>NC_142063.1:282714131-283024488 GCF_059756535.1 Pantherophis guttatus | reverse complement strand
GTTTCACGCTGACCACTAAACCAGCTCTAGGAAACATCATTCCCAGAGTGTTTGACACATCCTTCAATATTGCTCTAGAAGAGAACTCTCCTTGATTAAGTTGACAAGCCCACTCCCAAGTGCTGCCTAAGAGCCATTATCCCATCCTTATCCCACACAATTCTACATACTGATATTCTTTCTCATACTGAAAGTTGTTTTCCTTCCCTGAGCCAACTGGAGTTTTGACCTCTGAATATCTTCTTTATGAATAGCCACAGAGGACAGAATGTGCAAATGAATATTCAACAACAGTCATGACAATATACATCTATAAATGTTTATGTATTATTCATGGAATATTCTCCTGTCCGCTTACTGCTTACTCTATATTTCTCAGAAGAAGATATCTCAGAATACCTTTCCCCACCAATGCAGCATACATATACAGTTCTCAGCTCTTGTTTTGGTATGAGAATATCAGTTTAATTCTGAATTCCAAGAATCCTGCAAGGTTGAATCTGGTTCGGTCACCGGAACCAGGGATTTACTATTCTGAGCTTTCGGACTCATGCTGGAGCCCATCTTCAAGGAACTTCTTTCTACTGGAATACGAGCTTTGGGCTATTCTGTGAGTTGTGTTTATGTGTTATTTATATTTACCTTCATTCATCCAAGAATCTTTTTTAAATATTGGCCAAACCTCAAAGAAATTAGTCTGGGAAGTGGGTCTAAAACATTGGTGAATTGTTAAATTTCAGGAACATTTCTTGGCTGTTGATTGGCAATATCAGGGCCATAGGGAAGCTTCAGACCATCTCTGCTCTTCTTGAAAGTTGGTGCTACTTTGTTTAGTTATTTTTATCCTGTTCTTCATGCCTGTACCACAAGGTTCCACCTAGCTCCTCCTCACAAGTGGATAAAATGTCAGGAAAGATCCATCTAGTTAATTATTGTCTATACTGGCAGACTTAATCATGATAAAACTCAGGAGCTTCTTTTAGATGGAAACACCAGAAATAGAACCTTTTGTATTAGTTAGGTTAAGAAAGAATGGCTGCTCTCAGGTCATCAACAACACTGATACACTGCTCTGTGGTTTCTCTTATGAGAATATTTTTGCTTTGATTCATCCTTTGTTACACTCAGGAAAATAAGACCACTTTTCAAAAAGACCCATCTTAGATGTCTGACATATTTAAACTAATTTGCTAGTAGTATCTTTCATGATGAAGATGAAACAGAATGTCAGCTAATTAAGATTGAAGGGGGGAAAGGGAAGAAATTGTTAAGGACAGTTTATCTGGTCAAGACGAGCTATGGCAACATGATTGACTCCTATGATCATGATTCAACATGATTGAATTAAGGTGCTGTAGTAAGTTCAGGAGCTTCAGCAATTTTTCTCTTTTTGCTCACAGCTCAGTCAGAGAAAAGTCTCAAGGCAACACATTTCATCGGTAGTGATAGTGATAAATAGTTTGGAACTTTTTGAACCTCTGATTTGCTTGAGGCATTTGCGTTTGGATGTTTCAAGTTTGGAACTGAATACATTTGCTCCTGTTGGGAAGCAGTGGCATCATCAGCTGGACAGCAGCAAGTAGATAAAATGATTTTCCTTAGCATGGTCTGCCTGATATAGAGAAGTTATTAATAATTCTTAGTGCTATTTTAGTATTGCAACTGCTCTGAATTTACAATGTGCCTGATAAGGAGTGAAATGAAATATGATGACATTAGACAACTTGTAATCTCTTGGGTCATTGTTTTAAAAATATTTTCATAACAGGTTCCTCCACTCCTTCAATAATGGCAGAGCTTCAAATTTAGGGAGATATTCAGAGATGCATCTGTCCTGAAAGTTGAACTATATAGCACAGCCAAACATCAAGGGTTGACCAAGTTGACCAGAGAAAATGTTTTATGTGATTTTATAATAATTTTTGTCATAAACGTAAAGGTTTCCCTCGCACATATGTGCTAGTTGTTCCTGACTCTAGGGGGCAGTGCTCATCTCTGTTTCATAGCTGAAGACCCAGCGCTGTCTGAAGACGTCTTCATGGTCATGTGGCCAGCATGATTCAATGCCAAAGGCCCACGGAACGCTGTTACATTCCCACAAAAGTGGTCCCTATTTTTCTACTTGCATTTTTTATGTGCTTTCGAACTGCTAGGTTGGCAGAAGCTGGCACAAGTAACGGGAGCTCACCCCATTAAGCGGCACTATTTATTTATTTTATTTATTTTATTATTCATATTTCTATGCCGCCCACTCTCCGAGGACTCTGGGTGGCTTACACCAAAGACAGTATACTAAATAGCATATTGCCGCCAACAAACTGGGTCCTCATTTTACCCACCTTGGAAAGATGGAAGGAAAGATGGAGTCAACCTTGAGCTGGTGAAATTTGATCCGCTGATCTGCTGAACTAGCAGTCAGCTGAAGTAGCTGCAGTACTGCACTCTAACCACTGCGCCACCTCGGCTCCCTGAGGTGGCACTAGGGATTCGAACTGCTGAACTGCCGACCTTTCGATTGGGAAGCTCAGTATCTTAGCCACTGAGCCACCATGTTGCTTCATTTTTGTCATACATGTTTTATAAAATTTGTCAAATTTCAATTCCACAGGAGTCATGGGTGCATTCTGTAAGATACCGTCCATTTGAGATACTTTGGTTCAAAAATTGTTGTCTTAGGATGCATTGTTCATGCATTGTTTTCAATATCCAGCAGTGGTGGGTTGCCCCCAGTTCGGACCGGTTCTATAGAACCGGTAGTAAAACTGGCAGGAGGCTCTGCCCACCGACCAGACGTCATCAGGAAGTTTCTGCGCATGCACAGAAGCACACACATGTGGCCCTGTTGCGAACTGATAGTAAAGGTAAGTAGAACCCATCCCTGATATACAGTCTATTGAAAAAACAGGCAATCTGTGCAAGTGCATATGTGTATATAGGATACACTTCCCAACATATACGTTTATATATATGTGTATATAAACAATACACCCATTTATATGATGAGTGTATACCTATACACATTCACACACAGTGTGACAATTTTAAAAGAAAAATCATTTACAGAAAAGCTAAGCTATACCCAAAGATAATGATGAATGAAATCTAGATGCATTCCTGATATATTTTGCTGATATCAAGCACCTTGAAAACAGCCTCATTCCCAAACCAAAATGAAGATATTAAAGGTTTACTAGTAGAATAAATAGTATGGTAAATAAGAATGATGAGGGTAATTATTCAATATAATAAGATTTTATTCATCATATTTATTCATCATTGAAAAAAAGCTATAAAATTGAACAAACAATACCACCCGCTTCCCCCCATCTAATTTTTCAGGATGAAAGCAGTGCTTTCACATGATTCTAGTTTAGACTGTATATACAATAATATGTATGGATTACTTCTTATTATAGTACCAGACAGATGCCTGCTGCAAAGATTTTTATCCATACAATGTAGACAGGGCTCTGCTGTCATGTTGTTAAACCCAGTTAATATCACCTAAGTATATAGCTAATGAATCTAGGGTTTATCATATATTAGTGTAAATTTTGATCATTTA
The DNA here is from genome assembly GCF_059756535.1 of Pantherophis guttatus. Classification (NCBI taxonomy): domain Eukaryota; kingdom Metazoa; phylum Chordata; class Lepidosauria; order Squamata; family Colubridae; genus Pantherophis; species Pantherophis guttatus. Next base: position 283,020,923 of record NC_142063.1, on the reverse strand, counting down.
TTTATTTATTCTATAGTTATTTATTTATTCTATACTCTAGTGGATATTTAATCCCATACATGATTTTCTCCATCTACTACCTGCAACAGCTTTTCCTATTGAGAAATAGGATGAGTTTAAGATAGGGTCTTTATTTTGATGGTCTTCAGGTATGTAGGATTAAATTCCTATAATTCCAAGTACATTTGAACAGCATCAAATTGGGAAGGGTTGATTCTTAATTCTGTCCAGTTACAACGGCACTGTTTACTTCCAGTATTAGAAATAGTTTTATTTCTACTGCTTCTGTTTTGTTAGTAAGGGTGTCCACAGGGAAGGAGTTATAAAGTCAAATTAGAGAAATAAAATTTTCCATAAACATAAAATTTAAAATAAACAGACTTTTAAAAAAGTGAAGCTTTTATCATTTACTTGTGTCCACCCGCCATCTTGTCTTGTCTTGTTTTGACTTTTTTTATTATTTATTTGAAAAAGTTATGTGGCTATCTGTCTTGTGGTACACTATTTTGGGTGGTTAATAACAACAATGAAAACAAGCAATGAAAACAATACCACAATAACATAAAAAAGGCTCCAAGAGCATAACCTATCAATTACACTCATTCATCTTCACAATCACAATCTAGAATTTTACTAATCCTGTCCTTGGGGGGGGGGGGGAAGCCACAGTTTCACAGCTTTTGCCTTCCATCCTTTTGTTAGCTTTTTTAGTTGTCATTCTGATTATTTTTGAATAAATTGATAGCTTTAAATAATATTGAGAAACACTTTTCCTTTTTTTGAACTAACAAGCAGGGTATAAATGCTTTAACAAACAAAATAGATAATTAAACACATTAAACAACACATTAACTCAAGTAAAGGGAGAGAAATATTTTCAATGTTACATTGCTATGTTTCCCTTTATCTCAAAAGCAAATATTGCAATCACACAGGAGCATGATCTAATGCGAACCAACTATTCTGAGAACTCTGCTTTTTATATAAAAAAAGAGGACATTTCAGAACACTGAAGTCAAACAATGGACTTTATTTTTCTGGCCTACAATGGTTGGTAAAAGCAAAAGTTCTTCCAACTGGTGATTCACTTTGAGAATCCTCATTGACCGAAAACAGAAATTTGTCATCTACAAAAGTTGGAGCTAAACTAAAGATGACCTGACATTCCTGTGTCTTGATTTGCTGACTCAAATTCACCAGCCTCTGCCTCCGCTAAAGGTCTCAGATAGAGACCAAGTAGCTTTTCCCTCTAGGGAAGAACAGACTGCGGGTATGACCTTTTCTCTATGCTATTAAGCTTCTCTGGCTTTGCTTCCCTTCCCCCACCTCATGCTTAATTAACATTAAAAAGCACTCTTGTCCCTTTTTGTTTGAATCACTCATTTGCTTCCCAGAAATGTAGTCTTCTCAGCAGGCTTTGTTCAGCGCTGAGCTCCTTTTTTAAAAAAATTTATTCCTAAGCACTATATCAGTAGAGATGGCAAGGTATTTAAAAAGACTAATACCTTGCTGCCTCCTCCTTTCACATGGAACTAGGATGCCATCTTCTAAAATGCAATTGGAAACTTGTGGATGGCATTCTCCGATTCCCCCCCTCCCCCGCTTTTGGTTGAGCTAAGATAGATAGGAGTGTAAATATAGGAAAATATTCCTTGCATCTGATGTCAATTTTGTGGAATATACAAAATGCACAATACAAATATATAAATCTGTATTTTCAAATGTGAATAAGTTAAATTAACTTTCTAAAATTCTCTCTCTCTCTCTCTCTCTCTCTCTCTCTCTCTCTCTCCCTCCCTCCCTCCCTCCCTCCCTCCCTCCCTCTCTCTGTGTTAATTGAGACTGTAGCATTTCAAAATCTTTCCTTCAGGCCTCTAAAGAGAAAACATAGCGACCAAAAGCAGTCAGAGAGCTTTTGGCCAAATAGCAATTTTGAATTCAGGTTTTTACAATTAAGGCTAACAGTCCAGAATGGAATTTACAATTGTTTCTATCAGATCTATATCAGTTTTGCATGCTTTTAGTCATAAATGTATTCCATTTACAGCAGTGTTTTGCTGCTGCGTATGCATTTTGTATTGATGTTTTCCCAAATTTTGGCTATAACTTTATAGTAAGATCAGATCATTTGCAGAAACTTGCAAGAATACCTTCATTTCAATCTGCACATTAATCTGGGAAATACCAATTAGTTCAATATAAATTAATTCAATATGAAATACACATACACAATATGTACTGTGTAAAAATGATTCATCTTTCATACTATTAAGTCATTGCTAGATGACTTGAAGACTTAAAATGTGATGTACTGTTATAACATTTGTTACATTCCTTTTTTTAAGCCTCAAATTCAGATGCATGTAGTATTGAATGCCAATTGAGTAACATACTGTACTCAACTGGCATTCTTACCTACTTCCTTTTGAGCAGAGTGCAGGTAGTTCTCGACTTACAACAGTTCATTTAGTGACCATTCAAAAGTTATAACGGCACTGAAAAAAGTGACTTACGACCTTTATAGCAACCCCATGATCATGTGATCAAAATTCAGATGCTTGGTAACTGGTTCATCTTTATGACTGTTGCTGTGTCCCAAGATCCCCCTTTGCAACCTTTTGATTTGCAAAATCAATGGGGAAGTAAGATTCACTTAATAACTGGGTTACTAACTTATAAACTGCAATGATTCACTTAAGAACCATGGCAAGAAAGGTTGTAAAATGGGGCAAAACTCACTTAACAACAGAAAGGTTGGGCTCAATTGTGATCATAAATCAAGGATTACCTGTACTGGCATCCAGCATTCCTGAGCTATCAGGTCAAGGTGATGCAAGAGAAATGGGGCCAGTGAACAACAGGAAAGAACACTTTATCCGTTGATTTAAAACCAGAAATATTTTTGTTGGGGGTTTTACCTGAAACTTATAGTAAAGAGAACACATATTTAATTATTCATGTATTAACTGCAACTAGAATTGTATTTGCACAAAATTGGGAAAGTGAAAAGATCCCCATAGATGAGAATGTGATCAGGAAGATATTAGAATGTGCAGAAATGAACAGATTAATACTTGCAATTAAGGAGAAAGAATAAACTGAATATTATATGATATGGGAATTATTTTATCAATGGTTAGAGAATAAAAATTGAAGTTGGAAATAAAAGAATGAGATTAAAGAAGAGTAGAAAATATGTTAAGATAGAGATGTAAACAATATGATGATTGTTATTATTATGACTCTTAGGATTATTATGCTTAATATTATTATTATAATATTCTTATTAGAAGATATGTTAAAAGGGAAAATGAATAGGTTTACTATGTTCAATACTACAATTGTAAGATCAGAGAATTAATATCAATGTAATGAGTGCTTGTAAATCTTGATGGTTATTGCACAGAGATATTTGTACTCAGATGACATACTATTTAAGGAAAGGTGGAAAGTTTATATTAAAAAAAATAAAAATTCTTATTAAAAAAAGAAAAAAGGAAAGAATACTTTATCATGTTTGGTGATCATGAAAAAGCTAGACAATTCTGGATTCAAACACATACAGGTAGTCCCTGACGTACAACAGTTTATTTAGTGAGCGTTTGAAGTTACAATGGCACTGAAAAAAGTGACTTCTGACCAGTTTTCACCCTTATGATCATTGCAGCATCTCCTTGGTCACATGATTTACATTCAGAGACTTGACAACTGATTCATATTTAGGATGGTAGCAGTGTCATGTGATCACCTTTTGCAATCCTCTGACAAGCAACATCAATGGGGAAGCCAGTTTCACTTAACAACTGTGTTACTAAATTAATTAATGCAGTGAGTCACTTAACCAATGTGGTAAGAAAAGTCATAAAATGGGGCAAAACCCACTTAATAAATTAGCAACATAAATTCTGGGCTCACTTGTGATTGTAAATGGAGGACTACACCATACACTGATTGAGAGGACGTTAAAGATTAATGTATAATTGAGACCAGGGGGTTTTCTTTTGGGATTGATGGACAGTTGGGAAAAAAGTTATGGAACTCTGTTTTTCTATGTGATAATTGCACTTAAATTATTGTATGCACAAAGATGGAAAGATTCAGCAATGGAGGAATGGTTGGTGAAGATGATGGAATGATGAGCTTGTTAAATTAACTTCTTTGGACTTTTTGAGAAAAACAGAAAAAAATGAACGTTGATTTATGGTTTTAATGAATAGACAGGGATAGATTATAGAAAGAAGAGAAGAGAATTTTGTTACAACCATAATTCTAATAGAATAAGAAGTAAAATTATAATTGTGTTTATAATTGCTATGAAGGAAATCAGGAACTACTTCTATTTTTCTTTTATGTTTTCTTCCTTTCTTGTACTTTTAATTTTCTCTTACATTCCTTTCCTTTCCTTTTCTTTTTCCTACTTTATATTAGTTTTGATTAGTTTTTATCTTCCTTTTAAAATATATTTAGTAAAATATATAGAAAAGGGGACAGTGGGACACTGACCCTTGTTTCATGAAGAACCTCAAGTAGATGCACATCAACCTTCACTAAAGGGAAACACCCCTTCAAAATGTTGCACAGCCTTGATGGAGAATACAGTTACTAGATTCCTTACTTGCACATAAATATCTAACTATCTTAACCAATGTTCACACTGGAAAAATAATCTTTGAAGTTAGAATTTAGAGTGGGTTAGGTTGTTTTGAATGGTGGACGCCACCTACAGTATGTAATTTTCTGGGAATTTCTGATTTTTTTATTCAGTCCTTTGCTTATGATAGATTAATGAAAACAGCCAGTCAATCATTTTATTACAGCCTTAAGTCAGATATAGTAAAGTGTCTAATAGTATAACTGTTACATATATACATACAAACATACCTACATAGAGTAAATAGAAAAGCAGTATACAGTATATAATAGAATATAATTAAGAACAGATATAATAAAATAAAATAGAATAAAAATACTATTTGTAAGAAATTCCAAACTTAATCAATGGTGTGGGGTATTGTAGAGATGGTAGCACAAAACTGGGAGACTTGGGAAGATATTTTGAATCTTGTCTGAAGTCAATTGATCAATGACAGCAGTGGTGGGTTCCTCCCGTTCCTCCCGGTTCCGCCGAGCCGGTAGCAGTGACGATAAGATGTCATCAAACCAGTTCTGCCCCCCCGCCCCGCCACCACGTTATTCTTACCTTTTATTTGGCCCCACCGCCAAACTATTGCTGCCTCCTGAGTCCCAGCTGATGGCTAGAGGGAAAAAAAACTATTTAAACTCTTGCCGCGGGGCTTCAAAGGGCCGCCCTACAGCTGATCAGTGTTAAAAGAAAACAAATGGGTAGATCAGTGCCTGGAAAAATACATGAGTAGATCAGTGCCTGCAAAAATAAACGGGTAGATCGGTACAGCTCTGCAAGCAGTTAAAAGCCTGGTAGACCAGTACCTCTGCTAAATCCTAAATAATTGTCACATGACCATCAAGCCATGCCCACAAAAAAAGCCACGCCCACAGAACCGGTAGTAAAAAAATTTAGAACCTATCCCTGGATGACAGCTATGATATTTGTAAAATTATTATTATTATTTTTTTTTAATTTGATTTATATGCTGCCCTTCTCCGGAGACTCAGGGTGGCTTACAATGCATTAAGCAATAGCCTTCATACTTTTGTATATTTATACAAAGTCAGCTTATTGCCCCCACAAACTGGGTCCTCATTTCACCTACCTTAGAAAGGATGGAAGGCTGAGTCAACCTTGAGCCTGGTAAGATTCGAACCTGCAGTAATTTCACGCAGCTGTGTTAATAACAGGGTGCTTTAAACCACTGTACTACCAAGGCGCCTTGGTAGATTAACGTAAATAAGGTGCAGCTTCTATACTATTATGAATACTCAACTGTAATCATGACGATAGTAATACACAAGTAAGATGAATAGTTTATAACTTTTTCCATAGGCCTGTTTGGATGACCTTTTAAGTTGGACATATAAATATTGAAATTTATAGAAAGATCTATAACTTTATATAAAGTAAAACATTATTGTCAAGTAACAGTTGCAGGAGGAACTCCATTAGGCCTGAAATCTGTTAAATGGAAAATATGTGATGGTGACAATTTACCACTTTTGTGTAATGGTGTCATGACACAAATGATTTTGCACCAATTTAGATTTTATTTAAATATATCATTACACAAGTGATATAAATTACCATGGTTAGTGTAAAATTAAGATAAAATTAATGTAAGTTTATTAGCCTTAGGCAGACTACTTCAGATGCAGTGGACTAGAGCCTTATTTCAAACAAATTTTTGCTTAACTACAGTTATTACATAGGTCCATTAAATTGAGCTTTTGTTTCAATATCTTTGATTTCAAGTATGTATCATAATAAATTGATCGATATAAACCTGTGAATTACATAAATAGACTATGGCAATTTCCTGGAGCTTCCTGATGTTTATGTTTCTTCTAAAGAAAAGTAGACACTTTACATATAGCAGTTACTTAAGGATGCTTGAAATTTTTATTTGACCTACAAAATTTTAACCAAACTTACTTGATTTTGATTAATGGATTATTATTTTGATCAAAATACAATTATTCACATCATATAGTTTTAAAATGAAAAAAAAATCTATAAAAAGATGTAGTTTAAAAGAAATGGTATATTCTGTAACACACACACACACAGAATTTTGTGCAAAGTTTTGTAGTAAAATGTGATCTCTTTTCCATCTATCCCCACCCTGTTAGTCTTCCTCAAGGTAATGTGCTCCAAATATCTTGGATGTCAGTTCCCATAATGTTCTGCAAATCTGTGAAAGCTGATCCAACACAAATAAATCACAGAAAATTGGGCAAGGCAGAATTAACTAATTATATGTGAACAGTCATATTCCTTTGGAAAGAAATCACAAACTGAAAAACAGGATGGAACAAACTTACACATGAAGAATTTGAAAGGTTACAACTGGATACTTGCCTGGGCTTGGAGAAATTCAGCAGAGGTTTCACTAGTATATCTTTGAAAACTCAGTTGGGAAAAATTCGAAATAAATCTAAATAATCTCTCATTTTAATTAGTTTAGATGAAATTGAACATGTATGAAATATAAATGAAATGCTGTACTTGAATCTGTCATTTGGGAGCCAATCCATGGTTTTCAAGTTGAGAGGATGAAATATGTAAGAATAAGCTGAGAGAAAGCATTATTTTTCCAAGACTCTCCAATTTATTGGCATTCAGTCTATTATCATCATCGCTAAACATGACTTAGGATGGAAGTATTGAACACCTCTTGAATTCCTTAATCATCATTCTCCGACAAAAACTTTGGAGGAAACCAGCTAGCTTGTTGATTGATCATTTATTTAAAATTATTCAGCTACTGCCACTATGCAGGTTAAACATGCCCATTTTAAAGATCTAACAGAACCTATTCATCCTCAGTGGGGTTAATCAAAGATATAGATTATCTCTGTGGGAGCCCCTCCCATTGCTTAACCTTTACACTAATGATCTAGTGATAGATTTTGCAATTTAAACCTCCATCCTCCATACCTCTCTCATTGTCCAATTCCAAATTCTTCTGTATCGAGATCCTGCTGCTATTCTTTTAGTTCCAGAAATTAGGTTATGTAGAGGTCTTAAGGAGCTCTCAAGTAATGTGCTAAACAATGCCTTGAAAAAAAGTACCAAAACCCAAATGCTTTGGTCTTTTCCAAAAGATACTCTGATAATCCATCAAGCTGAACAGTTAATAGCAAATCTATAGAGCAGGTAAAATAGTTTAAATATTTAATTTCAATTTTCTACATTCTGGGGTCATTAATAAGAAGAGACTTGGCTACAAAAGCTCAAAAGTATTTCTGGAGATCAACAAATTAGTTGGGTATGAGAACAACTTTATCTCTATAGCAATTAAATTATTCAAGGTAAAAAGCCCTTGGCATGATCTCTGATGTATATTTTCAAAAAAAATAAAAAAAATAAAAAATCAGTCCGTGAACAAATAGAAACAAAATTCTGAAAATCAGTAATACATATTCTTTACTCAACTTCTAATGTCATCACCCGATAACAGCTAGCCAATATTATGTCAGCTAAGATTCTGAGCAAAACAAATCATTTGGGGAACCTCCTTGGTACAACTCATTCAATATTAGAAGTAAGACTAGTGGTGACATGACAGCAGTGTTCCAATATTTGAAGGGATGTCACAAAGAGGAGGTCAATCTATTTTCCAAAGCACCAGAAGGCAAGGCAAAAAAACAAAACAAAACAATGCAGAGACTAATCAAGGAGAGAAGCAACTTAGAACTAAGGAGAACTAAGGAGAAATTTCCTAACATTTCCTAAATGTGAGAACATTTAGCCAATGAATAGTTTGCCTTCAGAAATTGTGGGTGCTCCATCACTGGAGGCTTTTAAGAAGAGACTGGATAGCCACTTGTCTGGAATGATATAGAGTCTCCTGCTTGAGCAGGGGGTTGGACTAGAACAACTCCAAAGTCCCTTACAATTCTGTTATTCTGTTAATATGATATACATCGAGCTCAGTAGTGGGTTCCTCTTACCTTTGCTACTGGTTCGGAACTGGGAGTGCATGCATGAGTACACTTGCTTCGCTCGTGCGTGGTACTTCTGCACATGCGCAGAGCATCCGTGATAATGTCCGGGTGAGTGGGCGGACCTTCCCGCCACCGCCACTACTGGTTCACCCAAACGAGGGTGAACCAGTAGAAACTCACCACTGATCGAGCTATTATGAAAAAACAAACAAACAAATAGACCAAGATCTGAGACAGTGTGTATTGTCAATTCCAGCCCTACTGCTTGAGATCTAGAACAAAACATGATAGAAGTTGAGCAGAAGGTATGGGCCTTAAACATTCAGGCAGTTAGTCAAATTTTACCATCTCCCTTTAGAGGTGAATAGCTCTCTCTTCCCTTGGGCACTCCTCAATTACTTCTATGAAATTCTATATGGCTCATATAGAAAGGTCTTCTCCCTAGCCCTTGTAAATGTTCTTCCTACTAAAGTAGCAGCTGGTTAATATGATGATATGAAAATTAAGTATGTGTTTGCTCAAATACAGAGGTTGAGTCTATTTCATATCTTTTTAAAGTGCCCACTCTACTCTCATTGGTGATCAGCACTAATCCCCTCTTGAGCCTGGTAGATTCCTCTCAAGAAGGAGAGATTGAGTTCTTCTTATTAAGTGACAAATACCTGGGTGGTTTGAAGGCAGTAGGAATTTTTATATTTACAGCCTTAACTCATAGAAGTCATTTGTTACCTCCAATGAATTGCTAATTTTATAGACTCTTATTATTATTTATGAATGTATTATCCATATGCAAGTATTAACAGTGTATAATAAATATACAGTGTATACTTATTATACACAATGTATAATAAGTATTTGTTACTTGGTCTTGGTCTATAAATAAATAAAAGTAAGCAGACTGATGTAGCTGAAAAATAGATGGATCCATTTACTGTTAGTTCACATCTAGATAATAGTGGATATATTAATGAAATGAATTACTATCAGCTTCTGTTCTCCATTTATCTAACAGAACAAGAAAAACCTTCAGATATAAATGGATTAGATATTGCCCATGAGATAAAGTTGACTATAACCCAAAGAAAATGAATAAATATAGATTTTCAGGGAACAAGCACCTCAAAATCTTGGATTTTTTGCAAGATGATTGATTAAATAAAAATTTCCAACAACATTTTCTTCTCTAGGACACAAAAACCTAAAAAAAAAAACTTCATGGGGTATGACTTCAAAACATGAATCTATTTTTTTTTAAATGAGGGAGATATCTTCTCTCACAGGAGTCTTACCAGCTTCTTTAATTTCCTGTGGAGGATTGGGGTTAAGAAATATTTTCAATAATTCATTTTCAGTAGTTGTTGAAATGCTTGCTTCCTATAAAACATTTTTATAGCAAAAGTGGGCGATAATCTAACATTGGGGAGCACGGGAATAATAAATCATCAAAATGAAACCTTGCAATTAACCCATACTTGTTTTAAGATTAGTATCATAAAATGTAACTTCTCAGACACTCAGCGGAAATCAGTCTTTTGGTTTGGGAATAAAATTAGACCTTTTTTTAAAAAAAACCCTATTAGAAAGTCGAAAGAAATTATACAGTGATAGAACAAATTGTTTATATGCAGGAGTTTTGGGATTTAATCACTGGCCTCTTTACTTAAAAAGGTTGAATAAATATGATTTAAAAATGCTTCTGCATAAAACCCAAGAGAATTGTAACCCGTCAGAAAGTCAGTCTGACCTGGAACAACAAAGCTTCCTCTTTTAACTTCATGGCATCCCTGTCACCAGCCCAGAGAAAATGATAAAAAGAAAATGTTGCTTTTATTGGAAGAACATGTATAATATGTATGATGCAAATTAAGTTCCATGCACTTTATCCTATAAGAATAACTACCCAGCTTCCACCATTTTAGTGGATTGATTAATAACTGAGAAAAAATATTAGACCTACTTGCAATATTTCCAAAGAAATGAGCTTCAATATGCTGCAATTGTTGCATTTCAGATTGTTTGATGGCTTGATTTTTCATAATTTTTCTGCATAAAGAAATGCAAAAGAGAATTCAGGCATCTGGCCACATAGTCATTGCAACTCTTTGGAGATGCAGCTATCCCTAGTGGAGAGCCATTTGAACTTGCATCACGGATCTACTCTTCCAGGAAACCAATTCAACTTCAAAACAAAGGCAAGCAGCTAGTAACTGTGTCCTCATAGTGCAGGAGTACATGACACAAAAAAGAACTTCATCCTGTTGGAAATTTGAATTCAGTAGACACCCATGTCAGGAAATGTGAACTTACATGCTAAAAGAATTCCAGAGAATTAAATAGATCTTATGAGCAAAAACAAAATTAAGCTCAGAACGTAATTGTCTTAGATATAGAGTTTAGCCCTCATTAGGGTATCAATGAGTCTAATGAATACATAGCTAGAAAAGCTTCAGTTTCAACTTATATCTTGAGCAGAGAAAAGAACCTGAATGTGTCTCTTAAATGTGGGGACTCATTTAACTAATAATAATAACAGGTAAACTAACAATAAGGTGTAAAAATCTGACATAAGGATTATTTCCTCCATGAATGTGATAATACTGTGATTTATCTGACAAGAGCAAAAGACACTCTAGAAATCCTCCAAGAGCTTGTTCTTTATTGTGAATTTTCTGCATGGGTGTCCACAATTAAGAAAAAAGTCAATATTGCAGTGTGAAATTGTGAAATTGTGATCAGCGTGATATCTGATTTGTGTGTGTGTCTCACAATGCATGTAAAAAAAGACTTTAGTGGCCATCATAGCTGCCATCTTGACTTTTTCTACTAAACCATGTGGATATCCCTTGCCTTCAGAAATACACTTATAAAACCATGCTCCGTCCATTGTATCCATCAAATCAAACTATCTGATAAAAGACTCATGGCATACTTGGGCATTCTTGCTAGGATGTTTTTATGATTCTCAGATTTCTTTCAAATGGCACATAAGCAATATTTGAAACCACTTTAGTCACAAAAAGAGAGCAGAGGTGTGAATGAAATGACAGAAACTTTTCATGTAGAATTAGATTCTAATGGTTAGATTTTATTGCTCCCAGGAAATACTCTGATTGACTTTCTTAGGTGTTGCATAAGGTTAGGTTTTTCACTTAGTAGAAGAAAAATATCCCCTTTGGAGTTCTTTCAGTGACAAATTGGAAGCTCGTCATTTAAAAATAGGTGTCTTGGTAATAAAATAGCCTTTTTCCCAATGAAGAAAACAGAAGCAATTCCCATTATCAAGCACGTAACTGCTACATTCCAATTTCTAACAGATAAATACTTTCAATCCCTTGATTGGACCATGGAAGAAAATGGATTTAAAAGCATAAAATGGGGTGGGAGGTGGGGGAGGAAGAATAAATCTGCTAAAGTCCATGGTTTGGAATGCGTTTCTTAACACAGATAATTGTATATTGGAGATTCCTAAGTAATTTCATAACCAAAGTAATGAAGAACCAAAACTTTAAGCTGGCTTTTTTTCCTATCAGTTTCATAGTACTCAGCGGCTGTCTTTGCATATTAGGAAATTGAGAGAATTAAGATGTAGATAATAGCTAAGTTGCTAGGCAGGTAAGAAAAAGCTTTGAAGCTAGCTGTTGATGCTAGCTGTCTTTCTCTCTAATGTGAAGATAGAAAGTAGCACGCCACTGAGTTAGGCCTTTGGTTCCTTTACTATGTACTCTAACCAATAATGACTTTCCAGGCTCTCAATTTCCTAAGCTCTTGTCACTGAATAACAAGGTAGTAGGAAGCAGAAAGAAAAAGTGTGAAGTGTTAGAGACGACCTAGAAGGAGAAGAGACAGGATGGTATTGCTGAAGGTTGGGGGGGGGGGGAGACCATGGAAAGAATAGCAAATTGTTGTGGTCCGCCAGCAGCCTGCGGAGCTGGCAGCAGAGTCGGACAGTGAGGAAGCTGGGGAGGAACATGGGCCAGTCCTGGAGTCTGGGGAAGGCTCAGACAAGGGCTCTGCATTGGAGGCAGAGAAAGGGCCATCTGGGAGGTATGTGCTGCCTCTGGAGCCTCCAGAGTTGGACCTCAGTGAGGCAGAGGAACAGGGGGAGCTTGTTCCCAGTGCGCACATGCGCAGAGCTGCCAGAAGGCAAGAACAGCTAAAACAAAAGGGATGACTCGGGAGTAGGGCTGGGAGATGATTGGCCCCTCCCATAAGACTTAAAAGAGGAGCAAAGGCAAATAGGCCTTTGCAGGAAGCAACCTTTGTTCATTCAGTTCAGCTTAAAGCCTGAAGCTCTGTTTGATTCTGGACTCCGTGTGGCTTTGCCAATTAGGTCTTTGGCAGCGTGTCAACGGAGATAAAGGTGGATGATTATCCCAAAGGACTTCTCCCGAAGTCTCTTTATAACTAATTGGGATTCATCTGTGAATGAACAGAATTCACAGCTGTTGCAAAAAAAGAAGTTTTTGGGATTACCAGTGTGTTTTAATGACTCAGGAAACCTAAGTCAGAACCCAAATGCTCAAATATGAGCTATAAGAAAATATCTCCAAGATCATTAACAGGCTAAGAGAAGGGTCAGCATCACTGAAAATAGTTGTAGTTGAGATGTGCAAGGGAACAGATTCCTTGCTGGATGGATTGGATTTCAGAAAATGTCAAAAACAATCAAACATACCATGGCCCAATTTATATTTATTTTCTTATATATCTTCCTGGGAAGAAGCTATGAAAGGATACCTTGGCTGTTTATATGAAGGGAAAGTGTATAGCATTATTCAAAGCTGCACCAATGATTGACTTCTGGCAATAAAACTAGGGGCTGGCATTCTGAGACATCCCAGAAAATAAGCCTAAATTACAGGTTGTCCTTGATTTAGGACTACAAGTGAGTCCAAAGTTTCTGTTGTTAAGTGAGACATTTGTTAAATGAGCTTTGCCCCATTTTATGATCTTTCTTGCCACAATTGTTAAGTGAATCACTGCAGTTGATCAGTTAACAACATGGTTGTGATGACCTGGGGCGTGTCAAGAAAGCAACACAGCCAGAGAACAGGTCTAACTCCCCTTTATTGCTCCAACTTTGCCCCCAAGCATCCCCATGTTTACTACAAGTACTGGAGCAAAGTTCTCACACACATCTTCAACATCCTCTGGCTGTGAGTAGTCCAGTAAGCAAAGTTAGCAAAACAGTAACCAAGGCAAGAAGTCCAGTTAGCAAGGTTAGCGAAATAATAACTAGAAAAAGAAGTTCAGCAAAGCAGGCAAACTGGGAAAGCCTCACAAGGCAGAGCACAATAATCTCCAGGCGTCGCCAAGTGCACACGAGGCTCGACAGGTTCAATGCTTGTTCCCGACAAATGCCCCTCCCACCGGCATCTCCTTACATCTCAGTCCCCAGGTGTGCCTTGTGAAGGGAGGGGGGGGACTCTCCTCCCTCGTAGCTGGCTCAGTCTGCGTTGTTCTCGCCTTCTCTCTTCTCTTTGTGCTCTACGATCAGCAGGGGGTGGTACTTGCACATTGCCTGAGCTCTGTCTCTCATGTTCATCTTGCCCCTGTTCCTCCCTGTCTACAAGTTGTTCTCATCCTGAAATGCCTTGGCCTGACTGGCGCTGTCCTACCCCATTTTCCTCTACAGCCAACAAATCCGCCCCCTCAATCTCTGTCGGCTCAGGTTGCAGCTCATCTTCCCCTGCAGATTCAGGGGGGAATAACAATGGGTGTTCAGTGAATTAGGCTTCCCCATGGATTTTACTTTGTCAAAAAGGGGATCACGTGACCTTGGGATACAGCAATGATGATAACTATGAACCAGTTGCCAAACATCTGAATTTTGATCACATGATCATGCGGATGCTGCAGAGGTCATAAGTAACTTTTTTTAGTGCCGCTGTAACTGTGAGCAATCACGAAATGAACTGTTGTAAAGTTGAGATATAGGATTCTTAAGATATAGGATTTAAGATGCTATATTGAGACGCTCTTCACTGAGGCTACATATTAAAATTGTAGATTGGTTACCTAGCTAGCAGATTATTACTTCAAGAAATTTGTCTACCATTGCTAATGAACCTCAGTGATCTACTCCCAAGTTTCCTGAGGCCGGCCACAAGGCTACTGATCTAAAACAAGCAGTTGGCCATATATTGCATTAGAAGTACTGAATGAAAAAGAGTTAGTTTATCTGCCACTTTATGCTTGTATATAATCTTTGTAATCTTCAATCTTCAGTCCACCATTAACCTCAAATTATACATGTTATATGGGTATGACTTCAGAAAACTCGCTCATAACCATTCAGTGCTTTAATGTTCATTTAGGTTTTGTTTCTTGTAGAGTGTCATATATTTTCCTTAAAAGGGAAATCATACAGAATATTACTCACACAGCAGCTTTTAATTATTCTACCCATACACGCAGTTAACAGTTTGCTCCAGCTCTTGAGCATGAGGGGATGACTGATGGATTATATTAACAGTAGAAATCAGATGAAGCACTGCTGCAGCCTGAGATTTATTTCAAGGAAAGGAAAACTCCTTTCTTGGTTGACACATAGGGACGTTAAAAGGCGCTCTCCTTACAAAACATGTTTCTCAAATTTGAAGAAAGGAGCTATTTTTCAACACTGGAAAACGTTAGTGAATCAATCAAGATCAGCCAAAGGAAAACTTCAGAATTTTATTTTGGAGGGGCGAGGAGGGAAACAATCAACTAGACAAAAGTAATCAAGGGGATGTTTGAACAAAGTAAAGCTTTGTCCCAGGAAATTACTAGAGGCTGAGAACAAAAGGATAAAGTTCAAAAGAAACATGCTGAATAATACAAGAAAATGCCAACTGGAATGTACTTTTTTCTGGGTAATACATTATTATTAATAGGTACATAATAAATATTTTATCCTACATTTCTTCTTAGGACTGCACCATACAAGATGACCTGCCCACCTGCCATTTTGTGTGTACAACATTCTCAAGAGTTTGAATAGATTCAGAAAGAGTGCACAGGACTATCTAATGTGGTTCATAATCTAGATAATTCTTCTAGATCATTTTGATGAAGTCAGGATGAGAGTGGTGCTATCTATCTTACTGCCAAGCAAAAAATGTATCATCTTTTGTCCATAAGTCCAGAGACTCAGGATCTATTACTCAGGTTCAAATGTACAAATACTAGAGAAAGAATACTAAGAAAGTTAGAAGCTGAAGAAAACCTGAGGTAAGTCAAGAATCTTATCCAGTTTCAAGACATGGTCTGAAATAGACAAGACTACAGAATGAAATGATGATCTTCCTATATAGACAGTATTGCAACTCCTGTTGGAAACTAAGATTTTTAAAGATGACTGTTCTTGTTATCTTCTCAAGAAATCAACATGGCTGTCAGAATTGTCTCATACTTTTCTTTTCTACTTGAAGGTAAAAACTGTAGCTTGTTCCTTACCAGCAACACAGGCTTTCCCCATTCAGTAAGGAACTTGATGTCAGGGTTCCGACCAATGTCCTAATAAAATTAAGAGTCTCAAGCCATTTAGCAAGAAAAATTCAGTTGTTTATTAGGACCGCCATGTCGGCACTACCTAGGTGAAGCCAGCTCTGACTTCACCCAATTCACACCATGCCATTGACCCTGTTTCCCCCTCCCCACTGAGTGTGACACCAGTCACATTCCCCAACAAAGCAATTTTGTGGGTCGTAGAAGTCACTCCCTCCAGACGTTGTGGGTCTCCATGGAGAGGGCCTTGACTTCGGCTAGCTAGGCTGTGTCTTGTTTTGACTGAGATGTGAATTCCTTGGTGCAGCTGTGAGGTGTGATTCCCATCCTCCTGCCTATGGCAACTCGGGAGCAGGTCAGGAAAGTGCATGAATTGAAGCTTCATGAGTTTTTAAAAAAGCCTCTGCCAATCAGGCAACTCAGCTTGGATCGTCAGAGGCATTTAAAAGAAAAAAAGGGTTTTTTTCTTTTAAAAGCCTTTGATGATCCCAGCTGAGCTGCGCGATCATCAGAGGCTTTTTTTTTTTGAACTTTTAAAAGCATTTTTTGGCCATAGAGGTTGTAGAAAAAATGCTTTTAAAAGTTAAAAAAAAGCCTCTGATAATCGTGTGGTTCAGCTGGGCATGGGTGGGGGGGAGGCAGGGATTTTTGCTACCGGTTCTCCAAACCACCTGCCTCCATCGCTACCGGATCGGGTGATCCAGTCCACCCCTGCTTGAACTCCAATTTACTATGAAATTGTGTTTCAGTCTGTAATAAAGACTGTTACAAGGTGAATATATTTTAGTTCATTCTTTGCTACATACTTTTTCTTGAATTTCAATTAAAATCCCCATCTCCTTATTTGATTTGCTTCTTCCTTTGTTTTCCTGCCCCATTTTTAATATAGTTCCTTTCCTTGCAAAATATCTTAATATATGTTTATTTGCAGTTTCAAATTATGCTATGTAGCAGAAGCAGGGTATCATTTCTGGCCTGTAAATTGAACTTGCTATGATTTGATTCACCAAAGTCAGATCTGGTGGCTTGGGAATTAGAATAGATGGGCAGAGATGAACATTTTGGATTTAATTTGGGAGGTTCTGAGGAAGCTGTAAATAGATGCACCCTGTTTCCCAAATGTTTAACTCTTCCAGCAAATCAGGGTTACTGCTCTCCATCCTTGAGAGGAAAAAAAAAATCAAAGAGAAATTCATTATTTTATCACTGGCTGCTAGCTGTCAATTTACCCTGACACTAGCATTGTCATTTGCAAATGCCTTGGAACAGGGCACCAGTGATAAAGTAGCCAATTTCTACTTTTTTTTTTTTAATTTGATTTATATGCCGCCTTTCTCCAGAGACTCAGGGCGGCTTACAATGTGCTCAGCAATACTTGAGGGTATAAGGAGCCATGGCCCATAACTGTACGTTGTCTACTACTACTGTATATATAGTTGGTTATAGGGGTGTTTATGGGACACGGTGGCTCTGTGGCTAAAATGATGAGCTTGTTGATCAAAAGGTCAGCAGTTCAGCGGTTCAAATCACTAGTGCCGCATAATGGGGTGAACTCCGTTACTTGTCCCAGCTTCTGCCAACCTAGCAGTTCGAAAGCGCGTAAAAAATACAATTAAAAAAATAGGGACCACCTTTGGTGGGAAGGTAACAGCGCTCTGTGTGCCTTTGGCATTTAATCATGCTGGCCACATGATGATGGAGACATCTTTGGACAGTGCTGGCTCTTCGGCTTTGAAACGGAGATGAGCACCGCCCCCTAGAGTCAGGAACGACTAGCACATATGTGTGAGGGAAACCTTTACCTTTACTTTAGGGGTGTTCAGGGAGGGTAGCACCTCTAGTGTAAGGGCATGCCCTGTCTGTTTAAGGGCAGCTTGTCCATCTTTGGTTTCCATCTGTCACTCAGCTCTCACCTGTGGTTCCCAGTAGCTGTAGCACACACAGAGGCCACACCCCGGGCAACAGCTTCGACAGGCTGGCCAAACCAGGTTGAGGGTGGCCGTTGGGTCATTCACCTTTGGTAAGATAGGGACTTGTCTATTCTGATCATGTGAAGAGAGATTTCAATGAATTAAGCAGATGAAACCTACCAGAATAGGACAAGGCGGTTTCTGCAAGTGACGTGGTATGCTAAGAGTACAGCAAGACACGAAAGATGCCCTGGTCAACCACTGCACCCAGCCCATCTCCAATTGTCTTGACTCTTGTCCTGCCATTGGAGAAAAATGGAATCTGGGAAGAGAGAGTGAGGCTGACTATGCACATCTCTCCTTCACTTTAATCTAATTCACATGCAAGTCTTGACATCCCCCAACTGTTGTAAACCTTCAAAGTCCTGTGGTGCTGGGCAAGTGATGAAGCAGCAGGTGTGGATACACTGGGAGCTGTAGCCATGGTCCAGCACACAGGTGGCGCAGGTCTAATGGTTGTCTCCTTGCTGACTGAAGCAACAGCTGTATTTGGCATCTACCTGAGTGACTGAGCAGCCCTCTTTAGGACTGCACCACTCACCTCTGTTGTAAGAGGAAGGGGCTAGAAAAGGTGCTCTAAACATTTTTGCTTCACATAGTTTGACGAAAACGATGAAGAGATCAAGGCCCTACTTGCTGAAAAGCACCACCTTCACCATGCTCATCAGAATGACCCTTCCTCAACAGCTAAGAAAAATGCCTTCAACAACACCATAGGACTGTACAGAGCCAGCTTTGCAAGATGCAGGACTCCTGGTTGAGTGCCAACGCAGATGGAATTCTGAAGTTTGCTGACAGAAACAATGCCAAACAGTTCTATGAAGCCCTCAGATCCCTGTACAGTCCTCAGCCCTCAGGGAGCTGTCCTCTACTGGACTCAGATGATGCAATTCTCATTACTGAGAAGACTCTGATTCTACAGCATTGGGCTGAGCACTTCCAATCCGTACTGAGCCACCCATCTTCCATCAACAATGAGGCGACTGACAGAATGCCCCAGGTGGATATCAACTACAGCCTGGATGCCCCACCATCAAAGACTGAAACCCTACAGGCCATCAGCCAGCTGTCCAGTGGTAAGGCCCCAGGATCTGATGCTATCCCAGCAAAAGTCTATAAGGATGGTGGTGCAGTGCTTGTCAACAAACTTACTCAGCTGTTCCAGTCCTCTGGAATCAAGGATCTATTCCTCAGGAACTGAAAGATGCATCTATCATACACCTCTACAAGAGGAAAGGGAGTTGACAAGTCTGTGATAATCATAGAGGAATATCACTGCTTTCCATTGCAGGCAAGATCCTTGCATGAGTGTTGCTGAACAGCCTGACTGACCACCTGGGACAGAGTTTATTTCCTGAGATACAGTGCGGTTTCTGAAAAGAGCATGGCACTGTAGACATGATCTTCGCAGCCCAACAGCTCCAAGAGCAGTGTCAAGAGCAGAATTGTGAATTGTACACCACCTTAATGGATCTCACCAAGGCTTTTGACACTGTTAGTTGCGAAGGTCTGTGGTGCATCCTGTCAAAGTTTGGGTGCCCTGATAGATTCATCCTGATGGCACCTGAGTTCCATGATGGTGTGTTGGCTCATGTTTTGGACGATGGAGATGCTTCAGAGGCCTTTCCTGTCACAAACAGCATCAAGCAAGGGTGCGTGCTCACACTGACCCTGTTCAGTATAATATTTTCAGCCATGCTGTCAGACACCTTCCAGAACAGTTCCTTGGGAGTCAGCCTGAGATATAGGACTGATGGGAAACTGTTCAACCTGCAAAGACTCCAGGCTTTCACCAAGATAAAGGAGACTGTGCTACGAGACTTTTTTGCTGACGACTGTGCCCTGAATGCTGGATCAGAGCAGGAAATGTAAGCCAGCATTCAACATAAAGACCGACGTGATGCACCAGCCAGTTCCGAATGCCCAACACCAAGAGCCCATCACCACAGTGAAGGGACAAAATCTGTAAGCAATGGACCAATTTACATACCTTGGCAGCACCCTCTCCTGTGCAGTGACAATTGACATCGAGGTCAACTGCAGAATTGCCATGGCAAGCTCTGCATTTGGCGGACTACTGACTAACGTCTGGGACCGCTGTGTAATAAGCCTTGCTACAAAGCTCAGAGTCTACTAAGCAGTAATGCTAACTACCCTGTGACTATGCCAGTGACTGTAAACAGGAGGCACACTAGGCAACTGAACCACTTCCACACAGCCTGCCTTCACAGACTTCTGAGGATCTGATGGCAGGACAAGGTGCCAGACACAGAAGTCCTCTCCAGAGCAGCCCTGACATCAGTTCACACCCTGCTGATTAAAGCCCAGACACACTGGGCAGGCCATGTTACAAGGATGCCAGACCACCACATCCCCAAACAGCTCCTCTATGGTGAGCTGTCTCAAGGAAAGCGATCACCCGGGGGACAAAGGAAGCAACACTGAAAGCCTTTCTCAAATCCCTGGATATCGATACAACCTCCTAGGAAACCCTGGCACAAGATTGATCAACATGGTGCACATTGATCCAACAAGGCTGCCAGACATTTGAAGACAGAAGGACAACCATAGTACAAGAGAAGCGAGCATGCCCCAAAACCAGAGCTGCAAATGCTGCAATTGTGATGCCCACACATGTCTGCCCGACATGTGGCAGAACATTCTGTGCCTGTATAGGCCTTACCAGTCACCTGCGGACACACCGTGGACAGCCCACAACCCATTAGATGTCAAGATCCTCTTTGAAAATAATGGACGGACATCATCATCATAATTTACTATGTTGCCTACTATAAAAGAAGAACAATGTGCTAGCTTTTTAAATTCCCAATTATACATTCAAAATTTTGCCATAGTTATTATCAGAGAATTATAAATGACAGAAGAGAAATTATTGGGGTGTGTCTGTGTGTGTGTTTCCTCTCTCTCTCTCTCTCTCTCTCTCTCTCTCTCTCTCTCTCTCTCTCTCTCTCTCTCTCTCTCTGTGTGTGTGTGTGTGTGTGTGTGTGTGCCATGTTTTTATGATATTTCAGCAGTATTAAAAAGAGTGGTAATTAAGATTATTGAAAATATTTTTTCACCAACCAAAAAGATTTTTTACTTAACAGAACTTTGCTGATAGTTTTACCATATATTCGAAAGCAATCGATTCAGCAAAATACAGTTTGTTTTTTTGGAAACCCATTTATAAAGCTGCTGTTCACTTGCCAAAAGGGTTTGGGGTGGTGGAGGAGAGGAAAGTCCTTGCTTCATCACAATTTCCATAATGACTTTACCCAATTTTCAAATTTATGATGAAACTCATTTATAAAAGAAAATAGAATAAATATCAAATCAAACATTTTGTATAGATTAACATTCATTTTAGTGAGGCTGTTTATTGGATGGGGGAAGAATAAATAAAAGTGCATAACTTAGAAGAGCAAAGAAAATTGAGTAAATCGTGAGAAATGACCACACACTTTCATTTTTCTGCTTAAGCAGGGAAGTCTTTCAAAAGAGCTTAATTCATGTACTCCAAAACTACATTAAAAAAACCAAAAACAAATCCCTTGTGATTTACAATAACCAGGGTCATAAAATTAAACATTGAACTTCCTCTCCAATTTTTTAATTTCCAATTCTATTTAACTAATATTTTGAATTTTTTATTTTTCCCAAGCAGGAAGGCAGTGTGAGTGTCAGGCAACTCTATATTTTATTTCTGAAGTTAAAGCTACAGCTTGTTCTTAACAGCAACATTTCTCCCTTCACCTGGAGAGACCTCATTTCTTTGACCTCCTCCAATATGGTGGGTGGCACAGTGGCTCGGTGGTTAAGATGTTGGCTTGTTGGCTGGATAGCCAGCAGCCCAGGGTTCAAGACTCGAGCTCCCATCCTTGCCCCAGCTCCTGCCAATTTAGCCATTCAAAAGCATGCAACTGTGAGTAGATAAATAGGTACCACTTTGAAGGAAAGGTAACAGTGCTCCATAATGTCATGCTGGCCACATGACCATAGAAATGTCTTCAGATAGCACTGACTCAATGACCTTGAAACAGAGATGAGCACCCTATTGTCAACAACAACTAGCAGAGTAAAATCTTCAGGGACTCCTTTACTTTACCTCCAATCTGCATAACAACCAACCACCCAGAACTCCACAAACATTTTACTTCAAGGCCTGCAAGAGTGACCACATTTTTAAGGACCTGAGAAATATCATCATATCCAGAGTTCCCTGAGAATTTATGGTTCTGCAGAGGAAAGTTCTGGCCAGAAGTTCCTTCATACAATTGCATTTAATATTCCAGTTTTGTGCTTTCCAGAGTCAAGGTGCTATAAGTCACTTATGCCCTCATCCACTCACAAATGGACTATTGCAATTCACTTCTTTAGAGTTGGCCTTGAAGATTGTCCAGTAGATAAAACTGGTGCAGTTTGCATCTATCAGTGTATTTACCCATATAACACCTCTGTTCTAGAAGCTGCATTGACTACCAGTCAATTTCTGGGTATAATTTCAAAGTGCTGGTTATTATTGTTAAAGCCTTATATAGCTTGTGACATGGGTATCTTCAACTCTGTCTGCTACAAAATGAATGTGCCTCTTCAGTGAGATTAGGGAAAGCAACAGGATCCTGAGAGAGTTTTGTTTAAAGGGACCCTGTAATCAGGCCTCCATAGGGAGGGTCCTTTTTTTATGGAACAGCTTGCGAACATGCTTTCCTCCCTGATAAGTTTCAGCAGAGTTGTAAAAACATGAGGATTCAGTAAGGGGTGCCTGTTTGGTCCTACCCTGGTAGATGGCATTTTTATTTATATATATAGAATCTAGGTGGCCCAGTGGTTAGAGTGCAGTACTGCAGGCTATTTCAGCTGACTGCTAGCTGCAGTTCAGCAGTTCAAATCTCACCAGGCTCAAGGTTGACTCAACCTTCCATCCTTCTTAGGTGGGTAAAATGAGGACCCAGATTGTTGGGGGCAATATGCTGACTCTGTAAAACCACTTAGAGAGGGTTGTAAAAGCACTATGAAGCCAGGGGTGGGCTGCTGGGGATTCGCAGGGGTTCGGGAGAACCTCTAGCTAAGATTCTGTGCAGTTTGGAGAACCCCCAAATCCCATTCCTGGCTGGCCCCACCACACCCACCCTGCCACGCCCCTCCCAGGAGTCCCCACATGGGCCATTTTGGATGCAGGTAGTGCAGGGTGCAAGCGGAGACTCAGTGAGGGTGAAAAATGGGCCTACCAGAAGTTTGAGGAAAGCTTCTGAAGCCTGGGGAGGGCAAAAACGCCTCCCTGCCATGGTGCAGGAGACCGACTAGGCCACGCCCACCATGGCCACGCCCACCCAGCAACCAGGCAGAGAACTCCTTGCTAAAATTTTTGAAGCCCACCCCTGTATGAAGAGGTATTTAAGTGCTATATATATACATACATATATACATACACATACATACATACATACATACATACATACATACATACATATTAATTTATCTAATTTATATAGGATCCATTTCACTCTCATTATAGAATTGTAGTTGCTTCATTTTTTTAATCTCTTGTTTTTTCTTGTAAACCCACTCTGGTTCGGAGTGGCATATACATATGAGAAATAAATAAATACATAAACACATAAATATATGTTTATCACGTCTGCTAACTTAAGCATAGGCAAACTATTATGCCAAGAAAAGGGTGGAAGTCTGCTGTGAGTGAAGCCGAAGGAACTTTGAAAGGAATCATTTAAACGCAGTTTCCAGTTGAAAAGTCATATTAAAATGACCGCAGGCATTTTGCACAAATAAGAAACAATTCTCTCCTTTGGCATGAGCATTTTTATTGCTGCATCCCCTATTTTCAGTGAGGGAAACTTTTAGAAATGGTTTGAAAGGCAAGGAAGAAAATATAAGATTGTTCTATGTGCCCTGTTTCTGCAACCACGCCTTTGAACAAGCTATGGGTTGTTTGTTTGTTTGTTTGTTTGTTTGTTTGTTGTTGTTGTTGTTTTTTGAGTAAGAAGAAAAATCTCCAGTAGCAAACTGTTTCCTAGAAAAATGGTATTAACATATAGTGTATTGTCTCCTTAAAGTGTTTTTTCCTCCACTAAGTACCAATTAGTTTTGAAATTTATATGTAGATTAATATTGTGATGCAAGAAAGACACGCCATGTTTACTTAAAATCTCAGTTAATTAGCAACCACACCTGCTGCTTAAGCATGAAATTAATAATATCATTTGTTTCCTCAATAAAAATAGAAGGTTTTAAAAATGCATGTTTACTGAGGCCCGTATTTATCAGTGAATATTATGAGTGTTATGCTGTTTGGGGCCTTCTTGATAGCTGGAGGTTCTTCTCACCATAACCTATGGTCCGATCACCACTTGTTTGGTTTATGCAATGCACAATACATGGGGCTGCCTTTGAAAAGCATCTAGAAACTGCAACTGATACAAAACGTGGAAGCCCATATATTAGGAAATCAGTCATGATAATCAAATAAAATATCTTTTATAGTCACTGTACTGGTTACCAACTTTCAGGGCACAATTCAAAGTTCTGGTTCTGGTCTATAGCATTTAGCACTGGGGTACTTAGAAAGCCACTTTTTCTGTGAGGAACTGGCCTTCCCAACTTGTCCATTGTATTCCCATCAATGTATTTAAGCTCTCTGGTGGTTGGTGAGGTTGGGAGAAGGTTTTTTTGAGTGGCAGCTACCATATTATAAAATAGTCTTCCTCTGAGAACCACTTTGGTGGCTGCCTTGAAACTATAAAGACAAGAGTTGCTCTGGAGGATTTTTAGGGAGAAAGTTACCACAATGGTGTTGATTATAGATTCATGCATTTATGGGTTTTTAGATAGCAATTATTTTTTGTGCAAGGATGTAGAACGACTATTTTTTTCAACTCAACGATATATTAGCACATAAACTAATAAATAGATCTTTGTTAGAATTAGTACTTCTCTGGATTACAATAACAATGTGTTTTAGAACATAGGATTTGGTAGCAATAAATAGCCAAAGGGAAGATTCAGAACATCATTTTTCATTTTGGAGGTTTTTGCTTCCAAATCAATTGTTCCCCAGATAATTATTTCACAATGGATTTTGAATAAGAATTAAAGTGAATTAACAGGTGGAAAGAAATTCCAGGGAGTGGTTGTCTAAATAAGCAGAAGATGATAATTATTTTCAAAGTCTTGATGAAAAGGCTTTACTTACAGATACTTAAACATATAGAACTCCTGACAAGAAGCTTCAATGGCTTATTTGATGATTTGTGTTGAGATAAATTGTTATTCTTGTATCCATATAAACTTATAAAAAAGGAGGCACCAGATGTTATGAAGTTTGACATCAACAGTTTCTAATCAAGCCCAGACTTTTAATCCATTAAGGTTTGAGCTTAAGTATTCCAAGATTTGCTAAAAATATGAAACTTCTTAAAACGTTAATTTATTCATCAGAGATGCATATTCTATCTTTAATAATATATTTGAAAACACACAAACCTACATAAAAAGTTCCATGTCAAGGAATTTCACAGAACAGAAACTGCCACAGGTATTCCAGAGTGGTCAGTTAAGGTTATTCTAAAATTATCATTCTGAACTGACAGGATGCTGGTCTTTAATAATGTATGAGAGAACATTTATAAAAGTTTTAATATTCTTGAATGTTTTAAGGAGAAAGTGTAACAAGGAAACTGAAAGCAAATTTAAATTATGGATGCCTTTGGAACTTAAGATGCATGCATACTTACTTACAGTGCTTAGCTGAAAATAGCATGCCCCTCTCTCTTCGGCCTTTTTGCATGATACTCAATTATGCATATAGAAATACCATTTGGACCAGGGGTGAAATGCTCCTGGTTCAGACCGGATTGCCCGATCTGGTAGCGATGACGGTGGGTAGTTTGGAGAACCCGTAGCAAAAATCCCTGCCCCTCCCCCGCCCATCTGAGCTGCGCGATCATCAGAGGCTTTTTTTTTTTACTTTTAAAAGCATTTTTTCTTCAGCCAAAAAAATGCTTTTAAAAGTAAAAAAAAATCCTTTGATGATCGCGCGACTCAGCTGGGATCGTCAGAGCCTTTTAAAAGCATTTTTTCTACAACCTCTTCAGCCAAAGAAGTTGTAGAAAAAATGCCGTTAAAAGTAAAAAAAAAAAAAAAAGTTGGCCACGCCCACTCAGTCACATTACCACCCCGCCAAGCCACGCCCACAGAACTGGTAGTAACAAATTTTACATTTCACCACTGATTTGGACCTATAAATTAGATTTATCTTATACATCATTTTAGAAAGCAGCATGCAACTTAAAGATTGCAACAGTTTCTACTTCTCTTTTGAGAGCTCATTGATGTAATTAGGGAAACAACTAAGCTATTACAAATTTAGAGCTATACGGAAACTAGTTTCAATCTTTTTTAAAGAAATGCATTTTTATTCATTTCTTACTATCACCTTGTGAGATAGATTTTTTTGTCAACGAATGTGCATCATTTGATATTTTGACTAATTTTCACTGGGGTCTTTCTTATTAGACATAATTTTTGAACATTTAATAAATGAAACAACCAAGGGGGAAAAAAGAAAAAGAATTAAGATAAATATTAAAAGAAAATCATGATTATACAATGATGCTGTTCTGTAATATGTTCAGTCTGGTTACAGAATTAGCTCACTTTGTGAATTTGCATAATACCTGGAGCTGTAAACTAACCAAGACAGCTGAATTTGCACTATATTTTAAGCCACAAAAACCTTACCCAGATTAGAAATACTCATGTTTTATATTTCTGCAAATGCAGCCACTTGGTCTTTAGGTTTAAACATGATATATGTGAATCAGTACAATACTCGAGATAAATTTTAACCACATTCTTGATCTCAAAAACATGCCTTCATAGGAAGACTAGATAAAGTACAAGTGTGAGGTTATAAAGCTTATAAAAGCCATTTAACAATTTTGGAGGATAATCCTTATGTATGTGCCTTTGTATAGGTGTATTACAATTACTGTTATTTTTTACCTTTTAGTAAGGAGACTTGTTCTCCCAGCTGTTTGAAAGACACATCAATGTGTTTCTAAAGGAAAAAAGCATACTATTCTCAAATAGAACCCCTAAATTCCCAGATTCAATCTAGGTATCTATATAGGCAAAATTAAGAAAGATCTCCAGACAATCTGGAGAGTTTTTAACACATGGAAAACATTAAGTTCGATTGATTGTATGTCATTAAAAAACAATCAAGATCAAGTGAGGTACTAATAGCACTCTATAAAGCCTTAGTAAGACCACACCTAGAATACTGCATCCAATTTTGGTCACCGCACTATAAAAAAGATGTTGAGACCCTAGAAAAAGTGCAGAGAAGAGCAACCAGGACAGGGGTGAAATGCTCCCAGTTCCGGTAGCGACTGTGGCAGGTGGTTCGGAGAACCAGTAGCAATGGCGGCGTGAGGCTCCACCCACCTGCCTGGGTGTCATTACTTCCTGGTTTTAACCAGGAAGTAATGTGTTTTTTACCCTCTGCGCATGCGCGTGCACTTCCAAACCAGTAAGGAAGGTAAGTGGATTTCACCCCTGAACCAGGATGATTAGGGGACTGAAGACTAAAACATATGAGGAATGGTTACAGGAACTGGGTATGGCTAGTCTAGTGAAGAGAAGGACCAGGGGAGACATAATAGCAGTCTTCCTAATTTTGAGGGACTGCCACAGAGAGAAAGGGGTCAAACTATTTTTCCAAGGCATTTGAAGGCCGGACAAGGAATAATGGATGGAAACTGATCAAGGAGAGATTCAATCTAGAAATAAGGAGAAATTTTCTGACAGTGAAAACAATCAACTAATGGAACAGCTTCCCTTTGGAAGTTGTGGGGGCTTCATCACTGGAGGCTTTCAAGAAAAGACTGGACTGCTATTTGTCAGAAATGGTGTATATTCTGATATACCTTGGATATTAATATTTTTACTGTACAGAATTTCAATATACTCCTTACATCTTTGATTTTCTTTAAATTAGTCACCGACTTTTCGTCGGGCCCTTAAAACCTACCTCTTTCAGTTAGCCGGGCTGTCCTGATTTTATGATGGGGTTTTTAAAATTTGAAATTGGTTTTAAATTGAAATGTTTTAATTATGGGCCAAATTATTTAATTATTTTAAATCTATTTTAACTTTTGTATATAAAGTGTTTTACTTGGCCTGAGTCCGAAAGGAGAAGGGCGGTATAGAAATTTGAAAATAAATAAAATAAATAAAATAAATATGTCCTTTGATGACTTTTAGAAAACCAACTTGAAGAATCTCCCACTGAACTGGAGACACTTTTGGAATTCTTTTCTTGTTTTTTTAAAATTTTTCTCTCTCTCTCTGTTTGTGTGTATTCCCATCTTCAAGGTCTGAAATACTGAGATCTTTGTCTCGCTTGGTTTTGCTTCTCTTCTCTACTTGGCAATTTCCACTATTTGTTCTGATATCCTTATCTCTTCTTGGTCTTTTCATATTCCTCCTTAACAATTTTAATTTCTTTCAACAGTTTATTTTAATTGTACATCAAAACAGGTGCTGAGGAAGTCTGACAGCAGAATAAGCAAATACGTACAAGCATAAATCTTTACACCTACATCAGTATTTTTGTATTGTGTAATCATCATTTTATAGTGTAGCAATTAATTTTAAGAAAGAGCGTAGCCTTTGACATTTTCTAACAGATACCAAAGGATTGTTTCTTGACCGTATTGCTTGTATTGACAAAAGTTGCTTTGCTCCAGCAGATACACCTCTCCTTGATTTATATCAGAGAAAATAATTTTGTTTTCTGATTCCAATTTTCTCTTCAGTCTCTTGTGCAGACCTCTTCCAAATCTTCAGAGGATCGTGGAACAGCCTGCAAAGTGGCTTGCCAAGCTTCAGAAGTGGTCCAAATGGATGAAAACAAACAAACAAACATTCACCGCTTTCTGTTTACGGTTACCTAGAAAGGAGTAAATATAATGTAATTTGATTTGAACAGCAAATTAAAAAAAAATTATGCTTCATATAGAAAGAAATGGTACGTGGTTCCTCCAAATTGCTATGCATTCATATCCCATGGTCATGCTTAATAAGAAAATTGTTTTTTGTTTCCTCCATGCAAATGAGTGACTAATTGGTGATGCCCCACTGCCACCTTTTCTATGTAGTCTGTTTACATGCACAGACAACACTAGTGACTTTGATAACATGGATAATGATCAGCAGCTGCAATATTTCTGTTGCCTCAGCCTTTTTTGAAGCGACATAATAAATATGTTCCCTAAACTTTCAAATGCTATTCAGACTATACTGTTTTTGATGAATGCTACAGCTGAGTTTACACCCAGCAAATCTGTGAAATTCATTAGAACTGATATTCGGCATGAATATTTATTTCTGCACTACTTCCAGTCTTGGAAAAAGTCATGGCACAGATAATATACAGCATAGCATTATTTTATTGCAGGACAGCTGTGTTTGTATAGGAGGTTTTTTTTTTCCTACCTCCTTTCTTTTTTCTTTTTGACAAAATTCCATCTTATGGCTTCAAACAAATTGGTTTTAAAACATCCAAACTGAATTCCTGATCCCTGTTAAATGCATGTCTAATTTATTTGGCAGTCTTTCCAATTACGCATCCTATAAACAAAAAAAAAAAAAAAATTCCCTGTCAAACTATACATTCCACCAGCATCATGAATGCTTAGATCATGGACAACTGCTTCTGTATCCTGACACTCAAGGAATGTTATCCCATAAGAAAAGGCGAGTTCCTGCATAGTTCTCATTGTAACTAAGATTGGTTTATGAAAAGAGTTCAGACATGTGCCTTCAACCTGGCCTTTCACATTTCTTATTGTAATTTTTGAATTTTGAAATTTTCATATTGCCTTAGTATTTTTGATATACATTATTGTTTTAATAATAATAAAAAAAATTACCCGGGTGATTACAGCCCCTCCACCCAAAAGTTAAAATCAGCTCGTTTAAAATATAAGACTCTGGTATTATCTTCTATTGCTTGTGTTTGCGTTATGTTGAATTCTAGTATGACATGGTCACTCTCACCCAAGGTTCCTGTAGTTTCAACTCCCTCTATTACTTCTTCTGTGTTTGTAAGAATTAAATCCAGTATGGCTGTCCCTCTAGTTCTCTCCTCTACCTTTTGGACAACATAGTTGTCAGCTAGGTTGGATAGGAACCTATTTGATTTCTTACTTGGTGCAGAATTAGTCTTCCAATTGATGTCAGGGTAATTGAAGTCCCCCATTACTATAGTAGTGTGTTTCCTACATATATTTGATAGTTGCTTAGCAAAAAGGACATCTGTTTTTTTTCTGCTTGATTGGGTGGCCTAGAGTATACACCTATGGCCATGACATTCTTTTTTTTTTTATTTGACCCATATGCATTCTATGAGGTTTTTGTCTTTGGTTTCGTGCATTTCTGTAACAATATAGTGGTGCTTTACATACAGTGCAACTCCATCTCCTCTTTTATGGGGTCTGGGTTTTTTTGAACAGTTTGTATCCTTCTATCAGTCATGGGCTTCATGTACAGGTAAATGTCACTACATATAGAGTAACATCATGCATTTTAATATTCTGTTGTTTGTTGAAGCCCTGCTGGAAATTGAAGAAAAGTGATGATATGGAAAGAAAAAAAGGATCAACAAACCGAACCCTTGATGAGGAGAGTTGGGGGGAGGAGAAGGGAAATCAAGAAGGTATCTCAATTGTGTGGTCAACCCCCCTCCCCATTTTTACATTCATTGATTTTGTTTGACTCCCTCAGTCCCATGGAGATACCTCCCTATTTGTAATATTTCCTCCCATTTTTAGACCCTCTAAAATTCCAATTTTGGGAAACATCCCGGTGGCCAGTATGAGGCAAAGGGGTTGATTTGACATTAGTTCTCTTATCCTCTGAAGTCAAAGAAAAAGCTTCAATCTCAGAAGGAGAAAACCAAGCAATTTTATGATCCCGGGATCATGTCCAGGAACAACAAATGCACCCTTCATAAATAAATAATCTTATTTTGAAGGGTAAGTCTTTAGAAACAGGATGGTACACTTTCACAATTTTCTAGAGAGAAATATTAAAGGGATGTCTGTCCCCCGGAAATTCGTAAGATTTCTGACCTCCGGGTATTTCGCTGCGCACTCAAGACCCTATTGTTCCGCCAGGCTGGGTTAGCAATATAATTTTAAATTGGATGTTTTAAATTTTTGGGGTTTTAAATTAAGCCAAATTTATTTAATATTTTTAAATTATTTTAAATTGATGTTTATTCTGTTTTTTAATTAGGCTGTACACCGCCCTGAGTCCTTCGGGAGAAGGGCGGTATAGAAATAAAATTATTATTATTATTATTAATAATATGAATTCCTGGTTATTAATATAGCAGGATCCAATCTGGGACATATATATTTGCCTTCATTTGTATTAATATAGCCTTGTATTACTTCTCATTATTTGTAAAGCTGGTGTTTTATCTTATGCTTTTTCCTAAATATGATTAATATAAATATATGCTTGATATTAAAAGAGTTTTTAAAATTTATCCATTTTTGAGAAAATACATGGAACAAAGACATGGGAACAAGCCTTTTATGTTTGCATTTCCAACTTTGTATTTCTGAAAAATGCCATTATCATTTGCTAATTACATTGTTGGGGCTATTAACATACATATTTTTGAAACAAAAATAGCTAAAAACATACATTCATTGGAAAATGTTTGAACAAAGTCTCATGATCTACTTTACGACTGTCATGTTCTTTTCCATTGCTTAACCTTGCCAAGCATAGACATCTTTCCAAATTTATCATCTGTTTACATCACTAGCTGATGTTTGAGAGAAGTCAACAAAATCATCAACCTTTATTTGATTTCTTGATTTGAGGGGTTGGTCCTCTTTCTTTATTTGATCTTGTAGAGAATAAAATGCATGTATTAGAAACAATATAAAATAATATATGTGCCCATTTAGTGTTGACTTTTTCAAACTTAGAAAAAACAAGCCTGACTTTGAAAAATGGGGAAATGAAGTATAATCAAAATAACACCTTGAAATTTGAAATGAAATTACACTAAAGTTAACTTCAATCCCATTGATTCCAATACCTCTGTTATAAATATGATTTGAAATAACTGAGATTATTTACTGAAAAAGAAAAGGAGAAATGATTGTGTTTGAAAAATCATTTATAACTCTCTGTTTAGATGTAATGATTTGCAATACATAGATCAATGTTTCCCAACCTTGGCAAGTTTAAGAGGTGTTCTGGTTGGATAATTCTGGGAGCTGAAGTCCCTACCTCTTAAACTTGCCACGGTTAAGAAAAACAGACATAGATGATCATTTTGCAACTTGAATTCCTTCAGTGTTACTTTCTTGTAAGGACGTAATTCCTGTTGTTGAAAAAATATTATAATCAACTACCC
Source organism: Pantherophis guttatus (assembly GCF_059756535.1). Lineage (NCBI taxonomy): Eukaryota > Metazoa > Chordata > Lepidosauria > Squamata > Colubridae > Pantherophis > Pantherophis guttatus. The sequence continues at coordinate 282,988,424 of NC_142063.1, read as the reverse complement.
TCTTACTCAAAAGAACTATCTATGTATTCTTTTGAGTAGCAACTTCTACGGGAAAAATAAATATCATAGAAATGCAGCTGTCATAAAATACCATATTTTGTCGTATAAAATGTATATGATACTCAAATTTGCATGTAAAGGATTGTATCTATCCCCTTTTACCTGAATTGAAATATACTGCCACTTGGACTAAATGTATCTATTAGGATCATATGGGCCATCTGATCATGTCACTGACAGTCATATTGTCCAGAAAGGGATAGGGTCTCCTGCTTGAGTAGTGGATTGTACCTCCAAGATCCCTTCCAACTCTGTTATTCTGTATTCTGTATTCTAACTGTCAGTGGCTTTACAACATTTCTGTTTGGAATCTTTCTGAGTTCTCTCAGAATTTCAGAATTATTTGAAGTCTACCAAAGCTTCAAATATGCCAAATATCACATCTAGCCAAGATGTGCTAGAAAAAGGAAAGGCTATGAAATAGTAATACAAGATAATTGTTTTCTATCTTTGCATCATCTCTTCGGTACAGAGATAACTCCCACATTAACTGTGAGGCATTTCTGTCTTGCCACAAAATACTGCCATATTTGAAGTGATGGAGTCTCAGGAACTTTAAATATTCCATGATATATGTATCTTCAGTCTACTGCTGTTGCTTTTTAACCTCATTCAGTCATTCAGTCATCTTGAGGCTATTTATATTTCTTGACTCCTTTTAACCAAAGCATAGCTGTCTCTTTCCAATAGCTTTCTCCTTTGTCTTTTTGAAGCTTCAAGCTATTCCCTTTTCAACTTTTCCTCAAGTGTAATGTTATTCAGAACTATTTGAATAGTTCTCAGCTTCTAATACTTGAATAGAAATCCGGATAACAACTCTTCCACCAAATCCAACTGACAATTGTGAAATATGGTCTTCCTTTTGCTAAGGATTTATATACATAATTTTTATTACAATTATTTTATTTTTATTTTATTATATTTTAACAAGAAGATTAAAAACGAACACAAACTAACATAAAGGAAGGAAGGAAGGAAGGAAGAAGAAAAAGGAAATAAAAAAGCAAAAAGTACAAGAAAAAACTACAAAGTTGGGAAAAGAAAAAAAGATGTAAAGAATATTTACATTCTGTAATGTAAATTGTATATTCATACAAACATTCTGATATTTTTCATAGCAGTTAAAAGTATAAATATATATTTAATCTCTCTTTCTAAAGGTACTTCACGTTGCTCTTCTATTCATAATCTATTCTGTCTACTCATCAAAACCATAAATCACAAGTTATTTTTTCATTTTTACACAAAAAGTCCACATGAGGCTTCCAGTCATCCAAAAAATGTAGATAATGTCTTTTCTCTTATCAAAAACATCAATTTACCAATTTCATCAAAATTTTTACCAATCAATCCTCCATAGTGTTTATACTGAATCTTTCCATCTCTGGGCATATAGTTATCTCACTGTAGTGAAATAATCTTCCATGGCTGAGATGGCAAGGATTTAAACTGAACCTCCTTACACAAAGCATGGTCACAAAGCCCAGTGAGTATGGCCAAATTAAGGAATGCCTGGATGTAATTCAGTGCTGTTCTTCTCTCTCTATCTTAAAACTGAACTTCAACAGGGCTTACTCCTTGCTAACCAATGCCTATGGTGCCAACAATAAGAATGCAAAAGAATTTCGGTTGATTGAGAACAGATCTGGATTTTTCATTTCCAGAAGATTAAACATGGACAAATCTTAAAAGGAATTAAATCTGCTTAGAATTCAAGTGTTTTAACTGTATTGTCTTATTTACTAATTTATTTGTCCAAATGTGATTAGACACACAAGGAATTTGTCTCTGGTACAGAATAATGATAACAACAACAATATCAATAAGAGTGGTTCATTATTTATTTATTTAATATTTAAATAGTAAACAATTGCTTTAGATGTACTTAGGGGAGAAAACCTCTAGTATTCTGTTTGAGAAATGTATGAGGTGATTGGGTCTTAATGATTCTCCTCTTCCTTAGTAAAATGGCTTGAAGCTCCATGTTAACAGTTTTACAGGACATTCTCTAAGGCTGGTTCTGTTATGTTATGCAGCACTTCTTGGAATGACCATGTAACCCTGCAATATTATGAACATGTAGAATTGTTGATATAAATCAAAAGAAGAGATGTGAGTCCTGGCTACCTGATGCATTCTTAAAAATAACTAGTCAATCCAGCCTCTAAAAGAGGTAGAAAATGTGTGTTGACTATTTCATAAAAAGCAGAGCACAAATGGTTGGAATTATCTGATAATATAATGGAATAGATTTTTATTAGATATTAGATAGCGAAGCTTGTCTTAGGTTTGCAGAAAAAAAAATTGTAAAATCCTCATTTGTATTGTTCAAATGTGTTTGTACTAAAGTCAGAATCAAAGTAAATTCCTTTAATATAGCCGCAATATTTTTAAACACTGTGTTGTTTGGAGCTCTCTGAGCTTGGTTGTTTTCTTGCAGCCATGTCATTACCAAAATTACCTACTTTGGTAATGAAACATCTGCAAGAAAGCAACCAAGCTCAGAGAGCATCAAGGATCCCACAATTCAACCCTGAGCTACAAATATTCTCCTCTATTGATTTGAAAGGCATTTAACTTTTTGCAAAATAGCTATCCCTGCAGTTTATATGAATTATTTCCTTCTTTTTTAAAGTATGTGACAAGGTAGTGGGGTATTGAACGTATTGCATTGTCACCAACCTGAGGACACACATCTCTTGAGAATAATTGGCTTGGGTGATAACATTTCAAAGGTAGTGCTAAAAATTCTGTGCCCTGGAAGGTTCTGCAGCGGAATTGTTTATTATACAGATTATAAGTAAAAGTTTAAATTAATCAAGAAAATGCCCTAGTGGAAGCAGAGCTGTAAACAAGTTCAAAGATAATTTTAAATGACCTTCATATATCATTTATGATAGTATTAAACATGGGTTCTCATCATGGGTGACATATAATATTGAGAGACTTAGTGCTGTATATTTGCTCTAGTCCAGAGATGTGCCTGTAGCTTCTATTAATATGGAGATCATTGAAAATTCAGTCCACAGCAGTGCATTATATGTCCATATTCTGTTATATTTAATTTTTCAGCATTTTTTTAAAAAAAACTAGTCCCTTCCAAAAGTCCCTCCAACATCTGCAATTGATTTTGTACTGTACAAAATTTACTTTTTTTCTTTCTACTGTACATTACATACCGTACAAGGCATATACAAAAGAGGAGAAGGTCAAAGAACATGAGGAAGGCCCAAAAGAAGATGGAGAGACAATATCAAAGACACACTACAATGACATTGATTAACAATGATTGAGATGACCAGAAAAATAAGAGCCAGAATTTTGTATCTCCCTTGACACCTGAAGTGGTAAAAGAGAAAGTAAATAAAAAGACCACACATTTCTATTCTCTCTATTATTCCTCTTGTGTTTTTGATTTGAAATCATATAATGTAAAATACCTGTAATATATATAGTGGTTTCTTTTTTCCACATTATCAAGTTATTGCCTGATTGATTATGTGGCATCAAGCTGTTGTTGAGTTTCATCAACTACATAGATGTATATTCTTCATAATGATCAGTCCCTAACCTGGTCCTTCAAGTTGTCAGTGCACTGATCTCCACTGTAACTTAGTTCATTGCTGTCTGTCTTTTTCTTTTTCCTTTCTCCTTTCCCATCATTACAGCCTTCTCTATAGAGCTAGGTCTTTGCACATTGGGCCCAAAATAGGATAATTTGAAGTGAGTGGACCTCTAGTAAGAACTCCAACTTGATCTGTTCTTTTCAAATATACACAAGGGTTTGATGACTTGATGGCACAAAATCAATCAATCAATCAATCAAAAGAATGATGGAGCTGGCATGGACTGTGCCAGCACAGAGCCCTCCACCTTGGTGGAACAGGTAATTTTAAGAGAAAAAAATCCATACAGCCAACTTCCTCTCTTGACATTGACTGCTTTGAACCTATTTTAAATTTAAAATTTGATTTATATGCCGCCCTTCTCCGAAGACTCAGGGCGGCTTACAATGTGCTCAGCAATAGCCTTCATCCTTTTGTATATTTATACAAAGTCAGCTTATTGCCCCCACAACTGGATCCTCAATTTACTTACCTTAGAAAGGATGGAAGGCTGAGTCAACCTTGAGCCTTGGCGAGATTCAAACCCTGCAGTAATTGCAGGCAGCTGGTCTTAATAACCAGCTTAATAACAGGGTGCCTTAAACCCCTGTACTACCAAGGCTCTTTTTCCTATGAATGCAGATATCTGAGAGAGAAGCATATTAGCTTCCATATATATCTGTAAGCTCATAATGGAAGATCATACCTTATGTAGAAATTGCATATATTTAGTAGGAAAAAATACACATTTTTAAGGTGCTGTTGAAAGATAAAGCAAGTGCACACACACTTGCCGAAAGTGAAACACCTTTTCTGATTCAGATTTGAATACCTTCATAGGTCTCTGTGAAAAGATTTCTCTTCTACAGGTGTTTAATTTTAATTTAGATGTTCCTGAAAACCTAATTTCATTTCATGGATGTTGGGAGAAGAATCATCTGGGGCATAATACATAATGAGGAATGTTAACAATGTAATGTATATCTGGACAGTGTCTCGTAAAAGCAATAGTCAATCAGTCCAGATGACTTTTGGGCACTTAAAAAGAAGTCCAAAGGCTAGCCTGCAAAGGAGAGCAGAAATATGGCAAAAAGTGGTGTAGTCCAAAGATTTAGTTATGGGAGCTCCATAGGGCAAAAACTGGGCTATGTTGAATGATGATGTGCTTGAAGATGCACCCTTAAAGACAGGTTATTCTCTTGTCTTTAGAGCCTCATTCTGTCTCAGCAGCTCATGAATGAGATTTTTGTACCTAAAAAATATTGAGACCACTTATTCTTTTTTGAAACAGACTGCTTACTGTCTGTCTCTGGAAAATTCTGGAAGCCACCAATTTCTTTGGACTAATAGCTTTCCTTTGTCTGTCAGCAGCCTTTAATTCCTGCTGCTCAGCCCCTTGATTCTTATCTATCTTTATCTCCATCACAATCCAATGACTCTCAGTAGCTCACCTTTTAAAAAAATATTGAAATACAAAATCACAATACAATAACACTAAAACAATACAAAGAGACTTAAAAAGTGGCAACATCAAATCAACTTTACTTAAATCAAATTAAGCAAAACATAAAGGTAAAGGTTCCCCTCACACATATGTGCTAGTCATTCCCGACTCTAGGGGGAAGTGCTCATCTCCGTTTCAAAGCCAAAGAGCCAGCGCTGTCCGAAGACATCTCTGTGGTCATGTGGCCAGAATGACTAAATGTTACCTTCCCACCAAAGGTGGTCCCTATTTTTCTACTTGCAATTTTTACATACTTTTGAACTGCTAGGTTGGCAGAAGCTTGGACAAGTAATGGGAGCTCACCCTGTTACGCGGCACTAGGGATTCAAACTGCTGAATTTACCTCACCTCTTTGCCTCCCCTCCCCCCACACCTCACAAAATTGTGGGTTTTGCAGTATCTAATCAGTGGGGCCAAAACTGGCTGAGGGAAGCATTCCAGAAATTATGTGGATGCTCTAAAAAGACTCTTGTCTGAGTCAAGCTTGACTTCTTGTGACTGTACAGATATAATTCTATGGTTTTCATGGGGCGGAGGCAGTATGGATATGGGCTTCTCTCATGATACAATCCATCACAAATGGGGACAGGGAATTTGACCCCAGTCTCCTTGTGTCCATTGCCACTGTTGCAATGGAACATTCAAAATTGTTGGGCTTTTTTCTGCTTCAGCAAGAAAGGAAACAGTTTACGAGAACAAGGCTGCTCTAAATTAGCAAGCATAAGTGGATAAGATCAATAGTCCTTCCCATACAGAGCTCACCTTTTCCTTTTCTCTCCTAGCCCTTGAGTTTCCTTTCTTCCCTCACTCCCTCTAGGATATAATAGAACCAGCCTGATGAGGTGCCAAGGTGAAATGTGCAATTAAATATTTATCCTTGAGATTCTTTCAGAAGGAAACCTTAATATGTCTTTACACTCGTCCTGAAATCTCTTCAACATGCACAGCACTATCTGCAAAAATTTGGGATTAATTTATCAAAAAGATTGATTCACCTTTCTTGCTGTTCTGAATGCAGATCAGCTTAATAAACCTTGCAAGCTTTTCAGAATTTTTCAAATATACAATTCATTCAAAATGGTGACCCTATCAAGAGGGAGTTTAGCTTCTTCTAAAAAAATCCCCTCCCCGAAGTCACTATTATAATGATCTAGGTACAAATTTTCAGTAGGCAACTTGACTTTCTTGTTTTTCTTTGAAGATGTTTTATTTCTCATCCAAGAAGCTTCTTCAACTCTGATTGGATGATGGGGAATGGAAGGATTTATATTCCTTGCAGACAGATGGTCATCTATATCCTTTTAGAGAATTGTTAAGGAACCTGGGGATTTATCTGTGTCCTCACAGTCACATGAGTAGTGCAAATGGTTCCTGTGGTCTGCAATTTTTTTGAAAATTCATTCATACTCCCACACCATTCGAAGGTGTTCATCCCAAAGTGCATGGCTAAAAAGTCCATGGAGATTCTCAGTCATCCAGGTCATGGTTGTCCCAAAGGTGCTTTTTCAGGAGGCAACTGGACATCCTTCCATTCCCCACCATCCAGTCAGAGCTGAAGAAGCTTCTTGGATGAGAAGTGAAACGTCTTCAAAGAAAAAACAAGGAAGTCCAGCTGCCTGCTGAAAAAGCACCTTTGGGACAACCATGGATGACTGAAAATCTCCATAGACCTAGGTACAATTGTACACTTTTTCAGTCCCTTTGTACATTCCACATCATGAATTTTTAAGCAAGAACCCTGCAATTTATCTGTTGAAATATTCATTGAATATCATATTTAGGGATTTACATTTTTGTTTTCCTTGAATACATCCAATGCTAAATATGAGTTATTGGAAAAGTTTATAAGGACCAACCTTTCTATGTTTCACAAAATCAAACCACCAACAAAAACCCCAATCTATTCTTGCTTTAAAAAATTCTTTTAACTTAAAGAACACCTTTCCTTTGAGTTGATCTTGTAAAATGTAATTAGTAGACATCTATAGTTGACTGATGGTTAAAATTTACCAACAAAGATTTAACAGATTAACAGAGTTGGAAGGGACATTGGAGGTCTTCTAGTCCAATCCCCTGCTCAAGTAAGAAAACCTATACCATTTCAGACAAATGGTTGTCCAATTTGGTTATATCATATCCAAACTGCATCAGAAATTTGCATAACCCTTGCTTTGAAATTATGCTTTGCAATTCTTAAACCTTAGCATTATGTAAAAAAGTGACAAAGGAAAATGTCCATGGTTTGATAATACTATATTACAAAATTACACTGTTCCATAACTTATTAAGATAAATGCTGCATCTAAAATTAACGAATGTGTGTCCTGAGCTCCATGGCATCAGTTTTTATTTCAGTTTCACAAAGATGAATTAAACAGAGTTAATGAATTACATAAAGGAAATCAATTACACAAGCCTGGAAAATTGAATCAGGGTGAACAAATTTATATTGTTACAAACAATATTCCTACATGCTATGAAACATTTTTAAAGCAATCCAAATAATAGGCATTTGGTTAAACTATGGGTTCACAAATGATCATGTTCACCTAAAGGGTTACAAGCAACTTGAAGATAATCACATTCATACCTACTATGCCTGCTGCAGGCAGTCTTTACAGAGGTACTGGCACCAATTCAAATTGGCTGTGATCTAGATCCTGGATTTCTTTGACAATGTTTATACAGTAGCAATGATTCCTGCAAAGCCTAATCTGCTCCTGAGACTTCCTATCTTCCTGCAAGAAGTAGAAGTGACTGGATAGATCAGCCATGTAGGCTGAGTAATAGGACCCAATGACATCCCCAGGAAGTGCCCAAAGTGAGCCATTTTTGGAAAAAAGACAAGTTGAGCCCGGGGTGAAATGCTCCCGGTTCAGACCAGATCGCCTGATCCGGTAGCAATGGAGGCAGGTGGTTCGGAGAATTGGTAGCAAAAATCCCTGCCCTCCCCCCATGCCTGGCCGAGCCACATAATCATCAGAGGTTTTTTCTTTTAATTTTTAAAAGCATTTTTCTACAACCTCTTCGGCCGAAAAAATGATTTTAAAAGTAAAAAAAAAAGCCTCTGATGATCGCGCAGCTCAGCTGGGATCGTCAAAGGGATTGTCAGTTGACAATCCCAGCTGAGTTGCCTAATTGGCAGAGGCTTTTTTTCTTTTAAATGCCTCTGACAATCCAAGCTGAGTTGCCTGATTGGCAGAGGCTTTTAAAAGAAAAAAAGCCTCTGCCGATCAGGCAACTCAGCTGGGATCATCAGAGCCTTTCTACAACCTCTTCACAGAAGAGGTTGTAGAAAAAATGGTTTTAAAAGAAAAAAAAATTGGCCACGCCCACCCAGTCACATTACCCACCACCACCAAGCCACGCCCACAGAACCGGTAGTAACAAATTTTAGATTTCACCATTGGTTGAGTCTCTCCATCAAATCCTCTTATTCTGCCTCATTATGACAAAGGAGAATAAGCAATGAATGCTGTGAATGTACATTTAGAATATATAAGTGTACATATACAAGGCATGAAGGTCATTCCAGCTACCAATCTAACAAGCTCCTAAACTGGGAAGCAGTGAGGTAGGAAGATTCTAGCAGCAGTGAATCACATAGCAGACCACTTCTGTGTTTTACCAGAAATGGTGAAATCATCTAGGTTCTAGGGAGTATTGATTCTTTCTGAATGATCTCCTGCTTAATGGAATGGGATAATGGGATCATGTCTGCTAGGGCTGCAGGGACCCTTGAAGAGATATTTTGATTAATCAGAATCAAATGGAAGACTCCTTCAAGCCAAGTGCCAAACCAAAGTAACATTCTGGATTGTAGTGGATGTGAGGACGATCTGGCTGCGACATCTGTCACTCCATTGATCGCCAGGTTGATTCGGCTGATCTGGCTGGCTAGGCAGGTGTCCCCTTCCTCCCTCACCACTCCATGTGCGTTCCTCCCGAAGCTGCACGCTCGGTGGAAGAGGACGACCATCCCAGATAGAAGGAGTGTACCGATCTTCGGTCAAGGGTATATGATAGCTGCGCTCCCCTGCTAGAACCTCCAAACAAGCTCAAGGATTGTAGTAGCTGTCCTACTCTGAGTCAGATACAAAAGGGTCTTTGGCCCACCTTGATTAGATGCACTGAGCTGATCTTCTGATCCTAATTACTATAGGATGTCCGGTAGGATCCATATACCAGCTTGAAGCAGAACAGAGCTGCTTTCCACAGGGCCAATATCTACTGCTAATAGTTCTAATACCTTGCCCAGTAAATATTGCATGCCATTTTCACAAAGTTTAACCTATGCCATAATATTTAGAACCTAGTCAAAGTGTAAAGTATGATTATTCTTTGCTTCACATATTTAACAGCATTAGTATTTACTATTTGTATTTGGTATGCACGTTACCTAAGTTCAGTATCAAACCTATTTCCCCCACAAAACTGGGCTGAGAGTTAACTGATTTGCAGACACCCAGGTAATTTAGCTGCATAAGTGGGACTTGAATCTGCATCTCTCTGCTGCAAGACAAATGGCTTAACCACAATACCCACTAGTTTATGAAGTTCACAGAAATTACATCTCCAAATGTAGAATCAAAATATTTGTTGCCCCATTCTAGGCTTTAATTTTCATGTAGAAAGGAAACAAGAGATTATGGAGATGTGATTAAGGAATCAGGCTAATATTAGGAAGATTCAAGTTCTAATACTCAGTCCAACATTGTCGGCCAGAAATAGATCTTCAGCCTAAACTTTATTTTAGGATTATCATGAAGCTAAAATAGGAAAAGGGGGTTGTATAATTTATTTTAAACTCCACTGTGGAATTGGGGTATATTTAGGAACTAAGTTAACAAATTTAAAAAATGAATCCCTACCTAACAAGACTTGAAGAACAAGATGATTTAAGTCATTTTCAATATTTTCATATAATTGCTGCCTAAAATAAACTGAAGTTGTAAAGTAAGTACCAATCACAACTACATTTTATGGTCTTATTGTTGCATTAGAATGACAAACTAGAAAGAAAATAGCCTACATATCCATTTGCTTCAGTATATTAATTCCTATTTTTAAGCCAGTGAGACTCCAGGTTGAGTTTATGATACCTGCAACAGGTTTATCACAATCAGAGTAAAACCAGTCATATCTAGGATGTGCTTTTCCTTCTAATGTTTTAATTCTTGTACATTTCATGTATAGAACTTGGAAATTAATTATGTAAATATTGAGTTTCCTTTTACAGCAGGGAGTTGACTACTATAGTTGTTTTATCTACTGCTTAATGTAAAGAGTAAAATTCACGTTAACAAACAAATTAACATATATTTGAATTATAAAACTGTAATTAGAAGCAGAACATACCTCAGGTTGATGGAGACTGAATTTGCAAGCATGAATGAGAAAAAAAAAAACCCCACCATAATTCTAAATTGCACAAACTCTAAGCAAAGACATCAATGGTGAGATGCAAGGTGACTGTGGTTAGGCTCAGAGGGCATCATGAAAGCCATACTATTTTTAAAAAGATGGGGTTTTCTTTGTCACTTTGATTCCGAAGCTTCCAATTACTAGAACTGCTCCTATCATGAAGTAAAACAATTGGTTTTATAAGAGGGTAGACTGAGTGAGATGGTTACTTGCTCCAGGAATTAGAGCTCCCTGTGAAATTGTCACTAAAAAGTAACCCTTATGGGTTTTTAAAAAAGGTACCATTTCTATACCATCCATACCATCTATGTGTCATCTATAGCTACATCCATCTGTTTTAAAATTATTATAGGCTGAAAATACCCCAAATCCTCCCCTTTCAGAATCTCATATATATGATTTGGGCCTGTCACTCTGCAACACCATACTCAATACCAAGAAGATAACCATTTTTGTGGGGGAGGGGGAAACTTATATTCTAAAATGCTTATTCTTCTATTTGTCTTATGCCAGGGATCCCCAACTTCCAGTCCATGGACCGGCACCAGTTTGCAGCATGTCAGAAACCGGGCCACAAAAACAAGCAACACACTCAGGATGCAGGCAACACACTTTGGAAAAATCTCTCTCCATGGAACTGGTCCCTGGTGCCTAAAAGATTGGGGGCCACTGTCCTATGTTATTTTCTTTCATTTTTTAAAATCTTTCCTCATCAAGCTTCACTCAAGGTTAAAAGCTACAGTGGCAGGAGAGAACAGAAAGTTTCTTTTTATCAAGTATCTCCATATTCAGCATGCTTTAATTCAATTTGATATCATGCCCACTCTGGGTCCTACTTTTGTTTAATTGAAATCCACTGCAGTAAACTTTCCTCTTAGGGGAGTTTTCCCAACCCATTTTTGGTTGTTCTTTTCGTTACCTTTTATAATTTCATAAACTCTTTTTTGAGGCGTGGAGACCAAAATTGCAGACAGCATTCCAAGGGGTTTTTCACTACAGGTTTGACCAGATCCATTATGACATAGGTGGATATAATAGGTGGATATGGGGGTGAGGAAGAGGGTTGGGGGGAATCCTTTGTTCATGTTTCATTACTTTTTTTTTTTTACCAGTTTCTTCTTTCACTTCTGTTGTTGTTTATAAACTACTTTTTCTAATTCTCTTTCAGAAGACTCTCAAAGCTGCCATAGACTGAGTTAATATTTTCGATGAGTCACCCACTGCAGTCCCGAGAGTTCTTCTCAATTTCTCATAAATACAGATCCACATGAAATAAAAATGTGGTTTTTTTTCCCAATGAGATGCCTCTTTTTTACCTAAGTACCTGGGACCAAATTTGCAGTTTTGTAATCCTTTCATTCACTTTGAAGAGAACACTAACAAATTCTTCAAATTTGTTCATTAAACTTATTTGCTACTGCAATTAAATTACTCTTGACAGCACACATAGTATAAATGAAATTTAAATAACCATGGTGCTATTAAAAACAATAATGCCCCCTCCAAAGGAAACCACATGCAAATAACATATAAAAATAGAAATGGAATATAAAAATAAATAAACATAGTGCTTAGAAGATGCTTTTTTATGGATATCTACTTATTTATGGCATCATAAATAAATATATTGACTTTTGAATATGTATATATTGTACTGTAAGTATTGAATAATATTTACATTAGATAACTATATTTAGAACTGCAATTGTTAACTGTTAAACCAATATATATCTTTTTTTTTCTGGTGTATTTTTTCCTTCAGTTTTTTCAATCCACATGTTATGAATTTTATTCCTTGAAAATTTGATGTAAAAAAAAGGATATAAGAAACATATTTGGCAATCTGAGGTAATAGACTTCGTCAATTCTAAAGCAACACTGTCCCTGATCACCCTTTGCCACATACGTACTGATCTTTTCAAAGAAATGTTAAAGGGTCACTGAGGTAAACCTTTGCTGAATGTTGACTTTCCTCAGGTAGGCTTAGCTTCCTGTGCAGGTCATACTTTTATCTTGCTACTTTTATAAAATATGCACACGTTGTAATTGATGGTAGGATAGTCCCTTGATAAAGTTAAAGTAAACATGAAGCTCAAGAAAAGAAGAATAAAGAAATAAATTAATATTGTTAATTTAAATTCTTGAATTCTACATTTATAACATGACGCAATGGAATGTCCATATATATTGTTTAAACATAAAGCAACCTGTAGTTACAGGTTACAAGAGCCTGTAGTACATACAAGAGCCTGTAGTACAGTGGACTAAAGCACTGTTATTAACAACTGCTGCTTGCAATAACTGCAAGTTCAAATCTCACCAGGCTCAAGGTTGACTCAGTCTTCCATCCTTTCAAAGGTAGGTGAAATGAGGACCCAGATTGGGGGGGAAATAAGCTGACTTTGTATAAATATACAAAAGTATGAAGGCTATTGCTTAATGCATTGTAAGCCACCCTGAGTCTCCGGAGAAGGGCGGCATATAAATTAAAGCAAACAACAACAACAACAACAACAACAACAAAAAAAAAAAAACACCCATCGGTTTCACAAATTATCTTTTTCAATGGAGAAATAAAGTATGAATGGTGGCCTATTCTCTGGAGTTGGACTTTCCAAATATTATGCCCTGAATCTGCAAACAGCTGCTTTACTAGATGAATTTTGTAGATGTTATTTTCAAATTGAATTGTCAGCCCTGCCACCAACTCATAAAACTAACACTGCAGTAATATCAACCCATCACTAACAGGCCGACGGTCTACACTATTTTCATTTAATACAGTGGATCTATTTAATCATGAATCATTCATAATCTCATACAGATGCTGAAAACAATGAAAAACCCTTGTCATTCTAGATAAGGCATTCTGCAATTGACCTTATCTTTCTATGCTCTGCAGGAGATCAAATTATATTGGTTAAAACAGACAAAGTGCAAGCAAAGAATTCAATTTCAGAAAGAAAAATTGTAGGCAGACAAATTTCCTAGATCGGTTGTGTGTGTGTCTGTGCACACATGCATGCGTATGCACACTGTACAGGCAAGCGGTGAGTATTAGAAATGTTCTCTATTTCTACTTACTCATTTATTCAGTTAAAAATCAGTTCTCATTAGTATTCATGAAACATTTTGGCAGTAATGAGATATACAAATTGCTATTCATCCATTCTCTTTTGTCTTACTACTTGGGTTAGCAATGGTGAAATAAGATTGCAGGCCTAGATCTTCTTATCTAGAAGGAAACCCCACTGTACTGAATGGGACATAATTAGGATAGCTCTCTGCAGGATTGCCCATTTCCAAACATCAATAAAGGAAAGGTAAAAAAAAAATGTAATTCTTCGCCCATTAATATAGACATGCAGTGGCCTTTCTTCCACCTCCATCCCTACAAAACTGTCAAAGAAACCTTTCAGAAACCAGCAGGTTGCAAACTCTTTGGCAGGATTACTATCAGTATTGTTCGAATTATTGTTGGATGTAACTTAGTTGTGTGTGTCTGGGGAAATGCAGAGGTCTATTAAGACCTGTGTCCTACCCAAAAATGATTTCAAATGTATTTCCTTCACTTTCAAAGTTGATATGATAAAAATACATCAGTGCTCATTGTTAATTGGTTCCAGAAAGTGTGATGAATGCCAAAAATGATGAATACCAAACAATTTTTTGTCATAAGAAATAATGTAGTGAGTCACAAGGTAGCCAATACCAACAAGTTCTAGCTTGTGTGTTGAGTATCAAACAAATGATGAGTACCGGAACAAAATTTTCACATCAAAATGAATTGAGTATCATATTTGATGAGTTTCAAAGCAGTTGAGTACCAAGGTACACTGCATTCAGAACCCCTATCTTATTCCCTACATCACACAAATACATGGAAACAAGAACATCATAATCTCCTGAATCTCAGCATAGAAAGAATTGGAAGGATGCTTGAGTCTTTGAAAGAAGCAACACTACGGAAGCAGTAGAATATTTTAGGCCCTGAAATAGCATTTTAAGAGACATTTTAAAGCCATGTTTCCACAAATCAAACTGCTTTGTGAAAATCTTGATCTCAACTTAAAGGTTATAGATAAAAGAGTATTGTGATGTTTGGCTGAGTTATTGAAAGTACTCTAAGGACTTAGTATTGAGAACATAATTCCAAAAGTTACAGAATGTAGATGAGCTTGTGATATTGGCAACTGGTGTGAAAAAGATGGCACACTTCATAGGATTCCCAAAAAAGCACTTGTTAGGTAATGCTAGATCTGATTACTGTGTACCATTAGTATCTGGAATGGTGCAGTGGCTCAGCAGCTAAAATGCTGGGGTTGTTGGCTGGAAAGCCAGCAGGCCAGGTTCGAGACCCGAGTGCCATGCAACAGGGAAGCTCCTGTTCTCATCCCAGCTCCTGCCAACCTACAGTTTGAAAGCCTGCAAATCAGTGATGGGTTGCCTCTGGTTTAGACCGGTTCTATAGAACCAGTAGTAAAACCGGAGGGAGGCTCCGCCCACTGACCCCGACATCATCAAAACGCTTCTGCGCATGCGCAGAAGAGCGCACGCGTGAGCAAAGCAAGTGCACATGTGTGGCCCCATTGTGAACCGGTAGTAAAAGTAAATAGAACCCACCACTGCTGCAAATGTAAGTAGATAAATAGGTATCACTTTGGTGGGAAGATGACAGTGCTCCATGAGATCATGCTGGCCACATGACCATGGAAATGTCTTCAGATAGTGTTGTCTCAACACACTGAAGCAACATTGAAACAGACATGAGCACTGCCCCCTATATTTGGCAATGGCTAGCAGAGTAAAATCCACAGGTACTCCTTTAGTACCAGAAATAGCAGATGCATATTGGGTACAATCTGAAGCTATTGTTCTTGTACCATGACAGGCTGATCTCTGATTAGACTATTCCTTATTTCCACATCAGCATCACATACGATATCCTCAGGAAAGCAAAGAAAGAAGCATGGGGTGAATCTGTACAGGAAATAAAGGAAAGCAAAGAAATCAGAAAAGGGGAAATAGTATAATCAAAGATCAAAGCAGTTCTTTGGTATGAAAGATGGTTTAGGGCTTTTAGGCTAGGAAACAAAAAACCTACAGTCAGTAAAGAGGCTATGGCAGAGATACATAAATGAATGTATGGTGTGGAGAAAGTAAATGGGGTATTTCTTCCCTTTCTCAAATCTCTAAGATCTGGCATACCTTGATTGTTTTTTGTTTGCTTATTAAATTTGTTTGCTGCCCATTTTGCCATAAGATGACTCTTATGAAGCTTACAACTTTTATGAAGCTAAACTGTGGCAATCCAGGATAGACTTTGACATGCAGCACAATGTCAGTATGATAGCCATTTTAATGAACAAATTAAAATGTAGTCCATGGGATTGCTCTACACATGGGCATTGCTCATCAATCTCTGGATTCAACTCCAAATATGTTAATTAATTAATTATGAAATGTAATAAACCTAATTAGTTCTTAGACTATGAAGTTGAGGTATTTTTTTTCCTTTGGAAGAAGGAAACCACATACTAATTTCATTGTAAATGGAGTATCATACTAGTTTCTTTTACTCTTTCTGAGATGGTGACAAAGACCAAGTTAGCCTCTTTGCAATAACAATTCATCTTTTGTAAATTCCATTAGCAACCATAGTTGGAAAACCAGGTGCACTTGAACTTGCTGCCTGAAGCCAAGCTTTTACTCATGACACAGTCATTAAATCAGCTCTCTTTTTTCTCTTAAGGCAACAGTTTTATTAATATTTTTAAACTTTAAAACTGCCATATCTGATGTGAATTCTTGATTTATTTCATTTTGTTCCTATCTATCCTTCCCTCTTAAACAAACACAAACTTAACTAGACCACAATATCTTTTATCCACTCTGATCATCAAAGAAACTTTCTGGCTTAGGGTAGGGTAGTATTTTTCAAACTTAGCAATTTTAAGTTATGTGGATATATAAACAAATTATGATTTAGTTATCAAGGAAGGTTGTATACAAATATGTTTTGTTTGACAATAAAAGCGTTGAAGTCCCTGATTCTTTTTTCCAATTCTGAATACATTTAATTCACTTTTTAAATGTAAATATCAAACTTGCCTAAACTAGACTAATCTTTAAAATTCCCAAAGTATTTTCCTGAGTCTTGTTCTATGTTAACCTTAACTACAGATTCACATTGGAATTGTATTGGAAAGGCTCAATAGAAACATTAACATAATGTGTGAAATTACCATTAGATCTTTTGGCTTCTATCTACCCAAAAGTCAACATTAATGTATTTTATGATCTAAGTAAAGTTTGTAATTCGGTACACTTACTTAGGGAAAGTTGGAGGGTGGTGATAGTGATTAATTTCATTGAACTCAATTTTCCTTCCAAATTAAAATTGGCTTCCTATAAATAAATGTAAGCATCTGAAGAATTCAGCTTTCCAAATATCACCCATTTATTTCTGCTTGACATCTTGCCTTCACTCATGCTAATTTCAGACAGATTGTTCTAGCCTCAAGAAAAAACTTGATATAAACAATGCCGGTTTATATGAGGAGGCAAACTATAATGAAACAGGAAAATGCTTCACAAAAGCAAATTTAGAAAAAAAAAATCCAAACTATTTCTCCTCCTCCTCATTTGGATGATGGTAACTTTTTCCCCTGATGGCATGTTATGATGATTATTTTATATCAGAAAGAATGCTTAATAGGGCTCCAATTCATTTCTGAGTATGCACATGGTTATACTGTTATTTATATTAGGAACACTGTGAGTCATCACATTCTAACTTAGCATTGTAAATGTCATCCTGAGATACTAGGGAGCCCCCCCCACACTTTGGAGAGGGAAGCAGTATCCAGGTGGGTAACATAAATCAAAGTAATAAATCTATATAAACCTTCATTTTCCTCAATCATTTGTAGCATAGATCACTATGTACATGTAATTCCTTTGGTTCAATGAAGTGCCACATTTTTCAAGGAAAGATGGGTTCTCATTTCACATGGTCACACGGTGCAAAGATAGACCTTACCATAGCATGCCATAAGTAGCTTGCACAAATTGGACACACTTAGAACATTGTTACTCAACAATCGGTTGTAGTTGACAATAGTGGAGGTTCTAGTTACCTCTACCTCTATAGTTTCTCATCTTCATTATAAAATACTGAAGAGTCTAGATTTTCAAAGCCATACATTCTATGGCCCGAGGAGGAGGAGGAAGAAAAGGAAGAGGAGGAGGAGGAGGAGGAGGAGGAGGAATGAGAAGTTCTGCCACTTAGCATTAAGATGGTATTTTGTTTGGGATTTAATAGAATAGTTCATACTCCATAAGGAAAAGCCATGCGTGAAGTGGCATAAATCTAGAAGAGACCTGTGTACGTAGAAATAAAAGGATTTAAAGATGGATTTGTGGATTTTTTAATGGCTTTGAAATACAAAGTTTGAAATAAAAGATTTGATACTTGATACTTACGAATCCTACTACTCCACTCAGATAAGTTTAGGCAAGATGCATATCATGACATGAAATTGTTATATGCATCATAGAGTCACATTTTGGTGCAGGCTGAGCCATTTTCCATACGATAAAGAAATCAAGGGTTCTTTGAAATATTATTCTTTTAGTCAATCACAGCATCAGGTTTAGGGAGATTCAAAGATCTGGTGAAAAGAAAAGAATCCACTATCAACTGAATAATGCCCCAGTTCTAGAGAACAGAAATCAGACTAGGTGAGATCATGTACTTTCCGTTTCCTCTTACTCTCTCTGCCCTTGCTTACAGATAGAATCCAGTCATGAAGGCCACCTGGGGCAGAACTGAAGAAACCAACTTAGACAAGAAAGAGTTTGCCAGCTCAGAAGGCTTTCTAAGCATTAGAGCCACCATTTCTCTCTATAGTGTCTTTCTCCACATGGTAGCCAACTACTATATATTCCATGCAGGAATCTATCTTGCTCACTTAGAATAAATGTGCTTGTGTTGAACAAAAAAGGAGGAGAAGTAAGATAGTATACTTTTTGTATCACCTTCCTTGAATTCAGAGTGGTCCAAAGACTTAATTTGAAAGAAGTTTGTGGGAAAGATCCAGAAGCCAGAAATTACAACTCCAGCAGGAGTTACTCTGAACTACAGTATATTAAGTTATTCTTTGCTTTTTCCTAGTGGTTTTCTTTAGCTTGTTTCTCTTTCACTAGATTACACAAAGCTATGAAACGTGTGTGTGTGCACGCGTGCAGACACACATTTTGAACTGATTTAGCCCTAGGAATAAAAAGCATTTCATTTCTAAGATTCCAATCTTTTTTTAAGAGTAACTAAAGCCAGCTTGGTCTAGTGTTTAAGGCACTAGGTTAGAAAGTGGGAGACTATGAGTTCTAGCCCCACTTTAGTCATGAAAGCTGGCTGGGTGACTTTGGGCCAGCCACTCTTTCTCAAGTCACCTTACAAGTGATATGTTAGCTGCCTTGAGTTATTTGTAAAAATAATAAAGGTGGGATACAAACAAACAAATATAAAAGCCCAAACAAAGATAAAGAATATAATTGTTATCTAGCTTTCATTTTGTCTCCAATGCCACAGTTCTGATTTTTTAAAAAACCAGATATATGAATGAATGGCCATTTGTCTTTTATTACCCTCGTTTAACCTTACATCAAAGTACATTTTCAGTCTGGAGAGTTGAGTAGATGAACTGCATGATGCCCTAATGCTATCAAAATCACTAAGCTTGATGCTCATGGATCTATCTTTATTTGGGAGAGGCTGGCAGATGTTGAGAAAAGTATTCCACCTTGCCCCCGCCCCCCTTTCCCAGAGATAAATGCTCACTTTCTTTCATATTTTCAGGAGAATTCAATTAATGAACTGCACCAAATTTAGAAATAACTGAAACATTTGGGATACAGAAAGTTGTTTCTGTGCAATGAATTGTTTCAAACTGAGTTTCTAAAATTTTCCATTAAACTTAGAAAGTTTTACTGAGGAAGTTTACCTGGGAGACTGTACCCAGGTAAAAATTATCAGATGGTTAGTAGCAGTGGTCTATCTAGCAATGACCAGTGAAAGGGATCCTTGGGGTTTCTCAAAAGAGTCAAGAGAGCACCTGTGAAGGTACAACTGAAGCTTTGCATTTTTTTATGTAACACAAATTAAAAATGGGGTAGTTTGATTGTAACATTATGATTGTCGGTTTTATTTTATTTTTATTTTTTTGAGATTGCCTGGCCAATGCCACTGCAATTGATCTTACATGTGTGATCATATGAAAAGACATGGCTGTTTTAAAAAGTTGTAGACAAAAGTTGCATTCACACCCCTGCGTTCTCCAAAGGTTCTCTATGGAATCAAATCCTTTTATTTACTACCCTTCTTCAAGCCTTACAAATCTTCCCTCTACATTTAATGCTATGGTAATAACATTCACAAAGTTTCTTTAAGTTATGTTTAGAGATGACTCTGACACCTCAAACCAGTGACTCAGTAGTCTTTGGAGCCAAAATGTACCAAAACTCCCTATTTTTATTAGCTATTCCTGACTTTTCTAGGGAATTGTTCCAGTTAGCCATTTAAAGAAAGATCAAAAATAAGGTTTAAGGACTGAAGGCCAATCCACCTGAGAAAAGTACTGTGTATCCAGTGTTAAATTGCAACGTTTCCAGTAGCTGTGTTACTACAGCTGTGTCAATACTTGGAGGGGAAAATTGAAAAAAAAAGTATCTTTTGGCATGATGAAGCAACTTTGAAAACTGAAGGTGTTATATCTGGCTCGGAATATCTTGTTGCAAATTTTAGAAAAGGTGAAAGAAAAATAGAAAAATGAAAACTGTTTTAGAAGTAGAGGATGATTCAGTGCCTGCACAACTGTTGGCTAATTTTTTAATTGCCTGGCTCCTCCTTGTTGTTTCTGGAGGGGAAGTTTGCATACCATGCCATCTCTTGCTCAAAGCCAGAAGTGCAGGACTTTTTAATTTAGTTTTTAATAAAGGATTTTATTTCTTGAGCTCCCATTGAACAAATTGCTACTTTATCCCTGGGAACAATCAACAAAGGCCCTTTCCTATTTTGTTGTCTGTAAAAAAAAAAAGGCCAATAATTTAAGATTTTGCTTCTTTTATTTCTACTTCTTTTTTCCTTAGTTCCTTGTTTCTCATCTATGAGTATGAACTCGGAGTATATCAAATAACCTAGCAAGGGAATACAAACAGTGGTAAAATCCTCTGCAGATCGCCACCGGTTCGCTGCCCACTCATGCACGGTGTGCGCCAAATGCACACTTCGCACAGAAAAAGAAGACTTCACTAGGTAAGTAGAACAGCGAGGGGGGGTGGACAGCTGTGCCACGTGATTTAGCTTCGCTAGAAAGCAGGATTTCCTGCTTTCTAGCGAATAGAAACCGTGTGGCACAACTGATCATTGGAAATACCAGTTCGGACGAACCAATAGCTTTTTTAAACTACCAGTATGACCAAACTGGAGTGAAATGGTAGCATTTCACCCCTGAATACAAATCCTGTGGTGAATCTACCATTACATCTGAAGTTCTGCTGGCTTTTACCATAAAAACCTGATGCTTGGGGTGATGGATAGCTCTGTAAAACCTTAAACTTCAATATTTTAAACTTGCCCATGAGGTGAGTGCCCACATAAATGAAGCCAGTTTGTAGAATGGAATAGTTATGGGTTAATTTCTCAATAGAATTAAAATTCTACAGAGAAGATACGTCAAGGACTTCCGGTATAGATGGCTTTTCCACTAATATTTTGAAACAGGCTTTTGCCACTTAAGAAGTAGCTGCCATTTCTAACATTCTAAGCTGTAAAGAGCAGGAGGAAAAAAAATAGGACTGGTACCAATCGTGCCTGCAGAGGAAGACATCCCAATCATAATATGCAGTGGAATAGAAATTAGAAAGTGGGGTATAGCTCACCCACCAGATACTGCTGAGATACAATTCCCTATGTCAAGGAACAAACAGGGTGGACATGTCTATTAAGATTCTTTATACTTTGAAAATATTGGGGAAGAATCACTTCAGCTCTCACCCAAGCACAAACATTTGTTCCTTAAAGCAGTCTCATTTTTTCTGGCTTTCACACTAGCTGGAAAAAAAAAATGCATTCCCGGCACTTCTTCCCAATCATTTTCAGGGCCTTAAAATTTAACTCAAACAAATCATATGGCAATGCAATTCAATAAATTGCAATTTCTAGCAACACCTGGAGGGTCGCAGGTTCTCCACATGACTGGTTTACAGAGTTCAAATGAGTCAGTCCATAAAAGGAGCTTTGATTAGCTCAGTCTGGAAATATCAATGATTGCAAAGATAATATTGTCCATGTGCAGTTTGGTGTTCCTAGGCACCTATGCATTCACTGACGTGTCCTTTGTTTGCCTTTCAGATCCCCAGTCCTGTATAATCATTACTATTACTACCAGTAGCTTAAATGTCACCAAACAAACCAACAAATTTTAGTATATCTGTGTTTATCAAACTGCCACTGGTCCTTAATAGGCCTTGCTAGATAAAGCTTTATGTCCAGTATCCTTCCATCTGGCCAGAAAAACAAGGCAAAAGGAAACACAATTAATAAGGTGTCTGGGTGAAGATTTGTTCTCTGAGCTTGTGGGTTGGTTTCCAAACATTTTGTTACCAGGCTAAGTAACATCTTCAGTGAAATTTAGGAGAAATCAGTGTTTTTCTGTTTATAAGGGATTTGTGTGGTCAGTAGGTCTTGTGATGGTGATGTCACATCAGGTGAAGGTCCCATCAGGTCAGAGTCTTGTGATAGATCAGGTTTGGGTATGTCAAGTGGGGTCTTGTAGTGAGTCTTGTGATGGGTCAGGTGTGAATCACCAATGGAGACTTGTGATAGGTCTTGTAATGGAGAAGTTACCTCAGGTGAGGGTCATTGGGAGGTGAAGTACTGGTGGTGGGGAGGCTTGCATGGGTTTGTGCTGTCTTTGGTTGGCTGTAAGGTTGATTTGGATTCTGAGGGATTCATAGGCTGGTTGTAGGTCAATGTGTCCGTTGATGGAATTGCTTGTGGAGTGCCAGGCTTCAATGAACTCATGAGCGTGGCAGGTGGTGGCATGGCTAATGATCTTTGTGTGAACTGGTGCTGTTTGGTGTGGGTGTGGATAGAGATGAAGGATTTGGGATTGTGGCATTTGATTGCCAGCGGTGTTTGTGAATCCTGGATTTTAATTGATATGATGCTTGTCCCACATAAAATTGGTTGCGATTGTTATAGCTAATTTTGTAAATTATATTGTTTCTTTCATCCTTCTGTATCTTGTCTTTGGTTCTGGATAATTCTTGGTGGAATGTGGCTGTGGGTTTCTGGGCTATTGCTATTCCTAGAGTTTGGAGAATTCTGGCTGTCACTTAATAAGGTGTCTCATGGAGGACCAAAAAAGGAAAATGTACTAGGACTCTATATTTTGGTTTTTGGCAACTGGATGCTGGCAGCTCTCTGTTTGTTTGCTTTAAATAGATGATCTCCCCGTGGCATTCATTTTGTGAGAGGGCCAACAACGTGCTTTTAAATTGCTATAATGTTTGACACAAGCAGTTGCTAGGATGTTTACCTCTTATGCAAACAATGAAATCCCACCAATCTTTGTTGAAAGATGATTAACTACTTTGCCCCATCAAAGTATAGCTAGATTTTATCTTATCATGCCATCTATCCTTTCTATCTCTTTTTTTCTTTGAAAATCTTTCCAACCCAATCTGCAGACATGAATTTTAGAGTAGAATTTATTTTTAGAGGGATCCATTCATTGCTAAAGAGCCTTTCTGCTGGATTTACACTTTTAATCAGTTTTCTAAGGGCTCTATTGATCTTACAATTCCCACTCTGCACTGAAAGGAGCATTTCTTTTAATTCTCCTTCCATATTTTTTTCTTCCCTGAGAAGTTATGGCATTTTCTTTCTTCTGGAAAAGGCAGCCACTCCCAGGAGAGAAAATATAACATTTGAAAATGTGTGTATCCTTATTTCCGTTTGCTGTTTTAGCAGCTAAAGGCAGCAGCATTGCTGGATGTAAGAAGATTTAGAGCCTACCTTAAAAATCATTTGGCTTTTCAAGGGCAGTGGTGAAAACCAGAGAGAAATATGCTTTGTCTTAAATGTATTTGAACACTCCATGATTCAAGAAGAAAAATGGTGCATTAAATTCCAGAGAATGTAAATAAGCTGCAACACCACTATGGGTTATAGTTTTAAAGGTATCCGATTGGGTTATTCACTAAAAATACATTCTGAGTCAGGATGAAGGCTGAACCAGGGTAAGTAGGAGCTATTTGGAACCATTTTCTTTCACTTTAAGTACACCAGATGAGTCTAACTTTGCTCATCCTGATCCCAAAATCTCCATGACGCTCTACTTTGAACTGTTCAAAATCACAATTCAGTGCAAATTGCCTCCTAGCAGTCATGTCCAAAAAGAGGGTTTAAAGCTTTTCAGAGCTTATTTATGTAAAAGAACGTAGTGTGGGATGTGAATCATACATGCAGAATCAGTTCAAAAATGATCTTAGTGATTGAATCCTCAGCAGTTGTCCTTGATGTAGTGTTTTGGATCAGTGAAGGGATAATTGAGGTAGACATTGTGCACTGACCTGGTAGATGTAGAAAGGGTAGTGAGGGGCAAGTCTAATTCAAATTGGGGGTCAAAATATTAGGACATTTGAGGAAGTTAAGCAAGGACAAATAGTTGTTGGGACGACAAAAGCAAATGGTCAGGTACATGATTTTTCCTGTGCCAGCATGTGACTCTGGAAGCGGGACCATCACCAAGTATGACAGAAGAAAAATGGATGCTTTTGAACTATGACATTGGAGAAAATGGTTGCAAATACCTTGGAAAGCAAGAAGAACAGATCATGAAATACTAGATAAAATGAAACCAAACAACTTACCAGATGCAGTCACAATGAAAGTGAAGTTGAAACATTTTAGGAACATAGCGGGAAAGCAAGAAATATAAATCTAAGACAATCGGAAAAGAGGCAGCAAGAAGACAAGATAGTTAGATACTAAGACTGAGAGCATGAATATGAGCATGTAATAATGCAAAGAGGCAGCTCCTGAGAGAGACAATCCTGACAGAGTTGGAAGCAACTGAACAACTAAACAATGAACAGAACCTCCAAGCAATGCCTACAAACAGTATTCTCTTGTTTGCAAAGGAATTAACATATTTATTAGAGATTATATAATAAAGAAAGTATGTAGTCCTATGTGTGTTCAACTGAAAAATTCTTAAATTATTATAATTTTGAAAATTATATTATTTATATTGTTTATTCAGGGCATAATCCAGTTCCATTTAATTGAAGAAGGGGAATCAAATATGTATGTTTTCAGGGATTTTTTTTAAAAAATATTTGTTTTCAGTTTTTGTACCCGTGATTATGGATTAAATAATAATAATATGTTAAATATAATTAGTTTTTATTTCTGATATAAGAAAAATGGTACCAACCCTCCTATCTTTTTGTCAGGGCCTAAATACCAATTGGCTTGGGGCCCCAATGAGAGAACAGCACAGTGGAGGTGGTTGACTGGGTAATAATAGATCCCACCTTCCTCCACTCTGCCCTCACTCTCTCCATGTGTTCTTATATTTTAATCTTTGGTTTTAATATGTTGGAAGAAATGTCCATCTGGATTCAGTTCCAAGTGGGGAGAAAGACACTGAAAACATGGAGGCTATTTGGAAAGATGGTTTAATGGAGGACAGGACCACATGGTTTGAGGTCCTGGGCAAAAAAGCACATGGGAGAGAGAGAGAGAGAGAGAGAGAGAGAGAGAGAGAGAGAGAGAGAGAGAGAGAGAGAGAGATTTATACCCTCTCTTGGACCCACCTTGGAGCTTCCTGTTCCTGTGTAAGAAATGTATTGCATTGGCTGTCAGACTCCCAGGAGGCCAGGGTCTTAGCTAACTTTGTAGGCTGCCTGTGTCCCAGGCTTGGTTGAATCTTGCTGAGTGATGCAATGAAGGGGCCTGTTTGTGCCATGTGGTGAGTTCTGTTGTTAGATGGGTAGAGGCTAATCCTATTATGTTCTGGAGGCCATGTCTTAATCCCATCACCCTGGAGCTGAAGTGGGGGACAGGGAGCTGCTATGTCTTTAAACATGTTTCTCCTTTTCTCCAGGGAGGTATAATATTCTGCATTTTTAATATTTCCCAGAATATTCCATTTTTCTGGGAGAGGGGTGGGCGCTAACTTCCTACAAATATATTTATGTTTTAATGTATATCGATAGATTTTTATGACTGTATGCTGCCCAGAGTTAGCCTGTGGTAAGATAAGTGGCCCATAAATTTTATAAATAAATACATACATACATATCCATCATATTCTTCTCTTTTGTTGTAAGTAAAATTATGCAAATCACAAAAAAGACAGAAATAGTATACTAAAGAAATTAAAGGCACGAGATAAGAAAAGGAATTATATCTAAATTTTGTTCTTACTGACATTGTGACCTCCTTACCTTTTTATCATTGCAAACATCCTTGCTTCCATTATATTACTTACCTCAGAGATTATCTTTTGTATTCAAACTTCTCCTTTCTTTTTCTCTGAGCAGCTCACAAACCCTCATCCGACCATGACTTCCTTGATCTTCTCCTTTTTCCTGACCTATTTACTTTTTCTTCAGTTTTTTTTTTGGGGGGGGGGTGATTCAATTCTCATTTTTTTCTTGCTGTATAACCAAACCATAATATACTTCATTCATAATTGCCATTGACTTGCATTCATTCAACCCATTTCTCTTTTTTAATTGGAATGATATTTGGAACATTTTCATCTTCAATCAGAACTATTTGAGAATTTTGAGACTTAGGAAAGAAAGCTAGAAATCTATTCTCTCACTGATTGAAACAACAGAAACAAATAAATTATATTTCTGGAACATAAGTTTATGACATATTGAAACAGGATCTGTCTATCTGCAACTAATAAAGTTTTTTTAAAAAAAATTCTACATATATTTATGCAAAATGAAGATATTTGTCACAGACCTTCAAATTATTAATTATCTGAGAAATACTGAAATAGAAGATATACATCAAGAAGTAACAAAAGAAAATGACACAACTGTTGACATTACAAGAAATCATAGACAATTTAATTTATAAAACTGGAGAAAGCTCAGACTGGGGGGAGGGGACTATTTAATTTGAATGGCATGGATCTGTTATAGATTTACTGGCACATATATTATTAGAGATTTATAATGTGGATCTTACGACATTCATTCCAGTCTGTACCTTAATAGTCTGATTTAATTTTAGTTTATTAAAACATTGGTTACACCGCTGAAAAGGGTTAAAGCAAAAGATGTCAAAGAAAATATTTAGGTTAAAGATAGAGAAGGTAAACGTGTGTTAACAACATCAAAATAAGGAGTGCCATTTAAGTCTTGAAAAAACACAGGAAAATTCCTTTGTAAGCCATGAAGGAGGAGAAGGGAGAAGGGAAAAGGGGAAGGAGGAGGAGAAGGAGAAGGAGAAATGTCCCAGAACTCTGGAAAAATCACTGTTCCACCTTCCTGTGTGATATGGTTCTTTATGGTTCTTAACTTATTCCCACCATTAATCCACCAACACATTGTCCATTAACTGATAAATATAACACAGTGAAAGAATAATACCTGCTACTTGATCATTCAGTTGACATAATTGGAAAGTCTTAAGCAATTATGAGATGAGCTTGTTTTACCAGATGAATGGCAATATTTAAGTTTTTTAAATAAATAAATAAGTGACTCTGGATGCATAGAATAATAGCTATAGTTGAAATATAATTCATCTGATATCCTACAGAGATGGTGTAAAAAATTTCCTTACCCAATTGAATAAAAGATTACGGGAAGGGACATCAATAACCAAGTTGGCTGTGATGACTACATTGCTTTTCTTTTAAAGCTGCCATTTAAAATCAACATCATCTGAATGTAACTTTCTGGATCAGGCTGCCAAGTTGACGTTTCTGAAAGTAATGTGGCATAATAATTATGGTTCTTTTTCAAGATAAAAGATTTGAGTAGAGAGCTGCAACGCTCGCTAAATGCTGATATTCAAAGTAAGCTTATTATTCAGTGTTAGCCAAATAAAGCTCCTTTTATTCTATGAAACAAAGCAAATTCATCTGCATTATTTTTAAATAGACTTATAGGGTGTTAAAGTTCTAAGAATGGCTGCCATATATCCACTGATAAGCTTATTTTAGCCCAAATATTTATCTTCAAGTCAGGGACTTTGAACTAGAAAAAACAATAAAAATCTGAAGAAATAATAGCATTTGAGAAATGACTTATAAGAAACCATTACATTATCACAGTGATGTGTTTTGTTGATTTGGCACAAGAGAATGCAGACAATATTTGTCTTTTAAACAGCTGGCAATCTCTCCCCCACAGCCCCCACTGCCTCAATAAAATGGAGAGTTATGTTTTTAATTTATCCTCCTCCTTGCAGTACTATTTCAACATACCATATTCTTGTGATCCTGCTGAAGATATGCATCAAATGATAGCAATAAATGGGACCAGTTGGTTGAAAATTGTGTTTTGCAAAGGTAAGAGCTTTTTTTTTTTAAAAAAAAATTCACATTCAAAACTTTGGATCCAAATGCAGGGTAGCAGCACAATTTGCAATCAAGATTTTCCAGCAAATTAGTGTATCAGAGTGATAAACAAGACTTTGATTAGATTGTCCCTGCCTTAAAATTCATATATTAAGGTAAACCTTAACTTTTTTTTTCTAGTTTTGCTTTGACAACAAGGCAGCTAAGTATCCAATCTAGAGAAGTTTAGGATTGTTTACATATTGCTTCATTTCTCATTTCTGTTAATTCTCAAATAAAAGATTTGTTCCAGGCAGCATATTGCTTTTCTTCAAACTTATATTTAGAATTCTGTTAGTTCTATGAGATGAAGATTGAATATGTATTATTTGAGAATCATGATGTGTTTGTGTGGGAAGAAGCCATTCAGCCATCCAATTGAGTCCAACTCCTAGCTCAAAATAAAGCAATCTGATGCAGGGGTGAAATTCAAAATTTTTCCCTACCAGTTCTGTGGGCGTGGCTTGGTGGGCATGGCCAGGGAAGGATATTGCAAAATCTCCATTCCCACCCCACTCCAGGGGAAGGATACTGCAAAATCCCCATTTGCACCCCACTCCTGGGGAAAGGATATTGCAAAATTTCCATTCCCACCCCACTCTGGGGCCAAAGGTATTTGCCAGTTCTCCGAATACTCAAAATTTCCGCTACCAGTTCTCTAGAACCTGTCAGAACCTGCTGAATTTCACCCTTGATCTGATGATTGTCTAGCACACAACCTGGAACACATCTGGGGAGAAAAGTTAGAAAACCACCTAGCTGTGTAAATAGTTCCACTCTTAAATGGCTTTTTTTTTTTTTTTTTTTGCCTATAACACATTTTCTAACATTCAGTTAGAATTGCCTTCACATCATTCAATTCATTGTTCAGTGTTATGCACTATGAAGTGAGAAAGAACGTGTTTTGACCGGCTTCTATGAAACATACTTTTAGATGAATATTATCTTATTATTTCTTAGTTATCTTTTTCCAAGAGTAAATATGCTCTATTTCATCAATCTCTCTTCACAGAGTTATAGGAATCAATTCCAAACCATTTTCAACAATGGTATCCAGCAACTAGACACAGTATTTGAAATGAGGACTGGCCAGTTATATTTCCTTTCAAGCAGACAAAAATTGCATCTATTTCTTTACAGCCTTATCCCATTTATAGCTCATATTCAATTTGCAAGTATTTACCATTCTAAAATATTAGTATTCCAAAGCATGTATTCTTAATCCTATAATTCTGCATGTGACTTTTATTGTAAATTTTCACTTACTGTTAGATTTCAGTTTGTCACTTTCAACTCATTTTCCCAACTAATCAAAGCTCTTCAAATGTTGTGTCTGCTTGAGCTATTCTAACCAATTTTGGATGAGCTTCAGATATGATAAGCAATCCTCCATCCAGATCATGAATGAAAGTGTAGATAACCCAAGACTGGCATTTAGTATATGGCAGCATGCTTGATACTTTTCTTCAATTTAAGTGTTCTGAACTTTTTCTTTTTTTGACAGCAACTCTGCTGTTCTGGGAGGTTTATATTTTTCTTTTGTGACATGGAATGGTTTCCAGTATTCATTTCCTATATATGTCTTTTCTTGTTTTCAAGATTGTCATTAAGTTTTGTTTGTGTCTGTAAGACCATATTGTCTTCTTTGTTGACCTGTATTTTTCTTCATATTGGATTTTTCTCTCCAATTGTATTCTTAAAATCTTCTGGTTTTTTGCATCCACCATGAGCTCCTTCTTCCATTTGTTTCCTCTGCCATGGATTCCTATTTATCATTAATCTGGGTTTAAAGACACTGAATCCTTTAAATATATATATATATATTTATGTTTAGAGAACAATGTATGGATGTCTACAAAGTGGAATAGGGTGAAACAGATGCTAAATGCTAGACAACTTGTCCATATTTCACAGAAGGAGTCAGCACTCCTAGTAGCAATCAGTACAAAAGGTATTAAGATGCCAAAGAGATAACAGCTATTACATAGTCAATAGGTTTGACAGGTACAATTTAACATTTAAGAATAAGAATGGCTGATTTTCTTTTACTGCACATTCATCACACATTCAGGAGCAATGAGCTCTCTGTTCGCCCATGTTTTGTTTAACCTACCTAGTAACATTAGTGCTTTTAGATATCTTCTAATGAGTACGTAGTATAAGTAAGTAGATTTATTCTCATTAAGCTTACTCTTATCTACTCTGGGACTTTACCACTCTTAATTTAAGAAAATGGTCTCTAGAGTAAAATCTTAAATGTGAAGAATATCCTGTAGAATTCACAATTACCCAAATCTTCAATTTAAATGTTAACTCATATAATAAAAAGCTTTCTTCTTCTTTTAGTACAACTAATGATATTCCTACTTGGGATATCCTATTTGATCCCCTTTTTTAGAGATGTGTGATCTAAGTCAGTGAATGAAGCATGCAAACCAGTTTGGTATAGAGGTTAAAGTAGTTTAACTAGGAGTGGAGGGTCCAGAGAGGCAGTTGGGTGATTTGGGGCCAGTCACACTGACATTTTGGAAGAAAGTACAGGTAAATTATTTCCAAAATGTTACCATGAAAACTGTAAGTAACTGTCCAGAGGAGTCACCTGGAATTAAGATTGACTTGAAGGTCCATAAAAACAAAACTCTGTGAATAAGTACCTTTTCCAGAATTCTTCTTGCTGGGGTCATCAATATCCAGTAGAAGCCACAAAAATATTATCATGCAGCTGACATAAGTATACAACTTATACATTAATTTGCATTAATTGTATAATTGCATGAATGATATACAGTGTGTAGCTTATGTCATTTGTACAACACCATCACAAGCATTCTGATATCACTTGCCCCTTGGCCTCACTGCAGATGTCCATGAACATAAGTTCATCATAAGGCCCAGTAAAAACAATATAAAATTAGTTATAATGTTAAGCCACACTTGCTCTACAGTCTCTCCCTCTTTTCCCCATTTTATCAAGCTCTAATCCATTTTAAAACAAATAAACTCAGACATTTTAGATTGCTCAAGTCTTCTAGAATAAATCATATACACGCATATAATGCAAATACAGCAACATTAAAGTAAATCATTTTTCTAACTTTATAAAAATAATAATAGCAAAAATTAGTGCTGCTTTCTGCAAGGTGTTATATCAAACATAGTCATAACACTGATCTGCCAATCAATATCTATACTGAAGTTTTTGATTGCCCTCCTAATTAGTATTTCCAAGTGTTTTATGTGAAGTAATTTGACAACTTTAGAATAGAGATTCTTTAAATTGGATTATATAAACTGATTACATAATATGTTGCCTCCAATACAGTATATTAAAGCCATACAATATTAGTAGAAGGAGCAAAGAAAGGAAGGGCACCTGTCCAGTAGTTTCCTTACAATACAATGCACCAGTCCTTGAGCCAACTAAATATTATGCTAGCATTGAATCTCCTGCCCCATTTGCTGCCTCCAATTTTACTTCAGTAACTAGACTGAAGGATGATGTCCTTACCTACCAGTGGTGGGATTCAGCCGGTTCTGTCCGGATCGTGCGAAACAGTAGCTGCGGCTGTGGGAGGCTCCGCCCACCTGCCCTGACATAATGTGCGACTACTGCACATGCACTCACATTTGCGAACCAGTAGGGAAGTTAAGTGAATCCCACCTCTGTTACCTACCCCTTACCTACTGGGTAAATTGTCTCATAAAACTGCTTCTTCTTCTAGACCTTTTCCATGAAAAGTCCAGAAACTACTGAAGATAAATGATGTAGCTTCAGAAGCGTCTTAGTACCTTTTTGAGCATTAGGAACAGATATTAGAATCAATGTCATTTATACAATGATATAATGGACGTGTCTGATATCACTCATCTATCTTCCTGGCTTTACTTGTGTTTTGCTTTCCCTTAGTTGAAAGACTCTTAAGCTCTCTTCACTAGCCTGTTTCTCCTGCCTTTCCTTCTCTTCTTCTCCTTTTCCCCCCAACGCGAGGACAGAGAGGCTTTCTATTGGAGTTTGAATTTTCCTTAATATGTGTCCATATATCAATCGTGTCTTTATTTGTTCTACCAGCTAGCAGTTCAGTGAGTGATCTACTTGAGACAATCTTAATTGGGTTAATGTTAAACAGCCTGCCAAAATGTTTTAAAATCGACACCAAGTCTCTCGGAATGATGTAGGATACAACCTTGCAATTTGTAATAAACTTTTTAGAAGATTTTAGTGTATAGGAAAATGCTGACAAAAATTCAGCAGGGAGTGGAGAAGTTGTTTTGAAAACTAGACAGAGCGATAGAAGATGTTACAAGTGTGACAGCAATAAACATATGCAAATTAAGTACTTCAAGAGAAAATAAACTATTGTTGATAATCAAGTTAAACTACATTCCAGAGAGGATGAATCAATATACACAGACAAGCAGGCAGCAACTTTATCATAATAATACAGGGAAGATTTTTTGGGAGGTAACTATGAAAAGTTAGCCTCCTTCCTATAAAAGGAATACATATGCAGGCACTTGATTAAAGAAAGAGATTTTTACTGAAGCAGATGGGGTTTGGAATACTTCCATTTATTTTGCAGACAGAAGACAAATCTTTTCTGAAAGCAAATGAATGGCAAGTCTGAGTTTCAAATTACAAATTTATTTTGTCAGAGATGGAAACGAGTTGCTTATAAACGATAATCTTAAGAAGAGAGGCATATTTGGAGAAGACTGTGTGAATGCAAAAGCTTAAGTTACGAAAAAAATACCCACATAAGAACTACTGGATTTTGTGACTAGATTAATTTAAAAATAATGCCTCAACTTGAAAAGGGGGATTTGAGGAATCATGAAGATAGATCCCTGCAATATGAAATCTATATTGCAAATGAGAGCCAAAGCTACTTTTCTTTAGCTTAAGAAAAGAGAGATTTAGTGTCATACAGAGAAGATTCCCAATGATATTGGTGAATCCATAAAGACTAAAACTCCAAAAAGAAATATTTTGACATTTATTTATGAGGTCTCCAGACATGTGTTCAATGATCAGGGAAAAAGGTCAAATGATGGATAATTTTAAAGCATACATTACGAGAGTCAGTAATAAGTTTGGAAGAATACTTTATATTTAATGTTCCAAAAAGGGAAGCGAGTACATTATTAATGATGTGACAGAATACTTGAAAACAGAGATTATTGAGCACCAGAAAACAATAACGGGTACCCCAAGAAGAAAAGAATAATAGCGATAAAGAT
This sequence comes from Pantherophis guttatus, assembly GCF_059756535.1. NCBI lineage: Eukaryota > Metazoa > Chordata > Lepidosauria > Squamata > Colubridae > Pantherophis > Pantherophis guttatus. The sequence continues at coordinate 282,954,936 of NC_142063.1, read as the reverse complement.
TAATTCCCTAGTATAAATGGCAAGGGACATGTTTCTAATTATGAAAGAAGTTCTAAACAGATTATCAATCAAGGCCAGACAAGTATGGTATTTTCAAATATGAAAACAGAAGCAAAATGAACTCTGGAAGTGTGAAAATGTATGTTTTTTGAATGTACATTATAAAGAATATTGGATCCTGGATGTTGTCATAGAAAAATTCAACATGTGAAGTGAGTAAAGTGGAGCAAACATCCAGATTCAGAGAGAATCAAAGCAACTGAGAGAAGAACTGTGAACCATTGTAAACTATCAGTCAACCAACAAACCTAAATGAGAAAAAAATATGCAAAAACAACATGAGGTGATTGCATAAAAGAGTTCAGAGAAGAGCAACAAAAATAATTAAGGGGGGTTGGAGGCTAAAATGTACGAAAAACAGTTACAGGAATTGGGTATGTCTAGTCTAATGAAAAGAAGGAATGGGGGGGGGGTGACATGAGAGCACTGTTCCAATATTTGAGGAATTCCTACAAAAACGAGGGGGTCAAACTATTTTCCAAAGCATCAAAAGACAAGACAAGAAATAACGGTTGGAAATTAACCAAGGAGATAAGTAACCTAGAACTAAGGAGAAAATTTCTAACTGTGACAATAATTAACCAATGAAATAGCTTGCCTTTGGAAATTGTGGGTGTTCCATCACTGAAGGCTTTCAAAAAGAGACTGGACAACCATTTATCTGAAATTATATAGGGCAGGGGTGAAAACTAAAATTTGTTACTACCGGTTCTGTGGGCGTAGCTTGGTGGGGGGGATAATGTGACTGGGTGGGCGTGGCCAACTTTTTTTTTTTTTTACTTTTAAAAGCATTTTTTCCTACAACCTCTTCGGCTGAAGAGGTTGCAGAAAAAAATGTTTTTAAAAGGCTCTGACGATCCCAGCTGAGCCACGCGATCATCAGAGGCTTTTTTTTTACTTTTAAAAACATTTTTTTGGCCGAAGAGGTTGTAGAAAAAATGCTTTTAAAAGTTAAAAAACCAGCCTCTGGTGATCGCGTGGCTCAGCTGGGCATGGGGGTGGGGGTGCAGGGATTTTTGGGTGATCCAGTCTGAACCGGGAGCATTTCAACCCCGGGTGTAGGGTCTCCTGCTCAAGCAGTGGGTTGGACTGGAAGATCTCCAAGGTCCCTTCCAACTCTATTACTCTCTGTTTTATGATGCATTCAGCATGATGTAACAAGTGAATTACACCCTAAAGTTTCTCTTATATTGCCAAAGAGAAGGGAACAAAAACCAACCAAAAAGTTCCATGCTGAAAGAATGCTACCCTACACAACTCACAAATGAAAATACCCTGAAAAGAAAGGAGTGAATTATATGAACACTCATAGAATGAATGCAGGAAAAGCAGACTATGGATTGCAAACAAATCTTTAGAAATAAGCATAATATATAGATAGTCATTTAGCACATTTGGTCAATCTGCTTGGGATAAACAAAAATAATCAACACTTGCCTTTTATCCATCAAAACAGAACATATGTCAACCCCAAGGCATACCAAGCTACTCAACTGCTATAGACTTTTTAAGTTATGATCCAAGACCATCCAAGAATATTTAAGGCCCAAAAGATGAATTCATCTCTATGCATGGGAAACATCAAGTCTCAAATGAAGCATGTTGATCAGAAACAACTTTCTGTGTAAGATATGTAAGAGAAGGAACCTATGAAGATGAAGTATTGTGCAACAGAAAAGATAGTGACAGATAACTGGATCAAATTTCTACTAATCAATTAGTTGGTAACAATTGACAAAATGATGAGAAGGATTATTAGAGGTGTATCTCCAGAAGTAATATGGTAGGTCTTTGTTTCTTTTATTCAATTGTCAATTATTTGTTTCTTTTTTTTTTTCAATTATCTAATCAGGGTGTTACAAATCGGGATAATAAGATAGGGTTTTCCTCTTGTTCCTTGCTTGGTCTTTGTTTTCATTAGTTTGGAATACTTCTGATCTCTTTTTTTCAATGTCCAGAAAGAGTCCCTCCTTTCCTATACTTTTATGTATAGGCATCTATGATGGCAAAATCTTAGAAATGTAGACTTTTTTTTCCCCCATAATATGTAACTTCACATAACTTAATACTTGTGCTGTGGACCTTAAACATTTGCCTCTGGATACCGTTAATGTTAATGTTAATTCACATATGTATACTCAACTTTATATAGACTACAAGGATGAACTAGTATATCCAACCATACTGGAATCAAATCAAGTTTTTCATATTTAAACAATTCCCTATAAATTAAATTTTAAAATGTATTCTGAAGTCTGTATCCTTCCTAGAAATTGTGAATACCTTATTGAATTTGGATTTCATTTTGTTTCCTTGGATATACCATAGTTGGTTAGATATTTTATATTGTGTGGATGATAATGGGTTGAACAATTTTCTAAAGATATACTTAAGATGTAATCATTTTGTTTTAGATAAAAGAACCATGAGAGAAAATGAAGTATGAGAGTCAATTAGAAGTAGTGATTGAAGGTACTGGGTACTGGATTAGGAAATCATAATTTTTAGTCCTGCCATGGGTGCAAGGCCTGATGGTAACTTTGGGCCAGTCACTCTTTTTCTCTTACCACATGAAATAGGCAAAGGCAAACTACCTTTGGAAAATGTTTGACAAGAATAATTGCATCAGCATGCCATGTAGTTGCCAAATAAGTCTAAATCCACATAAGAAACTATAATTTTTAACTGAAAGCAAGTTTAGATTAATAAAATATTAATATGAAGGGCTTGGTGGCTCAGCAGACTGATAGCATTGTGATTAACACCAGCTGTCTGCAATTACTGTAAGTTCGAATCTCATCAGGCTCAAGGTTGACTCAGCCTTCCATCCTTTCTAAGGTAGGTAAATTGAGGACCCAGTTTGTGGGGGCAATAAGCTGACTTTGTATAAATATATACAAAAGTATGAAGGCTGTTGCTTAACGCATTGTAAGCCGCCCTGAGTCTCTGGAGAAGGGCGGCATATAAATCAATTTTTTTAAAAAAAATATGCAAAAATTCTAGTATTTGATGGTTATTAACCTTGATCAAATAATCTGGGTAGTTATACAATAATAATCCATATTTGTTATTTTCTTTAAAAAAATGTGATTATGGGATAATAATCATTGGGTCTAGGTAAACATTTTTTTTGAAAATTTAAGTTTATTACATTAAAAAAATAGATAAAGCCTGAAAGAATAAATAAAATCCCATGTTTTCCTTCCTTTGTTTTTGTTTTGCTACTTAACTATTTTCATTTTTTAAACTTTTAAACCTTTACCTCCTTTTAATAAAAACCATCCACTTTTGTTTAGATCTCTTGTATCATTAGTTTCAGGCCAGCTAAATCTTTCCAATATATTCTAAATAAAAACTGAAAATCTATGTTATATTTCTCCCTCTTATTTATTACTTCCATTTAGGCTTAGCACCATCACTAATGAAAAGAAAGTTTACCTTAGTAATGTAGACATAAAATTAAATGAACATTGCATATTTTGAAATGGTTTATCATGGGAATGATTTCCAAAGAGACAGATTTTAGCATCCTAGAGCATCTCCAGGGATTTGCTGCACCAGTTTTGCTAATATGGCTTTAAGCTGAATATTACCAATATCAAATTTTAAAAAGCTTCAGTCTCACCCACATTCCATATTTCTACCCATAATTAGCCCATGAAGACTGTAAGGGACGCGGGGGCTCAGTGGCTAAAATGCTGATCTTGTCGATCGAAAGGTTGGCAGTTCAGCAGTTTGAATCCCTAGTGCCGCGTAACGGGGTGAGCTCCCATAGTAGTCCCAGCTTCTGCCAACCTAGCACTTCGAAAGCATGTAAAAAATGCAATTAAAATAGGGACCACCTTTGGTGGGAAGGTAACAGCGTTCCATGTGCCTTTGGCATTTAGTCATGCTGGCCACATGAGCACGGAGACATCTTCGGACAGCTCTTTGGCTTTGAAATGGAGATGAGCACCACCCCCTAGAGTTGGGAATGACTAGCACATATGTGCGAGGGGAACCTTTACCTTTACCTTTAGACTGAAATAGGGAGATTACAAAAAAAAAAAAAAAAAACCCTACCCTTCCCTCAGAGATGTGAATGTTAGTGTTAAAGCATAGCAAGATGCAAACAATAAGAAACTTAGAAAAATGTGGGGAGGGGAATTATTCAGTGTATCAATCTAAAGGGCCAATCTAAAAACACAAATGACTTCCAAAATTGGCAAAAATAATTGTAGGAAAGTAGAATCAGCAATGTCTTTGAGATTCAATGAAATTCAAACAGGTAATAGAAATAGAGAAAAATTCAAAGGTAGTTTTTAAACACACTTACAAAACAGGAGAAACTGTTCACCCCCCCCATTTCAACATTTTATTAATTAATAGAATAAAATACAAAAATACAAAAGCAAATAATAGGACACAGAGGGGAGGGGAAGGGGGAAAGAGAAGTGAGAGCTTGAACAATGGGGGAACATGTGGATGAAAGGTTTAAAATTCACATTAAACTATAATTTAAAAGAAAAATTTTGTAAGATGATATATTGCTGGTATTTAACACCAAACAAGTTATGTAGAATGTATAAAGATATTTCAAATGAATGTTGGAAATGTAAATGTAAAGAAGGGACCTTTTACCATTTATGTGGACATGTGACAAAGCAAAAAAATATTGGAGTAGGATTCATACAGAAAACTCTTAAAGTGAAGATAAAGATTAAAAGAGGAGAAACTGATTGTTAATATATATATTTACATTTCAAGATTTTTAGCAGAGATAATAGATCTCTATAATTTTTGTTTGTTTTAATTTGGGAAGATCTGGGAGAATGAAAACGATTTTTCATAAAGATAGATACAAGGGTGGGCTTCAAAAATTTTAGCAAGGGATTCTCTGCCCAGTTGCTGGGTGGGCATGGCCAAGGTGGGCGTGGCCTAGTCGGCCTCCTGCACCATAGTGGGGGAGGGCCTTTTTGGCCTCCCGGGGCTCTGGAGGCTTTCCTCGAGCCTGCAGGAGGGTGAAAACAGCCTCCCCAGGCTCCAGAGGCCCTCTGGAGGCCAGAAATAGGCCCATTTCTGGCCTCCCTGAACTTCCAGTAGGCCCTCCCCAAGCCTCCGCACATGCCCTGCACTTACCTGCATCCAAAATAGGTAAGGTGACCAGACGTCCCGCTTTTGGCGGGACAGTCCCGCTTTTGAGCAATTTGTCCCGCGTCCCGCGGCGTTTTAAAAAAGTCCCGATTTTTCATTCTGCCTCCTGAGTCCCGGCTGCCTCCTGAATCCCCACTGATGGCTAGAGGGAAAAAAAACTCTTTAAACTCTTGCCGCGGGGCTTCAAAGGGCCGACCTACAGCTGATCAGTGTTAAAAGAAAAATGAATAGACCCATGCCTGCAAAAATAGAAAAAACAGCCCCTGTTAACAGCTTCCACTAGGTTAATTAGCTGCAAAAAGCTGCAAAAAGCTGCAAAAAGTTCCTGGAGCAGATTTTTTTCCCCCTAGTTATACTGAAAACAAAGGCGAAAGCGAAAGTAAAGCTGCAACGTGACAAAATGAGGCAGAGAGAGATTTCTTTCTTTTTCTTTTTCTTTTTCCTCACCAAAAAAGGTAGGTACAAAACTGCAAACAATGGGAAATTTTGGGCAAAAGAGGAGAGTTCAAGATTTTAAAACACAAAAGAAAAAAAGCTCTATTTAACTAGGGAATTGTAATAATTGAGATACTATTAATAATTGTATGTTGTGTTGAAAGCAGAAAGGGTTAAGTTGTGGTTTGGAGGAATATATGGGGGAAATTATTTGGTTTATTATTATTGGTAAATATAATTAATTGATTTGTAAGAAATTGGATTGCATGGAAATAATTGGAATATTCATGTTCATATTGATTAATATACAAAAAAAATAGTTATATAACTAATTGATTTATATTAAAATGTTGAATTTGTATTAAACAACTGTATTACATAATTACATAATTAACCAATGTGAGGATGGATATAAAAATAGATGACAATGGGAAGGGGTATAATATAGAATAGAAGGGAAAAATTGAATTTGATTAAGATTAGAGATGAGGATGAAGGGTAATATTGTTTTTTTAAAAAAATAGATGAGGAATAAATATGGCAAAAAGGAAATATAGAAATTGTAAATTTAATTGAAATGACTAAACGCTGTTTAAATTTGTGAACCAGCCAAATATTCTGTTCAAAGAAAATACATTGTATGTTTGTATGTGTGTTTCTAATTATTGCTATTTATTCATATTTGTTCTCTTTTATTCTTTAAAGTTTAACAATTCATTCTTAATCTTAATATCTTTATATTTGCTTGGGGTTGGGTTTCTTCCCTTTCATCTTTTTTATTGTACAGCAATCTTTCTCCTCAAACCTACCACCACTCTCTTTTCTTTCCTTCTTACTTTCTCTTCCCCCCACCCTCTTTTTCTCCTCCCTACTTCCTCTTCCTTTCTCCTTCTCCTCCTCTCTTCCTCCCTCTCTTACCCTCACTCCTACTCTAATTTCCATTCCTTCATCCCTCTCTATTGCTGTATCCTTTAATGCATATGGACTACTCAGAGGGCTGAAAAAGTTATTTTTGACTGGTCCTCACACTTTTGACCAGTCCTCGAACTTACGACTGTCCTCACATTTTACGTTTTTGCCCTATCTTGTCACCATGGTGAAGAGAAGCAGTTGTGAAATGAGTGACATGGTTGTTAAGAATGCTGCATGGGCATAAATATGAGGATGGTCATAAGTGTGAGGACCAGTCAAAAGTGCGAGGACCTGTCAGAAATGACTTTTTTCAGCCCTCTGGTTAGTCCTTTTGTGCATATGGACTACTCAGAGGGCTGAAAAAGTTATTTTTGACTGGTCCTCACACTTTTGACCAGTCCTCGAACTTACGACTGTCCTCACATTTTACGTTTTTGCCCTATCTTTTCACCATGGTTAAGAGAAGCAGTTGTGAAATGAGTGACATGGTTGTTAAGAATACTGCGCGGGCATAAATGTGAGGATGGTCATAAGTGTGAGGACCAGTCAAAAGTGTGAGGACCTGTCAGAAATGACTTTTCAGCCCTCTGAGTAGTCCCTATACACATAGCCATGGCCACCCGGTCACATGACCAGCTAGCCACGCCCACCCAGTCACATGACCAGCTAGCCACACCCACAAAATAAGCCACGCCCACAATGTCCCTCTTTACCAATGTTAAAATCTGGTCACCTTAAAAATAGGCCACATGGGGACTCCTGGGGGGGGGGCTGGGCAAGCCAGGAGTGGGATTTGGGGGTTCTCCAAGCTGCACAGAATCTTAGCTAGAGGTTGTCCTGAACCCCTGTGAATCCCCAGCAGCCCACCCCTGGATAGATAAGTATCTTTGATATAGCAATGAGGGCTGGCCAAAAAAATTTGGCCTACATCCAAAATTAGCCATGCTCCTCCCCTTCTCCCCATGTGTTAGTCATTGTCTGTTCTGGAATCATGAGGAACAAAGTTCTGTTCAGCATTTATTTAGTGTGAACAAAATACAAGCAGGTAATAGCATTTTCTAAATAGTATTTTCTAAACGTTGTATCAGAATAAGTTGAAAAGCACAATAAAATTTTATGAATGAATTAAGCATATTAAACTTAGAGAAATGATTTAGAGAGAGACTTAGGGAGAGAAATTTAAGGGATTTTTTTTTCAGGTCATAACAGTTGTGCTTTTCCTGATAATTAAATGGACCTTCTTGGAAATCTAATCCATGACAAGAGGAGAAAGTGTGTGAAGTAAAGAAACCTTTATTCAGAAACTATGAAAATTACAAAGTGACCAATGCACAGAATTTGCAAAAAAGATACCATAATATCTTTTAGAATCCCTCCACCTAATTTTGGAGTTCAATCATTTATATAAAACATACAAAATTAAAGAGGATAGATGCAACCCATAGATCTATAAATTTCGCCTAAGCTGATTTTGGAAGGTCAGGAGAGGGTGTAAGATGCTCCACTATCCCAAAGAAGATGGTTCTGATATCAGAATCACAAAAATAATTAACAAATAATAACAAAAATGAAACTTATTTTAGGGAAAGGCTCAGGGTGTAATTGTTGGGATGATTACTAGATCTGTGTTTAAATGTTTTGTTGGTGATGTGGGTGAAGACATTTCTAGCCACCAGAGCTACCTGATATTTCAAAAAGTATCTTAATCTGTGAAGCTGGGTCTCTCATGGAAATGCCATTCTTATTTGAAGCAGGTTTTACTTCCAAAATTAGATTCTGGGATTTCTTTATTTTAGCCAAAAAGAATCTCAGTCCTTCAGTTTCATCATTCTTATGACTATCATTGTTAATATTCAGCTATGCAACAAAATGTATATTTTAGATAGCATAACATACCTTAGATCATGAATAGTCATTATGAATTCTCCAACTGGAAACATTGTACAAGACATCTGGACCACACTCTCCAATTAGATCAATGGCAGTGCCTGACAATTATATGTTCTTGTAACTTTGAAATTCTTATATTCTCAATATTTTATTTATTTATTTATTACATCTATAGGCCATCCATTTCACTGCCCAAAGACTCTGTGTGATATACAGTATGCAGTTCAATTCTCCTAAAAACATAATCCTATTTTTCTATATATTAAGTCATGGTACCCAGCAAGTATAGCTAGTATATTATTATTTGTAGATAACTTTGTAACTGGAAATCAGTAACACATTGTGTTGATATTTAGCATTGTCAAGGCAGTGGTCACCTTCAGCAGAGGTCAACAGAGGAGGTGGGTAGGGTATGGTTGTATCACACTAGGGATAAATAGAACCTTCTTTCATCTGTCTATCTATATCTAGCTGTCTGTTTACATCTATCTATCTATCTATCTATCTATCTATCTATCTATCTATCTATCATCTATCATCTATCATCTTTCAAAATGCTACTAATCTATTGAAAAATTATTTTTACAAGGAAGGCTATAGCTTGTTTTGAATATTTTTACTTTTACAATTTATATAAAACAAAGCAGCTACAATGTTAAGGGAAAAGAAAACATAATATGATAAAAAGTAGACTTTCATACAGGTTATATGCTTGATCTTATGTACTTATTCAGTGTTTCTTGGATCTGTAATTTCCACATAAGGGGCATGTTTATATTCACATTTGCAGATAGAGACCATGTATAACTCTATACGACACAGAAAGAAATGGTGCCAGCTTCTGCTCATTGAAACATACAATTTGAACTTGGCATGCAGTTGTACATCTTTCCAGCAACTTGATCCTTTTATTTACCTATCATCTGGAGTAAAATAAGGATAAAAGTGGGAAATATGAGAAACAATATCTTTATTAGAATCACAATAAGTGGAGAAGAGAAAGCAGAGTGTTTAACTTTATGGAGTTAAAATCATTGCCCTCACTCAGCAGAGGCCAATGTTATCTGCCATGACGGATATAATGTGCCAATGAAAACATCTTCATTCTTTTTTTACACAACTTGCACTTTTTTATCACAGTTTACAGAAAGAGGGAAGGTAAATAGGGAGCATCTTTATGTATAAGAACAAAGCTAATTGTGTGGTATGTTGAGTAATTACATCAATGTTCATCTTATAGAAATCCATCAGTTTTCCATTGGTTATTGAAGTTAACTCTGAGCTCAGGAGGCAGATATTCAAGACATGATGTTTTCATTATTATTTAAAAGAGTTGCCAGTGATGAAATAACGAACAGATTCAATTTCTCTTTGCACAATGATTTGATTGAATATTGCAGTAGCATTCTCATTGTATAGATGGGCGAGGTATAACTTTATCAGGGAGATGTGTTTAAAGTTATAACAGAAGCTATATTCTAAAATGCATGTCAGAGTATATTCTTCAATGCAGAGACTTGTGAATTATGATACCCTGTAAACCAGAAAAAGATATTTACAGGTTGTTTAATTAGATTCATGTGCTGTGTGGTTTTGGGAAGCTCAAGGGGAATAAATAGAATAGAATAGAATGGAGCTGGAAGGGACCTTGGAGGTCTTCTAGTCCAGCCTCTTGGTCAAACAAGAGAACCTATACCATTTCATATAAGTGACTGTCTAGTCTCTTCTTAAAAACCTCCAGTGATGGAGAGCCCATGATTTCCGAAGGCAAGCTGTTCCTCTGGAATGGAAAATTCTTTTCAATTTTTATACTCTATACGAGTAGTAGGTATGTACATTCACATAAGAATTAAGATCCACACACAACAGACCTGTTAACCGGTAAGTTCCCTTTGAATGGATTTTGAAGCTTTCCTAACTCTTTTTTTGAAAAGTAATTAGACCCACTATGATTTTTGTTCATTGGTCTTTCATGAGGAGCCTATCTAGAATTTACAATTCTAATTTGCTATCTAGAGTCTATAATTCAACATAAGCAATGTTCACTAGTGTCAGGTATGTGATTTAATGAGATTTGTGGAATAGGATATCAAAATAATGAGACATAGGAGAAAAAGATGTTTGATGTTAATGAGAGGTCAAAAAAAGGAGGACAATAAAGGGAATGTGTAAACCTGTTATTTTAATATGCTACTGAAAATATGAAATCTCTATCTCATACACATGCCCAATGTATCTAAGTATTTTTGTGTGTGTGTGTGTGTGTGTGTGCATGTGTGTCTGTGCACATGCACATCACATGCGTGACCAATTGGCTAATAAAGTGAAGCAAAGTAGCTTCTCTAAATCTAACTCTCTAGTCCATTTGTTTCACAACCTTGACAATTTAAAGATATGTGGACTTCAACTTATGCTGGTTGAGGAATTAAAGTTGTCAAGCTCTAGTCCAGTGATGGCTAAACTTTTTGCCATCGCATGCCAGGAGAGGGGGGGCGGGGGAGGGTCGCACGCACAGATGCCCACGCGCATGCGCATGCAACCCCCCCGCTCCTGGCACATGATGGCCTGGTAGGCCCGTTTTTCTTTCTTACCTGGTTCCAGATCCTCTCTATGCATCTGGGAAGGGCGAAAACAGCATTTCCCACTCCTTTGGAGGCCCTACGGAGGCTGAAAGGGCCCATTTCCCAACTCTCGGTGGGACAGGGAGTGACATTTTTTGCTGTCCCCAGCCTCCAGAACCTCTCTAGGAGTCTCTAGGAGCCTCTCTAGGAGCCTCTCTAGGAGCCTCTCTAGGAATCTCTGGAGGCTGGGGACCGGAAAAAACATCACTTCCTGTCCCACCGGGAGTCGGGAAATGGGCCCTTTCAGCCACCAAAGGGCCTCCAAGGGAGTGGGAAAGGCTTTTTTCGCCCTTCCCAGATGCATAGAGAGGCTCTGGAGCCAGATAAGAAAGAAAAACGGGCCTTCCCCACCCCTCCCAGGCCCTCCAGAGGCAGGAAACAGCCTGTTTCCCTACTTCTGGTGGGACCAGAAGGCCCGAAAATCAGCTGGCCGGCACACGCATGCACCCCAGAGCTGAGCTGGCGTTCCCACTAATATGACTCCACGTGCCACCTGTGGCACACGTGCCATAGGTTTGCTATCAAGGCTCTAGTCAATGGGTGTCAAACTCGTGTCATCATGGCATTGTCACGTGACAGATCGCAACTTTTTCCCCCTTCGCTAAACTGGGCATGGGCGTGACCAGAGCATGATGTATCCGGCCCAATAGCAGCAAGTTTGACAGCCCTGTTCTAATCACATGCCTGCCTTCTATTAAAAAGCAAAAATAAACATTTTTGGAATATTTCAGTGTGTGATGAGCATATTAATATTATTCATTGCTTAGTAAGTAAAGTTTTTATGCAGTTTTACATATACAAATGAGATAAGATTGCTGTGTCTGTCAAGAAAAAAACCCCCATCCAAATAAGAAGTTTGGAAAAAAAAATTTCTGCTAAAATGGCATCAGGAAAAAAAAATCAGACATAATAAAAATAAAGACAGAAGTATACATAACTGTGTAGAATTGTCTGTACGCTTCCCCTAGATTTAAGGGCTAGAATCCAAATATTTCATAACTAATCTCATATGCCTAAAGTTGGTATTTATTGAAACTAATGCTAATTATTTAAACTGAAATATTTTTAATAAATGAAATAACTGGAAACAATTATGAAATTTGTGACCAATGGATACACCTGTAGATTTTTAATAATCATTTTCTTTCTCTGCTTTTTAATCCATTTTTCACTCCAGGAAGGAATCTGGCATGTTGCAAAGGAAAATACCAGCCCATATTTCCAACCTTTTTGCAGCAATGCCTTTGGATCCAATGAAGATGCCATTCTGACAGAGAACATTTTGAGAAGCTAATTCTCAGAATTCCATGTGTGACATCATGCCAATATTTACAAGCTCTTCTACCCCTGTATTCACTGTTGAAAATTCTTTTAGTATCTTCCCTAAGTCATAATTCATTCAAATAGGGTGAACATTAATTGACCAAAATTGTCAGAAAATTTCATATCACAATATTACTTTAGAGTAGAGTAGAGTAGAGTAGAGTAGAGTAGAGTAGAGTAGAGTAGAGTAGAGTAGAGTAGACTAGACTAGACTAGACTAGACTAGACTAGAATAGAATAGAATAGAATAGAATAGAATAGAATAGAATAGAATAGAATAGAATAGAATAGAATTTTATTGGCCAAGTGTGATTGGACACACAAGGCATTTGTCTTGGTGCTTATGCTCAGTGTACTCATCCTGGTTGCTCTTCTCTGCATTCTTTCTGGGATCTTTTTTGTATTATAGCAACCATTACTGAATGCAGTATTCCAAGTATGGCTTCAATAGTATGGTATAAAGCAGTATTATCACTTCTCAGGATCTAAATACTATCCCTCAGTGATGCAGATTAGGACTACATTGGCTTTTTTGGCAGCTGCAGCATGCTGCTGGCTCATACTTAAATGATAGTCCACTAGGACACCTAGCTTCTTCTCACAGTATTACTGTTGAGCCTGGTACCTTCTACACCTGTGCAGAATATATGACAAATATGCATTTTTCATCTATTAGCTGAAACTCCAGTTGCTTTGAGTCTGTTAAATATTTCTTAATTCCCTCTTTCATTCATATTTATCAATTGCCTGGGCGTGTTTTAAAACTATTTTTCCCAAAAGAAGAGAAGGAGGGTTTTTAAATTCAAATATTTGAATTACCTAATCTACAAGACTTTGAAAATGTAAAAAAATATGGATTCGTTCCTTCTTTTCATAAGTACAAATTAAACTTGCAGATTTGAACATAACTATGCCGTGTTTATTACTCCTTCAGTTTTAATTGCTTTGTAAAAAGAAGCTGCACATATTCAGTGATTAAAAAAGTTCCTGGCAACTTCGGGTAACACATGCAATTATTCTGCCTCATGTTGTTCATTTGAACATGGCCTTCATTTGAATCATCTGAAGTGCAGCTGACTCTACCTGGTCATGAACACAAAAATCCAGATTCAGACTATTATGATGATAATGGTTTCTCACCTAATTTGGAAAAAAAGAGCTAACCACCATCAAGCTGAAGAATAATTGAGAGATCACTCAGCTGTATAAAATCATGCATGCCATGGGAAAAAGGGACCTTGGGGAAATCTTCCAATGGGCATTCCTCATTGGGAAATCCAATAAAGCTAATGAGATTTAGAACAGACAAATGAAAGTCCTTCTTTCCACACACATGGTTGGCTTTAAAGAGGTATTATATAAAATAACAAAGAATAGGTTGATCAAAAGCTATTATACTTTAATACTAATTGGTTGAACAAAAGCTATTATACTTTAAGATTCAGTGTCATCAACATTTCAGTGTCACCAACATTCCAAATAGCAGTTGTAGAGGAACAATGGAGAAAAAGGGCATGTCCCATTTGTTCCTTGTGAGCATCCCAGAGATGCTTGGTTGGTCATTGTGAGAATCAAGATGTTGGTTAGAATGGCCTTTGAGCTAATCTAGCAAAGCTACTCTTATCGTTTTATAGGAGATGCAACTAAAGGACAGATCTTTGGGCTTTAAAATCCTTTCTATTCCTAGCTGTTAGCACAGAAATATCTGCCACCTCCTGACTTATGAACTGGATTTCCCTTGAAATTGTTCTTTTCAGTTCTTGGTTTGATTTGCCACTGACACTCTCACCTTGCCTGAACTCCAGGAATAAATTCTAGCCATACTTCAAGTTCTGCTTATAGCTTTGCATTGCAAGTTTCCCTTCCAATCTTGCCCTTGCCTTGTAAATACTTAGATTGCTCTATGGCCTTGTTCCCCTGAGACAGAATCAACCTGGGATACTTGATAAGAAATAATGAATGAAATGAACATAGGTTTCAGACAGTGTCATGGTAAGTTAATTTTAAAAATCACAACCATCATGAAGAACCATCATAATTAATATTATGAAAACTAAAATTGTATCCAATTACTACCACACAAAGTTTCTCCCACTCAGAGAAAAACCGATTTGCACCCTATTGTAAGGATGAAATCCAGTTTTCTTAGTTCTTTGTGTAAACTATTACACTGGTTATTTCACAGCTCTTTACATTAGTGTTGATTGTGCAAATTGCTCCAGCTGTGCTTGTACAAACACTTTTTGTCCTTTTCCCTCATTTAATATGGAATCCCAGGCTTCAAGTGCATCAATATGTTTCTACAGCACACCAAGGGATAGTTAAGGGGTAGAGGTAAGGTTTGAAAAGTCAACTATTACAGCAGTCAAATCTAAGAAATGAAACTACAAGACAAGATGCCTATTGCTGGAGTTTAGTTTATGAATTAACAGTGTAACCTTTTACATTTTATTTGATGCCACACAGGAAGGCTAAAAATTCATTAAAATGACTTTGTTATTCTGGTTTCTCTATTCAATAGTGCAGGTTAACTTGACCCACTGTTATTAACACCCTGGAGTATAAAATGTATACTTATAAAATTGAGTAGTATTTCCTTGGAGGCATCCTGCATTATGTCCTTCATACTTTTGACAATCAAAATAAACATATTGGCTTTCTGAAAATGTCCCGGCCATTTCCTGTAACATTGAAGTCTGCATGACTTCTAACCACAGTACAAAGAGGATTACAATTCAACTATTAGGCCTAAAGTAAACTCACTGGAGAAACTGACTCTTCTGAAAGGTGATGAATCTCCCTCATGTTTTCTGTTATGAGTGAAATCATCACTTACATAATTTATCTAATTATTGTCCATCTGTCTTTGTATCATCTGCAGAAATTGTTAACAATCTCCAGGGATTCAGAGAGAATCGAGAGGATCCAAACACAGGACCTTGCATAGTTTGTGCTGTTGTGCCATATCAGACAAACAGTCTGTGCTGATATTGTTTCAAGCTCTTTCTGTGTTGGTTCTGGAAGGCCCACACCCAATGAAAGAGCGAGCTGTATGAAAGATGGTCTCTGAGGACAGATTTGTGAGATACTAAGCCACAATGACAGACTTCCATGTTAAATAAAGCCTGAATAGGGCCACAGGCTTATACACTTGCTTGGCTAAAGTACTGGATTAAGCTGAAAATAAATTGGAATTCAGAAAATAAAAGTGTAGTACTCAATTTTCAAAGCTTTAGATATTGATGGCCTTTCTCAATTTTTTCTGCACTATTGTTTTTCTGGGACTTTTACGCACAAATATTCATACACATATGAAAAAAAGAATCAATCCAAAGCAGCCCAGGAAGGATCCCTTTATTTCAGAATTTGCATTCTGATACTATTTATTTGATTCAAAACCCTATTTGTTTTTCTTTTTACAACCCTGAATGGAACTGGTATTTGCTGGCTGGGCGCCCTTCCTGCTGCCACACAGAGTTCACAGCAGATATCTTTTTGTTTGTCACTTCTTAGGACTGAACTCTCAACCTTCCGACTGGGAGGTGAGCGTTTTCACTACTGGGCCACTGGGCCACTCTCATTATTATTATTACTTATAATGGTGATATTTAAGTAAAAAAAAAAAAAAGAATGCTGGTGTTTTAGAGTATATGACATTTTACATCAATTTAGTTATTTATTTATTAATCATATTTATATGGGTGCTCATCTCACATAGTATGCCAACTCTAGTTAGCATACAAAATAACAATTAAAGCAATTTTAAAAACATTCAAAATTACAAAAAAATAATATTATGAATATTATTATTCATAATATTAAAAATAATATTATGAAAGGCTAGAGAGAGATGAGAATATAAACAATTGAGCCATTTAACCGATTACCACACTCCTGCAATAACCAAGCCTGTTGACGCAACCAAATTTTAAGGGATTTCTGGAAAGCCAGGAAAGATGGGACCAATCTCACCTTTGGTGTATATGGTGTTCCATAGGCGGGTGCAAAGTGCAAATTTTACAGACAATTTTCAGTTGCTCAAATAATAGAAAACATCATTAAAATGGTCTAACAAGACTCCCTATTTACAAACTAGCTGTGGATTAACCACCGAAGAAGAATAGAAGTAACAATACAATCCCCAAATCAACCACAGGAATATTGTGACTGAGTCAATATTTAATTTATTTTTATTTTATTGGTTCGATTTATATGCCGCCCTTCTCTGGAGACTCAGGGCGGCTTACAATGCGTTAAGCAATAGCCTTCATACTTTTGTATATACCTGCTTAGTAGGGCTTTTGCCCCCCCCCAAGCGGTGTTCTTTTTTTTAATACAAAGTCAGTTTATTGCCCCCACAATCCAGGTCCTCATTTTACCTACCTCGGAAGGATGGAAGGCTGAGTCAACCTTGAATTAAAGCAGAATTAACATGAAAAACCTAAGAACAATCTTAAGTAGTGATAAACCTTAATCATGTTATTCAGAATTTTAAGAATAATATCACTGTACCCTGTAAGCTTAACAACTCTGTATGTGTATGTGAGAGAGACAAATGAATTCAGAATAACGTCTATAAATAACATACCCTTTCTAAACAGTCAAATTAAGGCCGACTGATAAGACCGGCATAGGCAGCCTTCTCCAACTATAACTAAAATACAAAGTAACATGAGAACAGAAAAATTAAAACTCCAAACAGAAAATAGAAAAATTAAAACTAGCAGATCCATGTTCAAATAAACACTGATGAACCATATGAGCTGTAGGGGCATTGTGGTTAGAATGCAGTACTGCAGGCTAATTCTGCTCACATTGCCAGGAGTTCTATTCCTTTGTCCTGACCAGCTCAAGGTTGACTCAGCTTTCCATTCTTCCAAGATCGGTAAAATGAGAAGCCTGATTGTTGGGGATAATATGTTGACTCTGTAAACAGCTTAGAGAGGGCTGTAAAGCAGGGGTGGGTTCTACTTACCTTTATTACCGGTTCACAACAGGATTGCACAGAAGCTTCTGCGCATGCGTAGATCACCTATGATGACATCCGGGTCAGTGGGCGGAGCCTCCCACTGGTTTTACTACCGGTTCTTGTGAACCGGTCCAAACCGGGGACAACCCACCACTGCTGTTAAGTACTGTGAAGTGGTATATAAGTCTAAGTGCTATTGCTTTTTATTTATTTGGAAGATGGCTATAACATTGTATTTTGGAAAGCATAGCTATGTTTTCATCCAGCTGCTTCTGTGAATTTAAAACTTATTCCTAACTTTCATAATATATGGTTGGAGCTCTCCACATAGGAGTAATGTCTTATGGCACACTATTTATTTTATACAACATTTAATTCAATTACCTAAGAATCCCCCCTGCAAAGAATCAAAATACTGTAGCATCAATGTATTTATTGACTTCCCTGCTAACGAAAAAGACATTTGTAAAATGCAACCACGTTTCATTGTCAGATAACAATTGGCTAATATTACTCCCACTGTAAAAAAATATTCCTTCACATAAATATATTTTCTATCAGCTTTGCTGACAGGATCAATTGCTTGTTGGTTGATTTAGTGGAGGCCATTGGAGGACAGGTGACTTGTTGGTTTAGGATGGTTCTCATTCTCCTTTGTTGAAACTTCAGCTATTTGAAGTGCCTCTTTCATTATTCAATAAATATGTCCAACCTTAGCCTATAGTATAGTTATATAAAAGCTACTCTTCACTGTTCTGTCATGCTCTAGCATGACAAGGAAATATATGAAGATAGGGGCTCTAAAATTGATATTGGGTCTATTAGACTCCTATTAACAAAGTCAAAAGAAAGCATCAGAGTGACACATTTGCATGCAGTTCCATTCCAATAGAGGCCATGTATATTTTACTATTCCGGGTATTAGGCATACCTAATATGGGCAGAGAAGATAGTAGTAGATCATAAAGAAATTTAAGAAAATAAGTACTTTTCTAGTGCAACATGGCTCCTCTTGAAGGACTAAGCAGTCCATAAACAGGTCATGAATATAGTTGTAACTTCTGCTTGAGTTTGTCAGCAAGTGGCACTAAGATATTGGAAATTATAATCATGATTTACCATACTATGAGTGGTGTTACTTCCTTGAATTTGTCTTAATTTTGAATTTGTTTCATCCTTGAGTTTATCTTATCCTATTTCAAAGTCATAAGTGCCACAAAGCCATACTATTTGCTAGGCATTTGGAATAGAATAAATACTAGCACATTTCATCAAGCTCCATGTATATATCCTGCTGATGCTCACATATATAAGAACATGGATTCTGTCCCATCTTGATTTAGTTAGTCCAAATCTATTGAAAATCTAAAGAGTAGGAAATCAAGTATTTTAACATGTTCATGAATGTAACATGATAGCAGGGTTCCTGTATGTGAGGGATACCACAAAAAAGAGAGGGTCAACCTATTTTCCAAAGCACCAGAAGACAAGACAAGAAACAACCTAGAACTAAGGAGAAATGTCCTAACAGTGAGGATGATTAACTAGTGGAACACCTTGCTGACAGAAGTTGTGTTTGGTCCATCATGAAGACTTTTAAGAAGAGACTGGACAGCCACATAGTCTGGAAAGGTATAGTGTCTCCTGCTTGATGATCTTCAAGGCTGCTTCCAACTTTTATTCTGTAAACTGTTAATTATGTTATTTACAGACTCTTAAAAGATGTTTTAGGTTGCAATTCTCTTGCAATAATGTAAAGCCCAAACTTAATTCTCTGTAAAGATACATAGGGATCAACTTTTAAAATATGAATTGAAATGTGACTCCTGAGAATTTGACAAGGAAGTTGAACAGAGCCAAGGGGAGAAACACTTTTATGCACTACTAAGAAATATAAAGTTGTGAAATACACAAAGAAATAGACTTAGATGAGAGTAACACTATTCTAAAAGGCGAGGATGAGAAAATGCAATATTTCCCCTTCCCTAATTTTTTACCAGCCTCTATCTGTATCTGCAGCTTCTAAACTACATCTAATGTTTTTAGTGATGACCTAAATCCTCAGAAGTTGTTTTAAGAGGTGTAAAAATGCAGTCATGAGAAAAAGGATATTTGGGTGAGCAAAATGGTATTAGTATATTACCTAAGGCCATGTTTCTCAACCTTGGCCACTTGAAGATGTGTGGACTTCAAACTCCCAGAATTCTCGGACAACATCATCTGGGATGATCTAGGAGTTGATTTAAATATGGATATCAGGATTTATATTTGTTTTGTAAAAGCTTAGTCTTATCTGAAGCACTTCCTCCTCCATGCAAAATACTGAGAACAGGGTTATTATTACAACTACTAATCTAAATAAATATTGCTAATAAGATCTCTGAGAGGCTTGTTCTTGAACTCAGCTGGAGTTGCTACTAGAAGCCTGACACACTTGGTATATCAGTCAAACTTGATAAAGACACTTGATAAAGAAGCTACTTAGATCCTAATGAAATTTGCTGGAGCAATAAGTAATATCAGACTGAGAACACCAGCCTTTTGGACAGCATAATCCATCTAGAACAGACTGGATACTATTAGGCTATATTAACTGGTTGAATTTCACTTATTCATCACCTAAATCTTAAGCACATAGAAGCAGAACATCAGGACAGCTGAAGCATTATCTGTATCTGATGGGGTTAGAGCAGAGATAAAATCCAGCAGGTTCCGGAGAACCGGTAGTGGAAATTTTGAGTAGTTCAGAGAACCAGCAAATACCACCTCTGGCTGACCCCAGTGTGGGGTGGGAATGGACATTTTGCAATATCCTTCCCCCAGGAATGGGGAGGGAATGGGGATTTTGCAGTATCCTTCCCCTGCCACGCCCACCAAGCCACACCACACCCACTAAGCCCCGCCCACAGAACCAGTAGTAAAAAAAAATGGATTTCACCACTGGGTTAGAGAAAGAGAATAACAGGATGTATTATCATATGCATAATACTAGCAGGAGACACAGTTCAAAAATACAAGATAATGGAAGCAGCATTAGGATTCAAGCTCTGTCCCTTTTTATGTGTGTGCAATGTTGCCGTCATACAAAGAAGACAGCTCTCTTGCTTCTGCCATCTTGCTCACCCTAAAAGGCTCTTCTGTTCTTGAAAATGGTATTTTCCACGAAGGTGTTTTTTTTGGAGTGGGGGGGAGGATGCAATCTTATGAACCCCAAAGCAAGACTACTAAATTAATATTTACTGTAATACTCGTTATGAAATTGTCATTTTGGATATTTGGAATATGAGTCCATGTTTTCAAAGTGGAAAGTTGAAATGACTTTCTGAAGCCTAGGAAGCAAAAGGTACTGGCTGAGGACCATTTTAATGACAAAATATTTTTTTTGCATATGTTACATGGTTTGTGTGTGTGCACATATACATATATACATATGCAGTACACACATACACATGAACATATATATCCTATCCTATCCTATCCTATCCTATCCTATCCTATCCTATCCTATCCTTTCCCATCCCATCATCTTATATTATATTAGTAAAAGACCATGTACAAAAATGTATACTTAGTGAAACATATATGAAAATTGTGTGTGTGTGTGTGTGTCTGTGTTATAACATTTCTGTATGCAGTTTTCATAATACAGACATTTTTTCAAAGCAAGTTCCCTTAATATGTAAATACGTTCTCTGCACTTAATTTTGTTTCTGTGCAAGTATTTTCCCTCTAAACGATTCTAAGGCATATCTTTTTCAATTGCAAACTATATCACAATATCCAGAAAAGGGCAGAGGTGAATATATTCTGATTGAAGTATATATTCAGAAAATATAAATTTAAATGAATTTATGGGAAATATAAACGAGTTTATTTATTTAAATGTGTTAAATGAGTTTTCTCCTGGGCCGAGTATCATACACTATTACAAGGGATGCCTATATACATATTGGTTAGTGCCTAGGGACACATCCACTGTGTTTGATATATTGGAACCAAAGGGCAGTGTAAAATTATGCTTGACAATATTTTACATAATGTACTTCTCTGCAAGTCTCTCAAAGAATCACTCCCAAAATTGTTTATGGAATAAAACTGTTAAGTTGGGTGAATGAGGATGCAGCAAGCCAGGCAGTGAGTGACAACAGCTCTTTATTGTAGGGTGAGAACCCAGCAACTGACCAGGAAAAACAGCTCCCTTTATATACCTTGCAGCTGTGGTGGTCAGCCAATCAGCTGATGGTCAGTTAATTCAAACTGCCCGCCCAAAAATCTACATACATAACAAAAACCTTACAAGGAAAGATAATGAAATCATTGGCTGCTAATTGAACTGAAATTCTTTCAAGACCAGAAATGTGAGAGGAAGATAACAGATAAAAAGTCATGTGTTGTGTAGGAGGTAGTTTGAAATGTAAACCAGAGTGAGACCTGGGTAAGAGAAGAGAAAAAATGCATAAGCAAATGTTGCTCTCTTTAATGGAAGTTTTTCAATGAGAAATTCTATATTACTACAGGAGCTTTGAGGGGGCTATTATGCAATAAAATGCATCAAGAAATGATGCAAAATTCTGATGAATTGAAACCTCATTTCTTAGCCACACTTCTTTCTCTGCAGTTCTAAATCAGAGGATTTGGACTGGGCTATTCTTGGAACGTTCTAGCTGAACTTCTCAGTAGGGAAATTCTCATGTATGGCCTACATATTTGAGTTAAGAAGTTTAATTCCAAAGTATATAGGTCAGCTGCACTAAAAAGACAAAAAGACAGTGTGGAAGTGTGATACTGTCTGTCACTAATGATTCTCCCATTCATTGTCTATATTGGAGAGTGCCACTGTCATTCCTCCAAAATGACTTGTGACAAAGGCAATCTGTAAACACAGATTGTTTCATTCATGCTTAATATTTTAAAGTGCCCTCCCTCGCCAATCCATCTCCAAATAAATGACAAGTATATTGTTAAGCATCTATTAATTTGAATACTGATATTATACAATATTACCAAAACTTTCTTAATGTTGATTCTAAGTCTAGAATCTAAGATCTAAGTATTTGGATCTTGTAAAGTCTCAGTAAGGGAACATACAGTATCTTCAGAATTTTCCCAGCACTTTATTATTAGTATCTTCCATATGGTAAGTGGTGCTTCTGCAGAGCACTGGCAAAGTCACTCTTCTTAGTTCCTGTGTGGGAGGGACGTCTTTCTAAACAGTTCCTCGGTACCAGACAGTGTTAATGAGTGAGTCACTAACAATGTTGTTTGCCTGGAGCTCAACAAGCAACACATTGGCTTCTGCCGCTGAAAAAATGAGATCTACTCCAATGATATATGAACATCTCTCTCAGAAAGCATGCGAGACAGAGTAGCTGGGTGAGTTTTTTCTGCAAATGCATGAAAAACATGTGTCCTGGTCAAACATGGGGCTCTATGGAATGCAAATGTGTCTTTATATCTATTTACAGCCAGCCAGAATCTCCTGATCTACCTGTAGACTGAATCTACAGCATTTACAAAATTAGATATTACCACATATTCATTTTGACACCCCCCCCAAATAGTGAGAAGGGCTTACTATTTTGGATCCCACCCTGCTTTTCCAACTCATAATTTGGATATTCACACATTTGATTTTACTATTGCGAAACAAGTATATATCTTTTAAAAAATTACACTAAACCTTATAGAGATTTTCACTTTTTCTTAAAAGGACTACATGTAAATTTGGATTTCTCTCCCTCCCGCCCTCCCCCCCATGTAATTAGTATGAGCTAGACTCAAATCCATATTGAGGTGCAAGGTTTCCTAAGACAATGCATATGATGATGTTCTGAATTACTAATGTAATTACCAGAGTGCTGCTGGGAAGAAAGTTAAAGATTAACTTTCTCTTTTGCCACTTCATTGTCCCACTAAGATAATAATTGACTTTAATGATTTTAATAATATTATGTAAGAGTCTAAATTAATCCAAAGACCATGCAAGGAGATTCTTTCAGTTAAGTATTGAATCAATTACTGAGGGAATATTCAGTGTCATTATGAGGAATTTAAATCGCAATATTGTGGTCCATAACATAGAAAGTCTGTGGGTGAGTGAATTGTATGAAAAAGTTATCCCACTGAATAGTCACCATTTTTTTTGGAATCTTTCACATAGAGTGTTTTGGATTACATTTGCCTTGCTAGGCCTGAGGCCTGCCTTGCATACCTAAGGTAGAAACTAAAGAGGTGAATCAGCTTTCTTGATTCAAAATACAAAGCTATGAATCCCAGTTATCATAGTTACATTTATTTCTATCTAGCATCAGACGTAGTGTTCCTCTCCCATTGCCAGGACATACCTACTATTGCCATCATGTTCTGTAATGTATATGGTTTTGGCAGGAAGTTTAAAAGAACAATAGCACATTGGTGATTGGCTAACTCCCTGGCCGGAGAAGTATATAAGGGGAACTGTTATCCTGTAGGCTTTGCTGGATTCACACTGTGAATTAAAGAGCTGTTGTCACTGAAGAGCTTGCTTCTACCTCCTCATTTCGCCCAACTTAACTTAACATGTTCTGTTTGGACTCTCCTACAGTACAGTATCTTACTGGGTACTGTAGGAGATGGGGAGGTGTGGTAGCTCAGCGGTTAAGATGTGGGCTGTTGGTTGGAAAGCCAGCAGACCTGATTCGAGATCCGAGCTCCACACAACAGGGTGAGCCTTCCACCTAGCTCCTGCCAACCTAGCAGTTCGAAAACATACAAATGCAAGTAGATAAATAGGTACCACTTCAGTGTGAAGGTAACAGCACTCTGTGACATCATGCTGACCACATGGCCATAGAAATGTCTTCAGATAGCATGGAGTCAACAGCCTTGAAATGGAGTTGAGCACCACCCCCTATAGTTGGCAATGACTAGCAGAGTAAAATCCACACGACTCCTTTTACTGTAGGAAATAGGTTGTTGAACAAGGGGGTCAGAGGGTTTTTTGGGCTGATCCACTATGACTTTTCTAATATTGTTAGACAAGGAGAGGTTAACAAGGAAAGGTTAAAGAGCCGAGGTAGTGCAGTGGTTAGAGTACAGTACTACAGCTACTTCAGCTGACTGCTAGTTCAGCAGATCAGTGGATCAAATCTCACCGGCTCAAGGTTGACTTAGCCTTCCATCCTTCCAAGGTGGGTAAAATGAGGACCCAGATTGTTGGGGGCAATATGCTATTTAGTATACTGTCTTTGATGTAAGCCGCCCAGAGTCCTCGGAAAGTGGGCGGCATAGAAATGTGAATAATAATAAAAAAATAAATAAAAAATAAAAATAACAAAGGTAGGAATCCCAGCCATTTCTAAAAAAGTCTGATTCCTTGCCTTACTTAGAGTGTTTTCTTCGATCTTAGGAAGTGACTAGATGGTAGTCACTGCTTTATATTTCTTAAACTCAAAGGAACTAAAAGCATCCAAGTGTACAACAAAGTATCTGCACTGGAATCTTAAGGCAGTAATGGAATCCACCAAAACTAGTCAACAAGTAAGACATGGGGGAGACATCTTCTCCCTAAGTGATTGCTCTATAAATAAATAGAAAGTTGGAAGTCAGTGATTTTGTATTAGTGTTCGAAAATTAGCACAATTGTCTCTGTAATCCAGTTGTATTAAAATGTCTGACCCATTTGCAGATTATCATGAGATATACATTAAACCAGTCATTTAAATCAAATAATAATTTCTTCAGGTTCTTTATTATTCTTTTAGCTATGCATCTTGTAATATATATTAACATTCCCAGAGAGTTTTAACATTCCTAGAGGAGTTATTTTACACGTATATCTCTAACTGTTAAGCAATAGAAATATTGCTTCCAGAGCTGTTATTGCCACATCATCTAAATAGGATGGTTTTCCTAGAAACATCACATGTGAGAAAGTGTGCTACTTTGAAATAGAGTAATGGTGAAACAAAAATGTAGTTCGAAATCAACAAAGGTGCTGAGATCAAGGGTAGATTCTACTTACCTTTACTTCACAATGGGATTGCATGTGCGCCTTGCTTCTGCGCATGTGCAGATCGCTGATGATGACATCCGGGGCAGTGGGCGGGGCCTCCTGCCGGTTTTACTACCAATTCTTGAGAACCGGTCCGAAGCGGGGGCAACCCGCCACTGGCTGAGATGCCTTATGCCTCCTTACGCATGGTCACTCAGGCACTCATCACTTCTTGCCTAGACTACTGTAATGCTCTCTACATGGGGCTCCCCTTGAGGAGCACCCGGAGGCTCCAACTGGTGCAGAATGTGGCCGCGCGGGGGATTATGGGAGCGATGGGGCGCTCCCATGTGACACCTCTTCTGCATGAGCTGCATTGGCTCCCGGCGGTCTTCTGGGTGCGCTTCAAGGTGTTGGTTACCACCTTTAAAACACTCCATGGCTTAGGGCCTGGGTACTTACGGGACCGCCTTCTGCTACCGATAGCCTCCCACCGGCCAGTATGGTCCCACAGAGAAGGACTCCTCAGGGTGCCGTCGGCCAGGCAATGTCGGCTGGCGATCCCCAGGGGGAGGGCCTTCTCTGTGGCAGCACCTGTCCTTTGGAACAACCTGCCCCCAGAGATACGTAGGATCCCAGATCTCCGTGCTTTTCGCCGTGGCCTTAAAACTTTTTTATTTCATCAAGCTCGGCTGACTTGACCCCCCCACCTCTTAGATATTTTTAGATATTTTTAATTATAAATTGATTTTAGTTGGGGTGTTTTAAATTTTATATTGGGCCAAAACTTGTTTAATTCTTTTAAAATTAATCTTAAATTTTGCATGTGATATTTTTATTCTTGGCTGTTCACCGCCCTGAGTCCAGTAGGAGAAGGGCGGTATAAAAATCTAAAATAAATAAATAAATTATGGAATTTATGTAGAAAAGCGTTCAGTTTAAAGGCATCCACAGACACCCTCTGCAGTGATTTGAGGTTTGAGAAAGAGAAATTCTCTTTGTTGTCGTCATACCAGACTCATTCTATTTGAGGAAAGACAATTGGTTCAGAAATTGTTTCAGACGAGAAAAGAATTTCAGTGACATTCACATGTGTGGCTTGTGTTACTTGTACATTTATTTAGTTACATGGTGGCCAAGGATTTATACCTTTCTAGTGAGCTGCAGCTTCCCTGGATGCCATACTTCAATTAAATCCTAGAGAATATATTGCCCTAGGATTTTTTAAAAAATAAGGATATTATTGTCACCACTAGGGATTTCTGTCATTCAAAAATTGTGGAAGAATACTTTTGATCCATTTATTCTGGTTGCTTTGAAGTGTATATGTTATCAAGGAACAAAATGGGGTCTGTCCAAGATGTTCTATTACATCCAGTGCAAACTTAAATTTTAGCTAGTACCTTGGAAAAAAATATTAGGTAGGTTCTGTATTTTTAAATGGGGATGACTTACTGAAAAACATGAGGCTAAATATAAAGATAAGTGATAGTGCAAATATTCATGCATTTCTGTATAGAAATGGGAAGGTATTATGTAGGAAGTGGTGCCTTGGTAGCGTAGCAGACTAAAGCACTGTTAAGTAACACCAGCTTGTTCAAATTACTGCATGTTCAAATCTCACCAGGCTCAAGGTTGACTCAGCCTTCCATCCTTTCGAGGTAGATAAAATGAGGACCCGGTTTGTGGGGGCAATAGGCTGACTTTGTATAAAAAAGAACACTGCTGGGGGGGGGGCGAAAGCCCTACTAAGCAGGTATATACAAAAGTATGAAGGCTATTGCTTAACGCATTGTAAGCCGTCCTGGGTCTCTGGAAAAGAGTGGCATATAAATCGAACCAATAAAATAAAATAAAGTGTATATATGCTAAAACCAGAACAGATAGGGTCAAGACTGTATGTAAGTTGAATGAATGTGGACAGAATACAAAAATAAGTGACCAATTTGAAAAGTGGTTTGGTTATAGGAAGAAAATGAATGAGAACTGAATTGCAAAACAAATATATGAAAGGAGAAATGAGTGGATTGAGAAAAGCAGTAGATTGAGAAAATTATGCCTGAATGTAGTAGTAGAGAGATCCTAGAAGAGAGAAATGTAAGTTTAAAGAATTAAAAAGCAAGTTATGTAGTAATGTGTAGGCATGAGGGAAGCAAAGATGATTTGCAGAAATATAAAGATATGGGGAAAATTAGTGAATGGTATTGCTATAAGCTCATGTCTTTACTCTGTCTTACCATTTCTTCTGAAATTTATTGTATTTATTGTTTGGTACTTTGCTCAATAGTAGTAACTGTGAGAGGGATCTTGGAGTCCTAGCAGACAATCATTTAAATATGAGTCAGCAAAGTTCTAGGCTGCATAAACAGAAGGATAGAATCAAGATCACCTGAAGTGTTAATACCACTTCATAATGCCTTGGTAAGGCCACACTTGGAATACTGCATCCAGTTTTGGTTGCCACGATGTAAAAAAGATATGGAGACTCTAGAAAGAGTGCAGAGAAGAACAACAAAGATGATTAGGCGACTGGAGGCTAAAACATGAAGAACTGTTACAGGAACTGGGTATGTCTAGTTCAGCGGTTCTCAACCTGGGGGTCGCGACCCCTTTGGGGGTCGAACGGCCATTTCACAGGGGTCGCCAAAGCCCTCTCTCCCCCTCCCCCATGCCTTCACTCACCCTCACTCTCTGCTCTGTTGGATCGCCGGCCGTTCGTTTACCCCCAATCTATTGCTGCCTCCGATGGCTAGAGGAAAAAAAACTGTTTAAATTCTTGCCGCGGGGCTTCAAAGGGCCGCCCTATAGCCAGTGGTGCAGCCGAACCCTTTGTTAAACTGCTGGCTTGCCCCGCCCCTCCCCACCACTATTTATTGCCAATAAATAGTGGTGGGCGAGGGGCGGGGGAGCCAGCAATTTAACAAAGGGTTCGGTGTTTTTTTGTAATTTTATTGGCCCCCGGAGCTTCAGCATAGGCTAATTAGCCCTTGCATAGATCGGCTCCCGACCCCCAGCTGATTTGCTCTCAGCTGTTTTGCTCAGAGCTCTGCTGCTTGCTTGGAAAGAGTGCAGATTTTTTCCCCCTAGCTATACTGAAAAACGAAAGAGAAAGTAAAGCAGGCTGTTGGCTTTGCACGTTGGAAAATTAGGCAGGCAGATTTCTTTTTCCTCAAAGGTAGGTGCAAACAAACGGGAAATTTAGGGAAAAAGAGGAGATTTTAAAACACAAAAGAAAAAAAGCTCTATTTAACTAGGGAATTGTAATAATTGAGATACTATTAATTGTATATTGTGTTGAAAGCAGAAATGGTTAAGTTGTGGTTTGGAGGAATATATGGGGGAAATTATTTGGTTTATTATTATTGGTAAATATAATTAATTGATTTGTAAGAAATTGGATTGCATGGAAATAATTGGAATATTCATGTTCATATTGATTAATATACAAAAAAGGTAGTTATATAACTAATTGATTTATATTAAAATGTTGAATTCATATTAAACAACTGTAATATTACATAATTAACCAATGTGAGGATGGATATAAAAATAGATGACAATGGGAAGGAGTATAATATAGAATAGAAGGGAAAAATTGAATTTGATTAAGATTAGAGATGAGGATGAGGGTAATATTGGTTTTTTACAAAAATAGATGAGGAATAAATATGGCAAAAAGGAAATATAGAAATTGTAAATTTAATTGAAATGACTAAACACTGTTTAAATTTATGAACCGGCCAAATACTCTGTTCAAAGAAAATACATTGTATGTTTGTATGTGTGTTTCTAATTATTGTTATTTATTCATATTTGTTCTCTTTTATTCTTTAAAGTTTAACAATTCATTCTTTATCTTAATATCTTTATATTTGTTTGGGGTTGGCTTTCTTCCCTTTCATCTTTTTTATTGTACAGCAATCTTTCTCCTCAAACCTACCACCTCTCTCTTTTCTTTCCTTCTTACTTTCTCTTCCTCCCCCTCTTCTTCTCCTCCCTACTTCCTCTTCCTTTCTCCTTCTCCTCCTCTCTTCTTCCCTCTCTTACCCTCCCTCCTACTCTAATTTCCCTTCCCTTCCTTCATCCTTCTCTATTGCTGTATCCTTTTATGCATATGGACTACTCAGAGGGCTGAAAAAGTTATTTCTGACTGGTCCTCGCACTTTTGACCAGTCTTCGAACTTATGACTGTCCTCACATTTTACGTTTTTGCCCTATCTTGTCACCATGGTGAAGAGAAGCAGTTGTGAAATGAGTGACACATTGTTAAGAATGCTACAATGGGCATAAATGATGACCAGTCATAAGTGCGAAGACCGGTCAAAAGTGCGAGGACCTGTCAGAAATCACTTTCTTCAGCCCTCTGGGTAGTCCTTTTGTGCATATGGACTACTCAGAGGGCTGAAAAAGTTATTTTTGACTGGTCCTCGCACTTTTGACCAGTCCTCGAACTTACGACTGTCCTCACATTTTACGTTTTTGCCCTATCTTGTCACCATGGTGAAGAGAAGCAGTTGTGAAATGAGTGACATGGTTGTTAAGAATGCTGCATGGGCATAAATGTGAGGATGGTCATAAGTGTGAGGACCAGTCAAAAGTGCGAGGACCTGTCAGAAATGACTTTTTTCAGTCCTCTGAGTAGTCCCTATACACATAGCCATGGCCACCCGGTCACATGACCAGCTAACCACACCCACCCAGTCACATGACCTCCAAGCCATGCCCACAAAATAAGGTAGTAAAAAAATTTAGAACCCACCCCTGGTTGGGGGTCACCACAATATGAGGAACTGTATTAAAGAATTAGGAAGGTTGAGAACCACTGGTCTAGTTTAATGAAAAGAAGGACTAGGGGAGACATGATAGCAGTGTTCCAATATCTCAGGGGCTGCCACAAAGTAGAAGGAGTCAAGCTATTCTCCAAAGCACCTGAGGGTAGGACAAGAAGCAATGGGTGGAAACTAATCAAGGAGAGAAGCAATTTAGAACTAAGGAGAAATTTCCTGACAGTTAAAACAATTATTCAGTGGCACAACTTGCCTCCAGAAGTTTTGAATGCTCCAACACTGGAAGTTTTTAAGAAGATATTGGATAACCATTTGTCTAAAGTGGTATAGGGTTTCCTGCCTAAGCAGGGGGTTGGACTAGAAGACCTCCAAGGTCCCTTCTAACTCTGTTATTCTATTCTGTTCTGTTCTGTTCTATTCTATTCATGTGTGGTTGAGTAAATTGTTTCTGATTAAAGACTGAGGCAACTGTGAAGATCAAGGAAATTGTGAGATGTTCTGAAATAGACTGCCTTATGAAAATATCATGAGTGGACCTTGGCAAAATGAACAGAAAAAAGGAAAGAAGGCACTAAAAACAGAACTTTTGCAAGCAAAGAAAGTCCTGTAGATAAAAAATATTTGAAGATAGATTAATCTTTCAGTAGAAGGAATGGAAAGCAGTTGTAAGGAAAGAGAATATGGAAATCACATGGAACCGGGTGAAAATAATTATGCACAGAGCACCACAGAAATATATGGCATTACTACAATGGGAAGTATGAAAAAGAATGTTTTGAAAATGATGAAGTAAAAAAACTGCACAAAGGAAATATAATTTAATAAATGATTGCTGCAATAAATTATGAGAGAAAGATATGTGAATACAGAGACAAAGACAGTTACAATAAAGTAATTAAAGAGAATATGAATGGTTAAGATTAAAAAAGAACTAAGAAAGCACTCAGCAATTTTGATAAAAGGAGCACAAAGTCTCTAGCCGAATGAACAGAATTAAAAATAAACATGATATAATAATTAGGGATGCAACTACAATGAGATAATGGTGGAAGGAATACTCTAGAGATCTGTATGGGAATGTGGCAGTGGTGTGTTGCCCCCAGTTTGGACCGGTTCTATAAAACCGGTAGCAAAACCGGTGGGAGGCTCCACCCACTGACCCTGATGTCATCAGAAGCAATCTGCGCATGCGCAGAAGCAAAGCGCGTGTATGAGCAAAGCGAGCACGCATGCACGATCCTGTTGCAAACTGGTAGTAAAGGTAAGTAGAACCCACCCCTGGAATGTGGTATGTTGGACACTCAGAAAGTATTATGTATCTTGGAAAAAATGGATAGGAAAAATCTCTGATGTTACAGATTAGTTGATTGGGGATCTTAATATACTTACATATTTGTAAGCAGATGATCCATATGGTTGGCCTAGAACCTGGGCTTGCAATGCACGTTAAACAGACTGTACAATACAATAAGGAAGGTGCATCTGTAAATGGGTGTACCAAAGACCAACATGGTTGTGTTTGACTGAGAGGTAATTAATTGCAATTATACATAAGGGATGAAAAACTAGAGCAAGGAGTTGCATTTGTGTATTTATATGATGCTTAATAAAGATGCTAACATGAATGGAGAAAATTTAATATATACAAATACTGGTAGAAAGGTATGTTACCATGTTTCCCTGAAAATAAGACCCTGTCTTATATTTTTTTGAACCCTGAAATAAGTGCTTGGCTTTATTGCCATGTGCTCAAAAGCCCAATTGGGTTTATTATCAGGGGATGTCTTATTTGGGGGGAAACAGGCTAGGATGTGGTGTGTTGTAAAGAATGGGTGCTAGTTTAACAAAGCAAAAAAAGCTACGTATAACATCAAGCTCCTAACCATTTTTGTTATATAGAAGTTAGAATTAAGTATGGTAGAGGTAACATAAAAGGACATTGAATGCAATGGGAAGGTATTACGTAGGAAGTGTATATATGCTAAAACCAGAACAGATAAGGTCAAGACTGTATGTGAGTTGAATTGAATGTGGACAGAATACAAAAATAAGTGACCAATTTGAAAAGTGGTTTGGTTATAGGAAGAAAATGAATGAGAACTGAATTGCAAAACAAATATATGAAAGGAGAAATGGGTGGTTTGAGAAAAGCAGAAGACTGAGAAAATTATGCCTGAATGTAATAGTAGAGAGATCCTAAAAGAGAGAAATGTAAAAAATTTAAAGAATTAAAAAGCAAGTTATGTAGTAATGTGTAGGCATGAGAGAAGCAAAGATGATTTGCAGAAACATAAAGATATGGGGAAAACTGGTGAATAGTGTTGCTATAAACTCATGCCTTTAATTACTCTAGCTTACCATTTCTTCTGAATTTTATTGTATTTATTTTATATTTTATCTATTAAATTTCTATGCCAATCATCTCACCTAAGTGACTCTTAAAACCATAAAAAGAAACATAGTTAGAACAAATATTAAAAACAGCGTTAAAAGTTAGAAAGTTAAAAAAATCCCAAAAGTTAAAAAAAAAATGGCAGAGGATGTGCTTTCAAGCCATAAACCACCCCAGTTTTAAACCTCCATACCAAGAAAACAGATATCTGAAAGATACTAAACTGAAACTAAAAAAACAAAACAAAAACGGAGGCCCACCTGACAGTAATGCTGAATAGGAAACCTGATAGATAGGGAAGAATACAAATGGTGTGCACTAAATTATGAATCTAATCAACATTGGACTTTTAGAAATTTAATTGAGAAGACAGTGCTTATATATAAATAAGACAAGGGAGAAACCACTACATTATAATGTTTAGCAACAACAAGATGATTTGTTGACTATTTTTCAAATGGATTTAGTCTAAGTTTGGCTTATACACTCAAAGGCATAGCACTCAGTTATAGATTTTCTTTATAATCAGGCACTGTGCATAAAATTTACAGAAGGCCTCATTCTTAGCCTCCGCCAGAGATCTGCTTGCAATATTGATTTGTTGTAAAGGAAGCTATTCCTGAATTTTAAAGGAGAGTACTTTATAATATTTTCCCCCAGCAAATAGTAGATCTATTCATTCACAGGTTTGTAAACATGTAGTATGCAGAATGTTTTTTTTCATATAATCACTATGTATATGTTTTTAGGAAATACATGATATCGGTCTCAGTATCAGTCTCCACACTATTTTAAGGAAAGAGCATGTGGTCATATATCTTTCTAGGCATCAAGCAATGCACAAAAAAATGTGGTTTTTCGCTCTCTTCTTCAAGCACTTGGCTCCTCACCTAGCTGAGCCAAGGTTACTTCTCATCTCCAGCTAGGAGCCAATTTCCCTTTTTATTTACTATTCTGCAGCTTACCTCTGGCAGGCAATGAAAGTAATGAAGTTGCTAGGCAACTACCACAAAGTCTCCTCCCCCCACCCCTTTTGCAGGGAGTGGCCAAATGACTGGAAAAAAAGGAAAGGAAAGGAAAGGAACAAAGGAAGGGAAGGGAAGGGAAGGGAAGGGAAGAGAAGAGAAGAGATAATCTCCACTCAATATTTCAATAGTTAAATTGGCAGAAAGTACAGTATTCAATCAATGTGTACTCTGTCAAAAGATTTTTTTGCAAATGAGTTTCCAAGTGCGCATATATGTACATGGGTCCTTTATATAGTAGGCCATAATGAGTCTCATCTGGTAAACCACTTCGTATAAAACATGTTTTGATATGCATAAAGAATACTTATTTGTCATTTCTTGGTGAAATTTGTCATTTCTTGGTTATAATTAGAAACACCTATACACTTCTCTGTTTAGTGTCTAACTCGAAACTATATCTATTTTCTCTGGTTGATTTTAACAATATTTGCAAGATGATTTTCAAATGCTGTTTTGTGTCGCCTAATAGCTCATAATAAACAGTACACAAACATACACAAACACACACATATTGACAATATATCCAAACAGTATAATAAATGTTTTCATTAGACAAAGTACAGTACAATAAAATAGAAACAGAGAAACAGTATAGCTAGATAAATCCAATGATAAATAAATAACAACTCAGATACATGCATATAAACAAATTTAAAAATTAGAAAATCAGTCATTTCAGAAATAAAAAGCATTGCTTGGAGTAGCCCTTGCAGTTCACAAATTGGATGAGAGAACTCATTTGGAGATGTGGAAAAAGGTCAAATCATGAATTTCACAACCACGCTTACACACACACACACACACACACACACACACCTCTTGTTTACACTTCAGTGAGTGTTCATTGTGAAGTAAATTATTCAGGGGACTTCAGTTTAACTCCTTTTTTTCAATTGCTGAAGGCTGGAAGATTCATCTTACAATAAACTCATTTTCAATAAATAACGGCTCTTCCTTCTGCTCTACTATAATCCTATAGTGGACCCTGGACTCTGGTTTCTGTGCTTTACACATTGTTCCTACTGCCCTAATCACATTGAGATATAAGGATCTAGCATGAATGCTCCTCATCTTCCCTTGGATTAGAAGACTTAATTTAGTGAAGGAAATAATTATTATCTTCCACTTTAGGAAGGAAGGAAGGAAGGAAGGAAGGAAGGAAGGAAGGAAGGAAGGAAGGAAGGAAGGAAGGAAGGCAGGCAGGCTTGCTTAATCAATATTACAAATGACCAGGCTAAGCCTGAGGAAGGGGTCAAATGCATCATCAGTCTTAAGTTTTCTTCACACCCATAAGAGATCCAAGTTCAGCCCACCTTGAATTCCATTGATTCTAATCTACCTCCAATTTGTTTTGACTGTAGGTAGTTCATATTCTTGGAGAGAGCTTTAGCACACAATAAACTTATATATTCAATTGAACTATCTGTACTCCTGATTTCCTGTGCTTGACAATTACTTTCTAATGAGATAATGGTTTAAATCCTAAAATTTCCTAAAGGGAGTTCTGCAAAAGATTCCCCCCAAAATCTGCAACAGAAATGTGAGGCAGTTTTTCCTCAATTTCTTGTCGCTCCTGTGGCACTCAGAGAATATACTTAATGTGTAGAGTACAGGAGTTGCAGGAGATATCATTGGTAAAGCGATGAAAATAATGTCTACCTCTAATAGTCAGAGGCTTATTGTATTAAATAACCTTCCACTCTCTGAAGACAGAAGGATATAAATACGGTATAAGGACACTTTTGATACAGGTAAGGATTCTCTTCCAAATGAAGTCTTTAAAATATTTTAAATCCAGATCATTTCACTATCGTAAAAAGTTGGATGAGATTATTGATGCTTACCGATTCTAATCAGTTTTCTTTTACAAGTCACAGAGACAGAATGTCCAAACTGAAATTTATGGTTGATATGAAACTACTGAATGCAAGCAATTTATAGCACGAAATGCTTTTCTAGCTGTTTATGCATTTTCTTTTCTTAAAAGGTGCCCGTTCCAGCCTGACATAGTATTGTACAACATTTATTTATGATACTAAGTTAGCAAAGTTGCCTCTTGCAGGGCTATTGGAAGAGATTTATAGTAACTTTCTAGCTTCTAGGTTATTGTCTTTTCACCAAAAAAAGAGAAAAGAATGAAAGAAACATTAGTTAAAAGAAGCATGGCCCAGTTGTGACTATAGCAAAATGTTAATTTTAGTGTGAAATTTATTGGTGTCAGGTTTCTGCTAACAAAGCTTGAATATTTGGTTATATTTAGGGATAATGCTAAAGTTTATGTTACTGTTTGTTATGTTATGTTATGTTATGTTATGTTATGTTATGTTATGTTATGTTATGTTATGTTATGTTATGTTCTTAATATTTTTAGTTCCAGAGGTATCCCTTCCATCATTTTCAGCAAGTTTGGAGCAGATGGTGAAATTACAATGCAATTTCTTTGCATGTTCCAGTTGCATCAGTCCCATGCCCACCATCCCACTTACCCCCAATAATAAACGGAGACACAACAGTGAGAAATTATGGGAGGAGCAAATTGTAGAGAATTTATGAGTGAAATTATATGTGAAAACTTAAATTTACATTGCAAAGTAGGGAGCAGGGCAAGAATTGTCAAGAGTTTTTTGGGGGGTTGGAAATAAAATGTTTTAAATAAATTTTTTTTCAGATATAATTAACAATAATATGCATGCAATATCTGAGTAGGAAAAATAGCATTTCAACACAAAATTGAAGAAGTCATTATTGTCAATTAGCTACCCTCCTCCTCCTCCTCCACAGATATTCCATCTGCTTTCCATAAATGTTTCCTCAACCTGTTCTCCTAGCTTATTTTTTCTTATTCAAGCCATGAAATGTTGGGATGGTTGAGTAATGCCTGAAATATGGAAAAATACGTTTTTCTGGAAAATTTCAGCAGCCGACTTGGAAGATGAGGGCTATTACTGGTGGTAGTGGTGGAAGAATAAGGAAGAGGAAGAGCATCCAAAACAGCATTGAGACCTATAGCAGATAAAACAATCTCATGTACTCCTAACTTAGATTCCCTCCTTATCTTCTTACCCTCATGCTTCTGGAGAATTAAATAGATACATGCATAATAGAGGACCAACCTACTTCATAAATCACATGTACATTACCTATGCCTGAACAAAGAATAGCATTAACAAACAGTTACATTAATAGTTTTGTTCAATAACTTGAAGTGTCACAGATAGATCCAATAAATATCCAAACTATATTTGGGAGGTAATTAAATATATCCCCAAAAATGTGGTTATCCCTTCTTGAGAAATTCCTGTGTAACACTCTCTAAATATATACACCAAAATTTCTTCTACTATGTTTAGGAGAATATTGATGAAAAGAAAGCTATCCCCCCCCCCAATATTTAATGTCTCTGTATGATTTTATTAATTCTTCATAGATAGTGGATTTGTTAATGTATCCTAATGTGCCTAGATCCTTTTTATTAGAGCCATAAAAGAAGTTTTTACTTTTTTTAGGATCTTTATAAGTTTGGGGACAATGTTTTTTTCTTTTCTTATTATTTTTGATTTTTTTTTAATCTTGGACTGTTTAGTTTCATTTTGTTGTTGTTGTACATTCTGATTTGCTGTTTAGATTTTGTAATCTTCTAAAATAAAGTATAAAGTTTGGATGAGGAAAAAAAACATTTCCTTCTTATTTTATTAGCCAGATAATAACTTCAAATTCCTACACTGAAGGAACTATATGCTCTCATTGTACAGGCTAATACAGTATGTATGTATTACACAAAATGGAATGATATCAAAAGTACAATGTTATAAAATAAAGTGAAATATATCAACGTAAATGTATGTTCACATTCATGAAGGTACTGGCCAGGGAGTTGGGAAGTCCAAAAATAGGATAACTTTCTTGAGAGACACACAACAAATCCATAAAAAGATATTTACAAAGTGCTCCCATTTTTCAGTCCAGAATAAAAGGTTTTGCCTTAGGCAATGTTCCCTGACATTCATATTAAATTAATCCAGCTTTCATTTACTTGCTCATAGCATTATAGCAGACTAAAGTACTCTGTGTATAAAAGCCTTCCAAAGCTACTTCAAGGAAGTGGAAATAGAAAGAAATAGTTAAATCAGTGGCACAGAGCCACTTTGCTGCACTATGTACAAGTCAGAATTCTTCAGTTCTGACTATATTTATCTGAAAGGCTTCCTAGAATATTTTTTTCTCTCCAAAAACTTTGATTTAAAATGGGAGGGTCAATCAAGATTCACAATAACGTAGACCTGGAACAGATCAATTTTTAAGTCTAATTTTCATTGGTACGTATGTTTCATCATAGATTCAGGATTATCTTCCTTTTATGTGAATAGAATAGTAAGAAAATTTTCCAAACACTTTCCATGTATTTACAGGGAATTATTCATCCTTGTAGATCAATTTTACCTGGCTTTTAATTTTATCTAATTTGTGGACTCACTATATTCCCCACTAATATCACATTTCTAACATTCATACATTTCTCAGTGAACTGCAAGAGAGGAAAACACTCCTCTACACATCCCCTTCTAGCATAAAGCTTCATTGCACTTCAAAAAATTTGCTCATTGTTTCCTCTTGTATCCTTTCTATCAAAATTCTGCCAAATGCTTTCCCAGGGAGTCTTAACAATCAAATCTCCCTACACATTTCCTTTTATGCTTGCTATCTTCTCTTTCTGTACAGGGCAAATAATGGTATTTATACAACCGGTTAAGATAGGCTTCAGGAATATGTGAACTGAGAACTACCAGAAGTACAAGGTGAATTTTAAAGAGGCAGAGGAACTAGAGATCAAATTGCGAACATTCAGTGGATTATGGAGAAAGCAATGTATTCCTTGCTTTCTGCTTCATCTACTTCTGCTTCATTGACTGTACTAAAGACTTTGATTGTGTAAGTCAGAACAAACTGTGACAAGTTCTTAAAAAGAGATGGGAGTACCAGACAGCTTACCTGTCTCCTCCACATACAGGTATCTCTTGAGATACCTGTATGCGGGTCTATAAGCAACAATTAGAACCAGGCATTGATTGGTTCAAAATAGGGAAAGGAATATGACAAGGCTGTATATCACCCTGGTTATTTAATTTATATGCAGAGTACATCATGCAAAATGCCAGTCTGGATTAATCACAAGCCAGAATTAAGATAGCCAGAGAAATATCAACAACCTCAGATATTCAGACAATATCACTCTAGCTTTTCCCAGTAGTTATATATGGCTGTGAGAGTTGGACTATAAGGAAGGCTGAGCACCAAAGGATTGATAGCTTTGAATTATGCTGTTGGAGAAGACTTTTGAGAATCCTTCAGACTATAAGGAGATCAAATCAGTCAATCCTAAAGGAAATCAACCCTGACTATTCTCTGGAAGGACTGATATTGAAGCAGAAGCTTAAATACTTTGGCCACCAAAGGAGAAGAGAGAACTCATTGGAAAAAAGTTTGAAGGCAAAAAGAAGGGGATGCCAGCTGATGAGCATTGACACAATGAACATGAATTTGGGCAAACTCTTGGCAGCAGTGAAGGACAGGGAGACCTGGCATGCTATGGTCCATGAGGTTGTAAAGAGTTGGACACAACTTAATGATTGAACAACAAAAATGATAGGTTAAAAAAATATGATAGTCATTAGAAATAATATACTTATATGATTTATGGGAAACCAGCTGGGAAAGTGGCAAATGGTGATTTTGTGACTCTGGGATGTTGCAACTATCATAAATACATTCTGGTAAATACATTCCAGATTTCTTTCAGCAACAGTCACCAAATGAAATACTATCAAAAGATAAAATTGTCTCTAGAAATTTTGTCCCTTCATGCTTTCATTCCCATCCATGTCCTTAAAACTTCTTCCAATATTCCCACATTTATCTATCTTTTCTATCTCTCTATTGTCTTATAGTCCTCTTGACTTCCCACCTTTCACAGAATATCATAGGAGAAGAAGACAGCATAAGGAAACTCCTCTGGGGCTTTTTCAAATCAGAAAGTCAGGGCAGCAAGGGGTCTGCTAAATGATAGAAAAAGTAAGCAACAAATACAGCACTTTGACCACCTCACAACAATACCTTATTTGGAAAAGCCCAGCTGAAAGAAAAAAAATCAATAACATGGTGAAAATGGAATACAAAAGTAGAAGCCTTTTTCAAGGGCAAGTCAGATTTCAAAAAATTAGAGGTCAGACTTCAGCATATAATTAGCCTCTCTATGAGCATAAATACTCAGGCGGCATTTTTACACCTTTTACATAATTGATCTCCCTTGTCGCATCATCACCTTCAAGGCAGAAGTGACAAGTGAGATGTTCTGAGCAAATGTCCTGCGATAGAATGTCTGTGGAGATTCATCCAGGTCATAGTTGTCTCAATAGTGCTTTTTCAAAAGACAACTGGATTGCTTTTTTCCCTGGAGGAAGAGGAACAAAACATTTCATTTCTCCTCCAAGAGACTTCATCACGTTGTGATGGCGGTAGTGATGGTGGGGAATGGAAGGATAGATACTGATAGTTGAGACTAGATGGTGGAGGAATGGAAGGATTGGTTCTGACCTAATGGTCAGGTCGTGGGGGGGGGAGGAATGATTGTATTTATTTGCAGTCATCTGGTTGTTAGCATTCTTTGGGAGCTCTTAAGGCCACTTGGGGGTTTAGCCTTGCCAAATTGCACTTGAATCAGAGTGCAATTGGTAAAAGAGGCCATTTATGTTATCACTGAGGAGCCCTCTTTCAACAGAGAGAGAGGGATAAGACACCACATATCTCCAGTCTACAACACAGGCCTTGCAGCAGTTCCAAGAAGATTCCAGAGCCAATTGCACTTCTGGGAGGAGTCACCTGGGAGGAAGTGTCATGAACTTAAACAGGATGACATGTCTAAGATTGAACTCTTAGTACCGTAGGATTTGTATTCCTATACTCTTGGTTCTCCCTCCCCCCACCCATCTGCAAGTTATTAGCAGCTTTATTACAATTATTTGACTCATTTTCCAGAATGACATTCTTCATAGTTAACAAATAAATGGACTAGTAATGTTTCAAAATAATCTTTGTTCATTTTTGCTGTCAAGAAAAATGATGTTCTCGGGTACTTCTGTATTAATACAGTGCTTACAGCAGTCTGAAATGCACTCTATTATTAATTAGATTTATTTTGATTTAAGGTAGCCATGATACCCTTAAAAGCGGGAAGCTCCTATGCTGGCAGAAAAGTGAACCAATAAAGGTAACACCTTATTGCGTATTACTGGAAGGCAGGTGGCTAAACAGCATCCATAATTTAATGCCTTGATGCTACAAATAGTATGTATTGTTTTACTTGGCTTTTAAAATGATGTCAGGCTGAATACTAAAACACTTTACTCTCTGAGATTTACATTGTTTTCCTCCATTCTGCTTTGCTGCAGAGTCTTGGACTGACTAGTCTTTAACCAATTTAAGAGCTGTGTCCCCAGTGGATACACTAACCAAGAAGGCAACAGAGTGCATTTCAAAAGCAATTGCACAGGTTTATTGACTCAAAGTTCAATTGCCCCTTTAATACATTTTTCAGTTCCAACTCACACTATTTAGAAGTATTCACAAGTGTTCAACACTGTCTTCTCACTAGTTAAACCAGGAGGTATCTCTGTCCTAATTGGAACTACCAGAAATGTGTTCTACTCTCCTTCCATTCCTAGGATGCTGTTTGCTCAGGGTACCATAAATTAGGGCAGAGGACAGGACAGAGTAAATCACAAAAGCAACTCAGAATATTAAATGAGATAGAATTATTTAATTTTGCTCTTCCCAGTATTCACCATTTAATATTTTCCCAGCAGATAGCATTTATATTCTCACAGTGTTTGGGTGAATAGCAACAACAATTCTTTAACAGATTAATAAAGTTGGAAGGGACCTTATAGGTCATCTAGTCCAATCCCCTGTTCAAACAGGAGACCCTACGCCATTTCTAACAAATGGCAGTCCAATCTTTTCTTGAAAGTCTCAAGTGATGAAGCTCCCACAACTTCTGAAGGCAAGCTGTTCCATGGGTTGATTGTTCTCACTGTCAGAAAGTTCCTCTTCATTTCTAGGTTGAATCTCTCCTTAGTCAGTTTCCATCCATTATTCCTTGTCTAGCCTTCAGGTGCTTTGGAAAAGAGCTTGACCCCCTCCTCTCTGTGGCAGCCCCTCAAGTATTGGAAGATGGCTATCATGTCTCCCCTGGTCCTTCTCTTCACTAGACTAGCCATGCCCAGTTCATGTAACCGTTCTTCATATGTTTTAGTCTCCAGTCCCCTAATCATCCTGGTTGCACTCCTCTGCACTTTTTCTAGAGTCTCAACATCTTTTTTATAGTGTGGTGACCAAAACTGGATGCAGTACTTTAGGTGTGGTCTTACTAGGGCTTTATAGAGTGGTATTAGTACCTCACTTTATCTTGATTGTATCCCTCTGTTAATGCAGTTTAGGATTGCATTGGCAATCCTAATATAGCACTTATTCACAGTACTTTACAGCAGTCTCAGCATATTTCCCCCAAGAATCTGGCTCCTCATTTTACTGATCTCAGAAGGATGGAAGGCTGAGTCAATCTTGAGCTGGTCAAGATCAAAGGAATTAAACTCCTGGCAGTGTGAGCAGAGTTAGCCTGCAATACTACATTCTAACCACTGCACCATCACAACTCTGAATTCAGTGGGGCCCAAGACACATTTTTCCCTTGGGAACATTACATAGCAGGTTTATGAACCATCAGCAACCGCCGAGTAATTTTCTACAAGAAGCCTGTAGTTATCCTCTCTCTCCTCTCAACCCATTTTACATGTTCAATCTCTGCTAGAATTGCACAAAATCTGTGATCTCTATGGCCTTTTCCAAATCTCACGCCATCCTCATATCAAGAATGTACAAATCCTATCCATTTTTAAAATGCTTGTTAACATGTTTTTATCATTTTAAAAAGATAAAAAATATCAGAAAAATTGCCTTGGTGCAAATTTTACAGGATAGAAAGAGTAGGTTAGTCATGCCCTCTTCCTCTTAAAATAAAAAGTGATGGGAAGATGTTAGGATCTATATTAGAGAGAAAGCTGGATAAAGATGAATAAACGAAAGTATGGAAGACCTGAAATGACTAGTTCTTTTTCCTCTCTCATCTTATATTACTTGGCACAACAATATGCTGGGTTCTGATTCACATTTATCTTCAGTTATTTCAAATGTGTATATTACAATTGTTACCCTTCCTTTTTTAAAAAAAGAGAGATACTTTTTTAATTTTAATTTTTATTTATTCAACCTAGGCATCACCCGACTCCAAATCAACTCTAGGTGGCTCATAGTATAAAAACAAAATATAAAATCAGAAAAAAACCATGAAAAATGATAGCAAATCCAGCCCAATAAAGGATACCCCAGAGACCCAATAAGGAGCTCAGGCATTCTAGCCCAGATCTTCAAGGCAGTCCAGAATGCCGTCATGGTGATGGTGACATTTTAGGGAGAATCTTATTCCAGAGGGCAGGCATCACAACAGAGGAGTTGTGTTTTCGGGGTCCCAATAGATATCACTGCATTGTACTGCATATACCACATTGCTAATGAGCAGCTGCCTACAAGGAATATAAATCCTTTGATTCCACACCATCCAGTCAGAGCTGAAGAAACTTCTTGGATGGGAAGCGAAACATCTTCAAAGAAAAATATGAGTTGCCTCTTGAAAAAGCACCTTTGGGACAACCATGATCTGGATAACTGAAATTTCCATAGATATTAGCTGGAAGACTTTTCCAATACTGCCGGTAGCTTAAGAAACAAGTTAGGTTGGTTGCCGAGTTTTGAGAAACAACTGTAAAGAAATCAAAATGACATATAAATGTAAAGAAAAATAGTGACAATGTCTTCATTTTTCTCCCTGTTGCATATATAGAGGAGATATGAATTTTATTTCTCAACATTTCTGGTTACTTTCTCCTCATACTAAGCATTAGCTGTACTATGTAGGTAATTACTTTGTGCACTTATTTCTGCATTCATTTTTTTCTTCCTTCCTTCCCTCCTAATTCATTTAATTTGCTTGTTCTTTTATTTAAATGGTTACTACATAAAAAAGAAAGGCTTGAAAAAAACATGTCTGAAGAATTATTAACTTAAAATACTTTACTTACTGCAAAAATAAATACCATAAATCATGGAGTATAATCCTAACTTTTTTTTTAAGTTTGCCAATATCTACAGGTAATAGAGAACATAGCTTCTTGAAGTTAAAGTGATAAAATTTATCTCAGTTCAACAATGGTGCAGGGAGAGTCCTGTTGGATTTGTCACAGTGTCAGTCGAGCATGAAGTAGTTGAAAAACTGGATCTAAAAGAAATAGTGGCTGAATTTTCAACAGTTAAAGCAAGAAAATCTGTATTTTAAGAGCACAGAGGTTGTTATTTGAATATGGTATTTTGTAATTACAGGCTAAAGCTTATGTAAGAACTGCGTTAGTATTTTTTATACTGGATGCATTGGTAACAGCAATTAAGGCTGAATAGACTAATGGATAACTGTAGACTGTAATAATAAAATTTAAAATGATCATTTTAATGCATTTTATACGAAAACAAATTGAATTTCCCTCTAGCTTTTTGTACAAGCTTGCATGGCTCTCTTAGCTGACATCTAAATTATTGGTTAGAGAGTCAAACAAACAAAATAAAAAAACCTGTTGCAAAAGTAGACATAAAATATTAGCCAAAAAATAAGGGCAAAATGTTCCCCAGTTTACCCAGAATGACCTCTGCCCCAGGCTTGAGCTGTCTCTGGGATGTCCATTGTTTAAGTAGTGTCATGGTTACCAGCAGGTGCCAGTTTGTTCGTTTCATGTTTAGCCTAGGCATTTGAAGCTTTTTAAAAAGCTTTTTAAACTAAATTCTGGGAAGGGAAGGGAAGGGAAGGGAAGGGAAGGGAAAGGAAAGGAAAGGAAAGGAAGGGAAGGGAAGGGAAAGGAAAGGAAAGGAAAGGAAAGGAAAGGAAAGGAAAGGAAAGGAAAGGAAAGGAACAAGGTTGCTTCATGAAGCAGCTCTGAGTAGCTGTTTTCTGGGTAAGCGAAATATTTATCCTGGATGGATCAA
Source organism: Pantherophis guttatus (assembly GCF_059756535.1). Lineage (NCBI taxonomy): Eukaryota > Metazoa > Chordata > Lepidosauria > Squamata > Colubridae > Pantherophis > Pantherophis guttatus. Next base: position 282,910,272 of record NC_142063.1, on the reverse strand, counting down.
TCTCTTTAGTAGAAACCTCAGATTATTCAACGTTGTGCCAAACTGAGCCCAGAAAGGTAGAAGAGAGACGGAGGGGGTGGGTGGGCTGTTGCCCCATTTTTTTTTCTTGAGACTACTGACTATGGGATGCGGTGGTGCCTCCCATTATGAGCCTGAACCTCTCTTCCTTTGTTTCTCTCTAGATGAGAGCTTCCGCCTGAGAGAGGAAGAGGAAGAGGTTAAACATATCTCTGAAGTTATAGTGGGCCTTGATTAGCCTTTCAAGGAAGGAGAAAGAACCACTACCGAGACACCAGTCATCAAACAAACCTTCAGACTTGCAAGGTTCTGTTACTAAATCTTTGTAATAGAAGTGATATTGGTGTGCATGACTTTGGTTTCCTATTCTGGTCTACCTTGAAGGACTAATATCAATCTTGCAAGTTTTGGTATACATACCGTCTCCCTTCCTCTATCTTCCTGGGAACTAGGGGAGCGGGACGAGACATTTTCTGAAGTTAGAATTATTCCCCAGACTCAGGTTCCTTTTATTTGACCATTGTCTTTGTAGCAGCTTTTCTTCCTACCCCTCAAGATCATTCCCTCTGCCTATTACCAAAGCATCAAGAAAGGACGAGCCAATTAGAATTTCCTTTTCTGAAATCCTTCTCTTCTCTCTCTCCACTGTTCTCCATCCATGGAGGCTAGATGTCATAGAAAACTATGATCCTTGAGATACTCTCCTTTAGCCATACAACTGCAACCTAAAATATTTTTCCCAAGAAACTCTTGCAAATTTTGTCCTAAAGTGTGCAGAGTCCATGGTGCTCTCTATGCTTGATTGTTTTCCTGCAGGCATTTTGTTATCCAAACTAGGTAACATCACTGCTAGCACTGATTACGTTACCTAGTTTGGATAATGAAATTGTCTACAAGCTCAGACAATACCAAAGACCCCCTCATTTCAACCCTGAGCTACAAATATTCTCCTTTATTGGTATCTAAAATGGGCACTTGTATAAGAATGTTGGTCCTTTTATTTTTAAGTTAAAAACTGCATCATAACATTTGGAAAACTACATCATTTAGTAATTCAGTCTGATGTTCTGCCTTGCATATCAGTCCAAGACGTCATTGACTAATATGCTTCAAACCATGGAGCGGACAAACTAAAGGAACATCTACAGGGGTGGTATTCACTTACTTTCCCTACCAATTCGCAAATGTGAGCAGGCACGTCCCCTCATGCGCCCAGCCTTCCGCGTATGCACTTTGCTGCTGCGCACACCTTCTGCGCATGTACCTGACCTCAAAAATGTGCTTAAATAGTACAAGTTGGAGCCTGGGCGGGTGGGCGGCCCCACCTACGATTTCTGCTACCGGTTCAGGCGAACAGGTCTGAACCAGTTGAATACCACCTCTGAACATCTGCTGTATATAATCACAAAATACAATGTTTTCAATTTAAATGTTAAGAGTTTGTGTGTTTCTACCTGCTTACTAATTTTATTCTCTTTTGCTGATGTTCAGTATCAGTGTTTCCAAAAACTATCTGGCTCTTTCTTTATGTACATCCCTTCCTGAGGCAGTACTCTCTCTAGCATATCTCAAATAATATACCAGTAAGCATTTTTTAAAATTCGTATAGGTAATCTCTTCTAAACATCCTATGTCTGCCTTACAGGCAGGATGTTTTAAAACATCAATATCAGCATCTTTCATATCGGTTCAATTTTCAATACAAATATTATTTCCAAAGAAAGAACCTTTAGGAAAGCTTATGATATGGATTTGTGAATAGTTCAGTAAAGTGGCTTAAGTGTTACTAAAATATTTTGTTCAGCATCATAAACTGCAAGCAACAGTACCTTTAATCCATTTCTATGCTGCCTATGGGAATAGATTATACAGAATAATGCTGAAGTCAACCATATTTATCACTGAAATTAAAAAAGGAAGGAAGGAAGGAAGGAAGGAAGGAAGGAAGGAAGGAAGGAAGGAAGGAAGGAAGGAAGGAAGGAAGATTTATTTTTAGAAAAATAACAAAATACTTAAAGCATGAAGGAATAAAAAATACCTTATCCTGTTTCAACATCAATATCAAAGCTATCAGGATTATGATTTAAGAGCTGACCAGCTGCTATGATGATGTAATACTGGGAATGAGTCAGCAAGGTGTTTGGGCTGATATCACTTTAAGAGCTTGTAATAACAAGAGGCCCTGTTGGGGTGTATCTCTGTGTGTGTGTGTGTTTCCATGCTGTAATTGTTGATTGCTGTTTGTTTGAGGTCTGACTAAAGTAAGTGTATGTATACATGCTTTGTAGATAAAACCACTATTTAAATACAAAACTCTGTTTACTGCTCAATGTTCAGTACAAATTTCCCAAAAATATTGTAATACAGGGTGAATATTTTATTACCATATTTATATACACAGGTCATCACCTTCATATACCTTTAATTTTATAGAATTCAAAACAGGATGAGACATATCCCCTTTTTAATATACCTGTCAAGGTAAGATTAAGCTTAGTTATATTTACATATAAGTTATATTGTAACTTTATTGTATTTGGTTTTAGGTCTGGTTTTATATAAAGTAAGCCTCCAGAATTAGAAGCTACATTTCACTGCTATGTTCTGTGACCTCCTAACTCATCAGGAATTTCTAGAACACAGAATATTCAGAATGTCTGTTTTTTTCCTGTCTTCCTTTTTCTTTCCATTATTTCATTTATAGCATGAGCATTTAATCTTTTGTTTCACTTGTCCCATGAATAGATTGCTGAGAACTGCACTTCAAAAGTAGATAAGCAAATGGACAAAGTCAAAACAAAAATATAGTTTAATAGAATTCATTCTCTGTAGAAATTTAATTCACATTTAAATGGAAGTTTAATTAAAAGTCAATGGATGTAATGTAACATTATTCCCTAAATTTCCCCTCATATTAAGAATTACAACACAAATAAGTAGCAACATTAAGGATATGATATTCATATCTTAAATGATATGAATATCTAAAAATATACAAAGAATGGTTGCAGGAATTGGGTGTATTTAGTTTAATGAAAAGGAAGACTAGGGGTGATACGATAGTAGTGCTTCAATATCTAAAGGGGTGCTACAAAGAAGAGGGGATCAACCTATTCTCCAAGCACCTGAAGGCAGGACAAGAAGCAATGGATGGAAACTAATCAAGAAGAGGAGAGAACCAATCTAAGGATAAAATTGCTAACAGAACAATTAATCAGTGGAACAACTTGCCTCCAGAAGTTGTGATGCTCCAACACTGGAGGTTTTTAAGAAGAGATGGGGCAACCATTTGTCTCAAATATTATAGGGTTTCCTGCTTGAGCAGAGTGTTAGATTAGAAGACCTCCAAGGTCCTTTCCAACTCTGTTATTCTATTATGTACTTGATTCATAACCTTAAAGAGCTCAGGTTGAGTAACAACAAATACAGAAAGATACCAGTTGCCAATTCTGAATGGAATCTGCCCATTTCTTTCATAAACTACCTTTTCAGGAAATCTCTCTGTTTTATTTTGTTTCTCATTTTTCCATATTGCCTCTTTTAAAGGCAATTCTTTCTAACGTGGTAGAGTTGTGCTGCAATGGGAAAATCACTAAGCATTTTTAACCCAATGAAGTCACATTTCATAGGCATACATTATGCAGTATATATTGTGAAAGAGGAAATGAAGAAACAGCTGATTCTAGATATTTGCTCTTTATTACTCTGGGTATAATTTAATCACTTGTCATCTATTCATTCTGTCCATTAGGTTGCAGGAAATGGTACATATTGAAATTTACTTGATGTTTTGAATTGTCATCTTTAGAAAAGAAACACTGTTCTACATTTGTAAGTAATGCAGACCAGGGACATAAATCTTGTCTCTGTCTCCATATTCAGCTCCAGTGCTGGGTGCTTTAAATTTGCCTTGTTTATAAAAAAAAGTGGGGGATAAACAAGGTAACTCTTTTGGTTGGTGATGCTCCTCTTTCTTCTTTCTAGGCACTTTAAAAAATGTTCTTCCTTCCCTGTCCCCATGTTACAAACATATGCAGTGTATAATTCTTCTAAAATTAGTTCCTGACCACCCAAAGGTCAACTGAACATGCAAAAATGCATGCATTGTGATATGAAAAAACAAAGGAGAAAAGGATCTTCAGTCACTGACAAGGTAAGAGGATTTTCACTAGCCCTAATTCTTTTAATGGGATTTGAGCATTCACTTCCAAAAAGAAGAAAAACCCATTTCCTTTAATAGAGAGTAACAAAATCAGGAATGAAGGTGAATATATAGTACATGTCCTAGGATAATGTTGCAGGATCCAATCTGGATCAGTCACCGGGACCAGAGGTTTTGTCTTCCAAGCTGTTGGAAGAAATATCCAGGTCCAGGTCCAAGCTGGGACAAAGGCACTGGAGACAAAATGGAGGCTGGAGGCTGATTGGAAAGAGGGTCCATTTATTGATGAACAGAACCATCAGGGTTTGTGGTTCTGGTGCAGCTGACAAAATGGAGTTGAGGGGGGGGTTTATACCTTTGAGCTTTGCATTTGAGCTTCCTGTTCCTGTGCAAGAACATGTCCTTTAATACAACGGTCACCAACTGGTGGTCCATGGACCACTGGTGGTCCACAAGAAAATTTCGGTGGTCCACAGAAAAATTATTTGCATTTTTTATATTGCACTAAATCAGGGGTCCTCAAACTATGGCCCCTGCAATGAACGTTTGTGTTGCTGCAGACAGTCTCCCCCTCCTGGGTCTTTTTGTGTGGGTCAGAGGGGGACAGAAATTCCAACTTGGGGTCTGCTTCAGCCTCCTGGTGCAGGGCTTTGGGCGAAGGTTGGAGGGAAGTGCCGCTGGTGGCGAAGAGCAGGAGAGCCTTGTTCCAGTGGGAGAGCCTGGAACTGGCTGACCATCTCAGCCTGCTGAGTCTCCAGGCACCGGTACCTGACCTTGCACTCCTGCAGGTCTTCCCTCTGCTTGGAAAGCTTATGCTCGTAGTCCTCAGTGTGGTGCTTCATTTGAACTGAGCCAGCTGTTTTGCCAACTCTTCCTCATCATGACTGCTTAACTCCAGCAACTGCTTCCTGTTGGGGCCCTAAGCAGCCCAGGCTGGTAGGCGAGGAGTAGTAAGTAGAGGCTGGCAAGGCATTTCTCGATGTGAGTGACATCAAGTTGGCCATGCCTACCCAGCTGGTCATTAGGCAGATCACATTAGTGGTCTGCGGGATTTAAAATTATGAATGTAGTGATCCCTGAGGTCCGAAAGGTTGGTTACCCCTGCTTTAATATTTTATTGACTGTTGTCAGATTCCTATGGGGTCATGTAGGGGTTATGTAGGGCACATAACTGGCTCTATAAGCAAGCAAAAATGCAAAACCTAGGTGTTTGTCTGACCTAATTTTGTCAAGCTTTTGTTTATTGCTTATCTGAGTTTCTGTCTTGACCTATGATGGGGAACCTATGGCATGTGTGCCAGAAGTGGCACGCAGCACCCTCTCTTACGGTATGTTAGCCGTTGCTCCAGTTCAGCTCTGCCATGCATGCGTGCACGCCTCCCACTGGCCAGCTAGTCTTTGGGTCTCTGCCAAACCTGTACGGGGGTGGAGCGCATGGGGAGACATGTGCGTGCATGTGCAGAGGGAGGGGGATGCAGGGGGGCTCTGCGCACATTGCATTTTGGGGGTTTGTGCGTGCACATGCTTTGGGCACTCAGTCTGGAAAAGGTTAGCCATCACTGACCTAGTCTTTCTGAATGGATTATCAAATCTGTATTCCTAAAAGCTGATCTTAGCTTCTGGTTGGGGAAGGGAACCTGGGGATGGTTTCTGAATAGGCTGATCCAAACTTTCTTAATGGGCACAAAATATCTTCTGGGGCTATTAAGAAAGACTTGGGGGCTGCTTTCTGTCTCCAAGAGCATTTCTCCTTTAGGGAAATATAATATTCTGCCTTTTTAATATTTCCCCAAATATTTCATTCTTCTGGCAGATGGTTGCTGACTTTCTACAGAGCTTTTGGACTCATACTGCAGCCCATCTTCAGGGAACATCTCTCTAGCAAAGTGTGTGTGCTATTTTGTGTGTGGTATTTATATGGTGCTTGTTGTATGTGGCTTTTTAGATGTTGATTGGGGTGTTGAGGGCTGACAATTAAGTCACTGGCTATCATTTACTTGTACTAACTTCTAAGTACTTGATAAGCTGGTGGAAAATCAGCACTCGTCGTGATTGATGAGGGACTGGTTTTCCAGGCTTCAATCAATTCCCTAGCTGTTTTTGTGCCTGCTTATCCAACAAACTTAGTAGCTGCTAGAGAGAAATTCCCTGAAGATGGACTCCAGCACGAGTCTGAAAGTTCAGAAGCAGGGGTGAAATCCAGTAGGTTCTGACAGGTTCTGGAGAACCAGTAGCAGAAATTTTGAGCAGTTCGGAGAACTGGCAGAGGAAATTTTGAGTAGTTCAGAGAACCGGCAAATACCACCTCTGGAGATTTTGCAATATCCTTCCCCCAGGGAGTGGGGAGGGAATGGGGATTTTGCAGTATCCTTCCCCTACCATGCCTACCAAGCCACACCCACCAAGCCATGCTCACCAAGCCATGCCCACAGAACCTGTAGTTAAAAAATTAGGATTTCACCATTGTTCGGAAGACAAACCTCTGGTCCCAATGACTGGATCAGATTGGATCCTGTAACAAAATCAGATCTGAAACCTAATGGCATTACCAAAGGAGCAAAATTTTCTATGGTTTTGGAACTCTCCACTGAAAAGTCTGTGAGTAGAAAACAAACAATGTCTATTTCTAAACAATGCAGCAGGTAAAAAGTAGGGATATATGTTCTAAAAATCAAGCAAAATAAAGGGAGGCAGTAATGTAAAATATGTTAGCAGGTTTGATACAGCCAGGAAGTAGAGGATTGTATGTAAATGCCTAAATATTTAAGCACCTCTTCAACTGGAAAATTATTAGTTTTCCACTTATATTGGCAATTTCTTCATGAACAGCAGTATCTTTAATTCAGAATAGTTGATTTCTAGCCTCTCAGTGTGGCAGATTTCAGCCAATTCCCACAGCCAGCAACAGAGGTCAACTTGGGTTAAAGAAAGAATGGTGGTATCATCAGATTAGAGAAAATATGATGATTAGACTGATTTTGGAAGAGAAGGTGGAATTCATATATAGGTAGAATTTGTAAAATACATTAAATATAAAAGTTAACTAAAAGAGGAACAAGGGTACATCTATGTTTAATATATTTTTTTGTGTAGGAAATGAGGGTGTGAGAATGCTACTGGCATACCATTTAACTTGCATTGAGGTATGCTCATCAAGCATTACAATTAGTTGCAAACATCTACGCTCAAGAGGAAGCTGTTCTATTCTATTCTATTCTATTCTATTCTATTCTATTCTATTCTATTCTATTCTATTCTATTCTATTCTATTCTATTCTATAGTTGCTTACCACAGAATGATTCAACAGCCCTCTCCAGGTCAAAGAAGGCAGTGTAAAAATTGGATGAGAGATGAACATTTTCCAGCCAAATTTTGATACCTTGATACATTGAAAAGCTAGTTAAAAGCCAGCATGTTCAATACTTAAATTTTTTATTACATTATTCAGTCCATCCATCTTATATAGAGACATCTGGCATATAATTTGCTTATTATACTTAATACAGTTGGCAGCAATTTGCTGTATTGAACTTGTCTCCTTTTTAAAAGATTGGGATGGTTATGCAGCATTTATCCTCACTGGGCATCTGGATTGATTCATCTATATACATGAACATAAAAAGCTAATACAGAAGACCACTGTTCTGGATTTGCTTTTAGAAGTTCTGCTACAATCATGTCACTTCTCATATCAGCCCTTTGAATAAGATCTATAGGAAACAGACTTCACAAGAAATACCAAACTCTACTTTCTTGATAAAGGGCTACAGTAACAGCATTTTGAAAGCTAGATAGCATTTTAACTTCCTCTCTCTTATACCAAAGAAAATAACAGAATAATAAAGTTAGTAGGGACTTTGGAGATCTTCTAGTCCAACCCCCTGCTCAAGTAGGAGACCCTATATCATTTCAGCAAGTGGTTGTCCAATCTCCTCTAGTGTTGGAGCATCCACAACTTCTTAAGGCAAGCCATTCCACTGATTAATTGTTCTATCAGAAAAAAATATTCTTATTTCTAGGTTGGTTCTCTCCTTGAATAGTTTCCATTGATTGTTTCTATCTAACCTTCAAGTGCTTTGAAGATTGACCCCTTCTTCTTTGCGACAGCCCTTTCAATGTTGGAGTTCAGGTGGAGTAACTTTCTAACCTTTACTTCTTTTCCTGACTTAATTTTTGTTTTCCTAATTTCTGCATTCCTTCTCCAAAGAATCTCTGTGGTTTCCTACGCTGTTGGAAAACTATATTATGCAAAATGACTATGTGTCTACCCTGAGATTTTCTTTCTTGCTCCTCCATTGCCCTTCCCCATATATCTTCCCTGGGTCCACAGTATCTTCTCAATCTTCAAAAAAAGATATGAGGGACATAAGGAGCCTTTAGAGCAGTGGTCTCCAATCTTGACAACTTTAAGACTTGTGGACTTCAACTCCCAGAATTCCTCAGCCATGCTGGCTGAGGAATTCTGGGAGTTGAGTCCACAAGTCTTAAAATTGCCAAGATTGGAGACCACTGCTTTAGAGGGAACCACTACTTTCTGTGAGAACTCTTTGTCTAGCAGATGGATACCACTTGCAGAGATCCACAGCTGAATCTTTTTCTCTGCAAAGCAACACCAGAAGGCTAAATGTAGGATATGATGATGGCTAGAATAGGGTTATGGCTTTCCACTCTTTTACAGTGCAAGTATCTTTTGGAATAATCCTCCTCATTCTTTTGAGAATGAAATGGCATAGGACCAGGTAATTAGCAAAGAGACTTTGCACTTTTATCTCCATTCCTTGTCCAAAAGACTTATGTTGCATGTATCTATGGAACTATGCCTCTTCTTAGTTATACTGATATTCTAAAGATTTTCATCATTTCTTCCTTGACATCAGTTCCTATTTCCTATTTGTGCAATGCGGACCCTTCAACTGACTTGTGTTCATATCTCTCTCTCTCTACACACACACAGAGAGAGAGACAGACACAGTGTGTGTGTGTATGTGTGTGTGTGTGTGAAACGGAGGACAGGATATTACAGGCTAATAGTCCTAGACACACTTAGATAACTCAGATAAATGTCATAATGTCATTTTCTAAATAGAGCTCATCTTTATTTTTCTTTCACAAAAGTACTGGCCTTCAGAATCCTTTCTTACAGAATTTATACTATCTTTAGGGTCTCTTCCTATTCTTTTATCTATAAAACTACCTGTCATCAAACATTTGTCTCCTTCAAACTAAGCATGCTTTTACTGGTCAAGGATAAACTTACTGGTTAAGTGAAACTTCCCGTGTAGGAAAAAGTCTCAATTGTATCCTGGACAAAAAAAAAAAAAATCATTCAACCAAATCACTTTATCATTGGCTAACAATTTGAATAGCCCTGCAGTTAATCTCTCATCAATATTTTGTGTTTATGTGTATCACTATACTTTTCAAATAAAGGTTCTAAGTACCAAAAATGCTTGCAAAACTACGGTTATCACTTGAAGAGCTAGCCTGATGGGTTAGGGTTAGTCTTGCATTTATGTTCAAAATGCCATTACTTTGCCCTGTGGATCTTACATTAGTAGATAATAACTGTTGCCTGGAGATTGTTCTTGTGCTATCACTCGGGGTGGGGTTGTTTATTTTGGTTTGCTTTTTCCTGCAGAGTCTGTAAGGTAGTGTTTGTATGTGTGTGTATATGTGAAAGTATATGTATATGTGTATGTATGTGAGAGATATGCTAGTTTAAAGGTTTCCACTGAACTTTATAACTTATACATAGACTTACATACCAATGACTAGAATGTGTGGCTTTCTAGCAATTTAACAATGCCATTTTCAGAACATTCCAGTTTGGTGTCCTGCTCCATGCATTGACTGCATTACCAGTTGCATCAAGAAGAAGAACTTGGTGAAAAAGCAGCTTATCATTCAGAAAGGAATATTTTATTGTATTTGCATGTCAATTTATTCCATCTCCCTAAATTCTGGAAATGCCTGCCGCCAAAAGAGCAGGCATATGTGTATGTGCGTATGTGTGATTTTTAGTTGGAGTGAGTCATTTCTGTGGAGGCTTGGAATAAAGTCCTTAGATGATTTATTTTAATGCTGTTCTAGGACTTTGAAACAGCCTCTCTATTATGGGTAAGGAAGGCTTTGAAGGAATGCTTCAAATTGAAGCTTTGATCAATATATTCCATGAAAGCAAATTGTAGAATTGAATTAGAGTTGTCCACTTCATTTCATTCTGGACTCTATTCTCTGTCTGTACATGGCCCCTTGCCATTAGACTGAATAGTGCAGTGAAATCAAAATGGTCTAATTCACTGATTCTCAAAACATTTCGTTTGCACTACCCCTATTTTAATATACATTACTGAAAATGAGTCAGGGCCACAACGAGTTTTAATTTATGTAGGCTGTATCTATCAATATTTATTGTATTAGAAATTAAACTGAGAAATTTTAAAATATTTATTAATTTGACTTTGATGACTCCCTGAAAGGGACCTCACACTGTACTTTAAGTGCTGCTGTCTAGTTGAGCTTTTTGTTAGAGATACTGACTAAAGCAGAATAATTGATGAGGTTATCAAATTGAGAATATCTGAGGGCAGATCTGTTTGGATGAGGGAGGCTTACACAATTTTTGGTAATCTTTTCAAAAACATATCTAATGTGACTTTATTTATTTACATTATTTATGTGCTGTTTGTAGACTGCTAACTACTGAAATGTCTCAGTAGTTTACAATCTCCCCTACAATTCTCTCAAGCAGACTGCCTTAGTTCTTCAGATGCACTAAGATTGACCTCTGTCAATATTAATTCCTACTTGTGCTTCATCCTAATCAAAATTCCATTAATTTTTATACCAATACCCATCTATGCCAAAAAAGGAAATAATGAAAAATAGTATAGAAACAGACTGTAGAGATTCTCAGTCATCCAGGTCATGGTTGTCCCGAAGGTGCTTTAAAAAAAAGGCGGAGATGCAAATGGACAGCTGTCAGCAAGGAACATAAATCCTTCCATTCCCCACTATCCTGTCAGAGCTGAAGAAGCTTCTTGGATGAGAAGCGAAATGTCTTCAAAAGAAAAAACAAGGAAGTCCAGTTGTCTCCTGAAAAAGCACCTTTCGGACAGGAAAGAAACAGATGTTTGGATTGTTGTTGTGGGGAATATAGGAAGAGGAAAGTGCATTGGATATGTTCACCACCTTGAGTTATTTGTAAAAATAATAAAGGTGGGATATAAACAAACAAATTTGCCTGAATATTTGCTTCTATTACTGTATTCAATTCAAACAACCTCCTGAATAGTGTAGATATTACTGGTTTTTATCAGAATTTCAGTAGCAAGACTGATGAAACATTGGTTGAGTGGTAACAAAAATGAAAAGAATCCTGTCTAGACAAGTGAAGTTATCCTTTCACATTGTCACATTTCAACATTTATGACCTGCCTCCTGCCTCCCCACACAATTAATACTTGAGCAGGATTCTTCTTCCTATCTCTGCTTTTGACTATAGCCAAATGTAATTCCCAATTATTGTGCCAATCATAAGTCCAGATCTCAGGGAAAACATGCAAAGATGTACAGTTGGGAATAAATTTGCAACTCCAAGTTGGTGGAGATTGTGATTGTGACCAGCCAATGAAATTCTACTCTGTCTTTCCTTTCCTCTCTCTCTCTTTCCTATCTGATATTGCAGAATAACAAATGAGCAGCGTAGTGGTCGGAAGGTTGAGAGTTCAATTCTAGGTAGTGACAGATCTTTATCAGGGCACAGAGAAAATATATGCTGCAAACTCTGTGTAGGTATCAGGAAGGGCATCCAGTCAGTAAACACTCAACTCTATTCAGTCACCATGACTCCACCCCTATAAAAAGGGATTTTTATAGGGTGCCTATAGTTTGCCACCAGTTCACTGCCCGCGCATGCGCAGTACACACCAAATGCACGCTGCACGCACATGCATGCACAGTGCACATAAATGAGCACTTCATGCACGCATGCACAGTATGCACCAAACGCACACTTCACACAGAAAAAGGGGGCTTGGGAAGGTAAGAAGAACAGTGAGGGGGGGAAACAGCTGTGCTGTGTGATTTAGAAAGGTGCTTTTATTTTAAATCATGTGGCACAGCTGATCGTCGGAAATACCAATTTGGAGGAACCAGTAGCTTTTTTTTACTACCAGTTGGCTTGAATCGGTAGTTTTTATCACTGTCAGTTCGCCCGAACTGGTAGCATTTCACTGCTGGATTAAAGGGTCGTAAAAAAGAAAAAAAAATGCAGCATAACAAATCTGTAATTGTTTTATGTAGGAAAAGAGAATAAAATAGATGTGCTATGCCATCAATAGGGTTAATTCCTCTATTTTAACAAGATCCATCTGGCAAAAAAGGACTTTGAAAATTCTAGCTCTGCTCATCATAGCCATTGTGGCCTTGGAAATTAAGCAAATAACAGCCTTCAGCCACAATTTTTTCATATCTCACCAAAAAAATAATAATAATAATCTTTGGCAACCCTTAATCTAAGCAGCAGGAATGAACAGTAAAGTACCATCGATTGTTGCTTAATTATTGCTGAACAGGCCAACTTAACCAATTCAATATCTGATCAAATCCAAACACCATCAGTGTTATTATTTTAAAAACAAAAACAGTAGCAACCTTCCCAGCAGGCAAATCAGCTGAACATCTTACTTTAAGGAATAATGAAGAAATAAAGCAGTTGGATGCCAAAGCAACCAGCACCCAACCGCCCTGCATCCAGACTATGAGTTGACACCACAGCCTACTCATACTTCATGGTCGGCTCCTACTCTACGGCCAACTCCTATACCACAGCCGACTCCTACCCCTCCTCCAATTAAGGAGTCTCAGTACGGCAACACAGTGCACCCAGATACGACAATGAGTGTCAACTGCACATCAGTATGCAGTGACTCACATAAGGTGAAATCCTTAGAAAAACTGCTACAATGTCCTACCTGTCAATGACTACTTCAGCTTCAACCGCAACTATACACAAGCACACAATAGATACAAACTTAAAGTGAACCGCTCCAGATTCGATTGCAGAAAATATGACTTCAGCAACAGAGTGGTCAATGCCTGGAATGCACTATCTGACTCTGTGGTTTCTTCCCCAAACCCCCAAAACTTTAATCTTAGACTGTCTACTGTTGACCTCATCCCATTCCTAAGTAGTCTGTAAGGGGCGTGCATAAGAGAACCAGCATGCCTACCCCTGTCCCAATGTTTTCTCTATTTGTATCTATTTTATGTATTCAATTCATGCTTATACATGCATACATACATACATACATACATATAAAACATAAAACATAAAACATAAAACATAAATAAATAAATAAATAAATAAATAAATAAATAAATAAATAAATAAATACTTATTTCTGTAATAAGATAGTAAATCTCTGCATCTCCTCTGGAAAATGCCTTCATTGGTTAAGGGCAAATCCTTGGGGCTAAATCAATTTTTATCTAGCCACTAATAGATAATGGTTTTTGGTTCAAAAGATTTCTTAAATTAACTATTTGGAAGCCAAACATTTTCATTGGTCCTATGGGAAGAGGTGAAGTTTCTTAGGTAGTAAACCATACTCTAAGAAGAAATTATGAGCTGAAAAACAGGTACAGATGACAGTGAATAACTTAACATGTTCATATGCATATCGCTGGACTTCAGGGACCCATGAAGCTCTCCCAAGTCACCTCAAAGATTTTTCCATCTAATACCATCAAATTGTGAGATTCAGAAGATTCAAAGAATGTAATTATGTTGTTACTGCTACTGCAATACATTGTAAGCAACTAGATGCATACAATCTGGAGCATATTTCAGATGTTCATGCTCATTTACTTCCTAAAGAAAGTCTCAAATACCTAACACTTTTCAAAATTGAAAATTAAAAATTGGAAGGCATGAACACCAGCACTTGGTGGCCCTGAAAAACTTCTCTCCAGATTAATGTGAAGCATGGTCAACTCTTAATATCAATTTTAAAAGTTCTGCAAGGCTTGCAGTTTAGAATATACTTACAGTACATATGTATGGAAAGCCAATGTCAACAATAACTAAGCATGGTCCATAATTTATGCCCTTCACTTATTTAGCTGTTGAGCATGTGAAGCTTCCAATAAGTTTTTAAAAGCATCATGATTAAAATACCACCAGACACTTCTTTTCTAGGCATATATGACTATATTCATTGTCATTAAAAATCCTTTATTTCACTCCCTTGAAATGATTCAGTTTTTTCCTGGTCTTGAAATTGTAGTCTATTTTCAATTTTTACTTGTGCAAAACTGCACAACACACAAAAGCCCCCCAGCTTTAGCTTTGTGCTTCTTGGTCACTAGCTGCTGAAATGATTTATCCCATGGACTAACTAGGGTTTCTTTGGCTACCCGATAGCCCCATTCTGTCTCCTTCCAGCTGAATAGGAATATTTTTCTCTGAAATTAAATTAAATTTAAATTTAAAGTTATTCTTTGTCGATCAGGTCAAGCAAAAAGAAAAAAAAGAAATTGAATCCTGTTTCATATATCCAACCAAAGCAAGAGCAGAAAGGAGGAATGACACTGATACTTCCATAAGTGCCCATATGAGAATCTGCACAAATGGGAGATCTCATTTTCTAAGAAGTCAAAGTGCCAGGTCTGAAAAAGCTGGGACAACCACTAGATCAGGGGTCTGCAACCTTAAACACTCAAAGAGCCATTTGGACCCGTTTCCCACAGAAAAGAAAACACCGGGAGCCAGAAAACCCTTCCTGTGCCTGACTATTTCTTGAGCAACCACAAAACTAGCATACTGTATGTAGTTGAATTAAATGTTTTGTTTTCTTCTGAAACTTTTCTTTTCTTGGATTTATCCATGGTTGGCCTACCGGGGGTTGAAAAGCTCAATAAATAGCCTGCCGGTGGGTGTCGCACATTGACAGTTGTGACATATATTTTGAGTGACAGGGAGCCTCAGCAGAGGGGTGAAAGAGCCACATGCGGCTCAGAGCCACAGGTTGCTGACCTCTGTACTAGATGAAAACAAAGCAGAGAAACAAATGTTGCTGCTATATAGTAATGTGGATTTTTTTTACAGCCCCGTAGGAATATAACAGCCTTGCTGGATTAGGCCAAGGCCCAACTTAGTCCACCATTTTATTTTGTACAGTAGACAATGATAGCTTTCATTCTTTTACCATATCTTGAGGATTTGGAGACCTGGATGGAGGACAACAGACTTCAACTGGACCCTAGTAAGAGAGAGTGGTTGTGGGTAGGGAGCCTCTCTGCATTGGGGAGTTTATTACTTTTGGTCTTGGAGGGAGTTGCACTACTGCATATAAACCTCAAAGAGCAGGTGGCAATCCTGGCTAGGAGGACCTTTGCTGAGTTTCATGTTGTACACCAATTAGGTTTTTTCCTGGTTAAGGAGACTCTCTGCTTGATCACTCATGCCCTTGTCATCTCTTGTTTGGACTACTTTAATGTGCTTTACATGGGGCTACCCTTGAAAAGTAGGATAGCTTTAGCTGGCACAAAATGTGGCCACACCGGCAATTTTGGCCATCCAAAGAATGGCACATGTAACACTTCTGCTTCACCAGCTGCACTGAGTGCCAGTCCGCTTCTGGGTCCAATTCAAGGTGTTGGTTATAACATTTAAGTGCTACAGGACCAGATTATCTTTGGAACCATCTCCATCCCATTACATCAGTCCATCCCATCTGGTGGAACGGGGAGGGTACATTGGAGACCATGTCAGCCAAAGAATTCTGACTGACAATCAAGGAAGAGAACATTCCCTGATTTTGCCCCTGTCTTATGGAACATTCTTCCCACCTCCTGTGGAGTGAGATGGCCTCCACTCCCCTGGCTTTCCATAAAGGCATAAAAACATGCACCTGTGCCCTTGCTTGGGACACACCATGGGGCTGGTTAGAGCCCTGAAAGCCCTTCCTCCCCACCCTTAATCAATTTCTAACATTCCTTGCCTCTTTTAAATTTTACATACTGTTTTTTCTGCTTTCAATATTTCATTGTACACCTCCCACCTCCTTCTGTATGGGAGATGAGCAGTTCTTAAATATGATAGATCAATAAATAAAATATGTCTATGGAGCTCACAAGCAGAAGTTGGGAGTCATAATTTCCTGCTATTGTTATTCTTTGATAACTGATATTTGGAAGCAGGTCACTGAGCCCAGCACAAATAATCATAATCATGTGAAATGTTTCCTGCGCATATTGCCTTACTTTATCAAATTATATTAGAATTCCATACCTACTACTGTATCAGTCAACAAGAAATACACTTTAAATGGTTTCTACTTTAGATGGTTTCTGCTGAGGAGTCTCAATCCATTTGTTTGGACTTCGTCTCCCAATGTTGTTACCCTCATCATTTTTCTGCTTGGCTAGGGCACAGCCAGTGTTTCTAAATATCCCTGTAACACAAAGGCATTCATTCCTTTTATGCAGTTCTAATAATATGGGATCATACTGCAAAACCTGGCAAAACCTCTGGCAATCATAAAACACATTTGCATCTGTACTACATTTATTCAGCTGAAATTGTCCTTGCACATCAGAATGACCTGGGGAAGAAAAGACATGGGAAATCTGGTGTGCGAGACAGGTAGCATTTCTTATTTCCTTGTGTTATTTTTTTTCTTGCAATAATAATAATAACCAGTGGTGGAATTCAATTTTTTTTACTACCGGTTCTGTGGGCGTGGCTTGCTGGGCATGGTGTGGCTTGGTGGGCATGGCAGGGGAAGGATACTGCAAAATCTCCATTCCCACCCAACTCCTGGGGGAAGGATATTGCAAAATCTCCATTCCCACCCCACTCTGGGGCCAGCCAAAGGTGGTATTTGTCAGTTCTCCAAACTACTCAAAATTTCGTCTACCGGTTCTCCAAAACCTGTCAGAACCTGCTGAATAGCACTCATGAGAATCACTTATAGGAAATCCTCAATTCTGATTTGCCTTAGAACCACTTTATCTGAATAGGAGCTCTGTATTTATGTTATGAAATAATTCACTGCAATCCATCCAGAGCTTGAATCCAAATGAAACCCACTGAAGAGTAAAATTTGGAGTTTCCTTAATAGGTTGCACCATTACTCTAGTGTTTTCCAAGCCCTTCCTCCCTGACATCAGCATCTGTACCAAAGGCATTAAATTAAATCATTAATAATTTGTACTCATTAGCATCCCTAAATTAGACAGCAATTAGTTTAAACATGAAAATATCCATGGCACAAATAAGTGAAAAGTAATTTGCCATTGTTATTATTACCCTAATTTATGAAGCTTAAAAAATAAGGGGTAGAATGCATGGTAATCAGAAGAGCAATTGGCAGACACAATATATTTTGTTGTGTGACTTCAATCAATGAATTTATATTGGATGGTCTTATGGGCCATTGAGCTGCAAGGCATCTCCTGAAAAACAATGATTTCTTTAGATGTTGTACTATGCCTTTGTTTTTACAGGTTTCTTCCTGCACAAGCAGAAATTTAAACTACAGCTGAAAACTCCATATCTAAAAGATAAAATATAGATGGGCAGTTCCGGATGTTTTGTTCCCTAGGATGAACACCTTACCTGTGTTCCATAAATAAAAAGCAACCAGACTTCATTACTGGAGATGACAGGTCTCCCTTTGCCTTGCTTCAGACAGAAAGTTGAACAAGACATTCTACAGTTCTGCATTCCAGTGTGGAATCAGTAATCTGAAGGAATTTTTTCTTTGATTAAGCTCTTTCTTTCTTACTTTTTTTTTTTGCAAAAAGTTTTTTTTTAATTTTATTTTTTCCAAACACACAAATTACATCTTTTTGGAACAGAGCTTTGATCTGGTCATCAATTTGTTCAATTTTTTGTCATCTTTAACAAAATTTTATATGTTCTATTTTGCCATAACACTTATTTCTTAATCTTAAATCACATATTTCAACTAATACCATCTCTTTCTTTTTTTTAAAGACTTATATGGCCACCTATCTAGAGTCACTATATAGTCTAGTCTAGTGACAGAAGAACAATTTAAAGTACCAACAAAAATAAATAACACTTTCTTAGTGTTTCCCCAAAAATAAGATCTGGTCTTATATTAATTTTTGCTCCAAAAGATGCATCTGAGCTTATTTTCTGGTCAGGTCTTATTTTGGGGGAAATACAGTACTAAATGCACCAGAAGTGGGTTTCAGCAGGTTCTGACCAGTTCTGGAGAACCGGTAGCGGAAATTTTGAATAGTTCGGAGAACCGGTAGTAAAAATTCTGACTGGCTCCGCTCCCATTTATTCTGTGCCTCCCAAGTTCCAGCTGATCAGGAGGGAATGGAGATTTTACAGTATCCTTCCTCTGCCACGCCCACCAAGCCATGCCCACCAAGAAATGCCATGCCCACCAAGCCACACCCACAGAACCGGTAGTAAAATTTTTTGAAACCCACCACTGAAATGCACCCATCTGACTGACAATCTTAACTGGGGCTTATTTTGGGGGTAGGGCTTATATTACGAGCGTCCTGAAAAATCATGCTAGGACTTATTTTCTGGTTGGGTCTTATTTTTGGGAAAACGGGGTAATAGAAAAGCCAGACACAAAATGGCAGCAGAATTAGTCAGCATTTCAAAATTAATTCACTAGTGACTAGTATCACTTCTGGATTCTAATGTGAAATAGATCTGTGCCATTTTGTAATCCCTCCTTCTGGGGGATGATTTGGCATTTACTTGGTTCTTCTTTTATAACAATAATTAACACAAAAGAGCTAGTCAGTTATGCTTTTTGTTTAGCCTCTGGGGCACACGATATAGCTAATAATAAGTTATAATGTCAGGGTGACTGTGCAGAAGAAAATGTAGTGGTTGCCATGGTCCCAGTTATTCAAATGTAAGACATGTTATGAAAAAGATACATTAGTCTTCACATCCAGCTAATTTTTGTAATGGCTTGCAATGGTTTGTAATGGTTTGTGTTTTGTTGTTTTTAAAATAATTTTGCTTTATTTTTAAAAACAAATATAGGAATGGATCAGTGGTGAAATGTAAAATTTGTTACTACCAGTTCTGTGGGCGTGGCTTGGTGGTGGTGGGGGTAATGTGATTAGGTGGGCATGGCCAACCTTTTTTATTTTTATTTTTAAAAGCATTTTTTCTACAACCTCTTCTGCCAAAGAGGTTGTTAAAAATGCTTTTAAAAGCCTCTGATGATCAGGCAACTCAGCTGGGATCGTCAGAGGCTTTTAAAAGCATTTTTTCTACAAAATGCTTTTAAAAGCCTCTGACGATCCCAGCTGAGCTGTGCAATCATCAGAGGCTTTTTAAAAAACTTTTAAAAGCATTTTTTCGGCTGAAGATGTTGTAGAAAAAATGCTTTTAAAAGTTAAAAAAACAGCCTCTGATGATCACGCGGCTCAGCTGGGCATGAAGGGGTGGTGGTGCAGGGATTTTTGCTACTGGTTGTCCGAACCCCACACCACCATCGCTACCAGATCAGAGCATTTCACCCCGGAATGGATAGAAAGTTAGGCTGTTTTCTGAATTTTTCATAATTCCGTCAAATATATAGTGTTTTAAAGTTACCTGGATCCTTACCTTTTCCTTGGTATTTGTAAGATACCTCTAAAAACATACTTCCTGCAATGAATTCACTGCCAATTTCCAAATTTCACCCCATCCAAATAAGTCAGGAAGCATGTGGTACGCAAGACTGTAGCCATAGATTATTTAAAAAGCTCTTCCAAGCATTCAGAAAGCTGACCCATTTTAAGCATGGGTCAGATTTTAGTTTTAGGCATTCACTATCCTCTGGTCCCTGGGGTCTACAGCTGAAATGTGTTCTGTAGCATTTTTTAGCTCTTTGCACTTTAAAACTACCCATTTGAAACTTTACTTTGATCTAGGTTCAATTGAAGTTAATTAGGTTTAGCTGTTGCAGCAAAACAGGAATGTTAAAATTGCTGCACAATTATATATTCAGTGGTCATTTCTAAACATATGAGGTCACTTTGCTTGCTTTTCATAAGGACCATTCAATTTCTCTTTGCATTTCTGTTTAACTCAACTGCGTCTATCTTTTTCTACCATGCAGAAGCAAGAAACAAGTTGAATGCATTAGTTACTGATGTGGAAAGGGAAACATAATTTTCATCAATACGCCAAAGAGTCCAAGTGATTCTTGTGCAGTTTGTAGCCCTTCCTTCCTTCCTTCCTTCCTTCCTTCCTTCCTTCCTTCCTTCCTCCCTCCCTCCCTCCCTCCCTCCCTCCCTCCCTCCCTCCCTCCCTTTTCCCCTTATGGAAAGAGAAATATACTTTTCATCTATATGTTGTAGAGTCCAAGTGATTCTTGTGTAGTTTGTAGTCGTGTCGTGTCGTGTCGTGTCATGTCGTTTCCTTCCTTCCTTCCTTCCTTCCTTCCTTCCTTCCTTCCTTCCTTCCTTCCTTCCTTCCTTCCTTCTTTGTACTTTTGAGAAATACACAAGTAGAGAGTCATAGTTTGATGTTAAAGCCTAGGAGTCCATGAATCCTAGTCCTTTAGGCATGAAAAAAGGCTACGTGATTTTGAGCAATTACTCTCTCTCAGCCTAACCCTCCTCATAGGGTTGTTGTCCTATGAAACACAGGAAGAGGAAGGAGTATTTGTATGTTCATCACCTTGAGTTGTACACTAAAAAAAAGCAGGATAAAAACATTTTTAGAAAATAACCATTGACTGTCGCTGCAATTTTAACTGCCACATCCTGCCAACTTTTATCTCCTGAGAACAGAATTTAAATGTTATCCTTGAGAAGTATGTTATTGTATCTTTAAGATACGGTTACAGTCATTTTCTGTATTTGCGACTTCTGGCCTGCAGTAAACAGGTTGCTGTTGTTTGCTTGCTGCTGTGTTAATATCAGTAGCAGTTTTCTTATCCGCGGTTGAAAATGGTCCTTATTCAACAGCATACAGGACAATTTACCACAGAGGTTTAGAAGTTTTTTTTTCCCCAGTGAAAATGTGACAATCTCTAAGAAGGATAAGCAACCAATCATAAAATCCCTGGAGATGGAAAACAGGAGATTTAATACATGATTCATGGATATCGCAAATGGGCAAAATCGTTACACAAAAACTCCAAACTCTATAAAATGAATGTTCAGTTTAGATACAAATGAGGTTTACAGTCGGCTGTTCTGGGGATTCATTCTAAATATCCAGCTGCAAAGAACAAAACTACAAATCAAAGAAAAATGGTATTTTTCCTTGTATAAGAACGTTTAAATAAAAAGCTTCCTTACACTGTTTAACAATAGAAGACACAATTCCATCATTTCTCAAATCTGTAATAATGAGAGAAATGAGTCAATATTCTGCAAATTCAGTAGTGTTAGTTGAAGGTCAACTCCAGCAGCCCTGGAATTTCAATCCCATTCAATAAGAAATCCATGAAGAAGAAAAAGAAATGTTTTCAAACTCCTTGAAGAGATTGGTCAGACTGTAGGGCCTAACTTTATTTTCTTGGAAAGATCATTCCTGCTACAAAATCCCTTTCTTTGAGAATGATTTCCGGGCAGCTTCTGCACAGTTCATTCAGGGTTCAGTAAGCTGGACTGATTGAGTAAATGAAAGCTGTCTCAGAAAGACAAGAAGCAGAGGGTAGGAAAAGAATAAACCAACAGCATTCATAAAGGGAGAAATAAACAGATGCCCCCAAGGATTTCTATTGAGACTATTTAACTCTGAATAATGCTTGTTACTATGGAGCAGAAAATAGAGAAGGTATGTTAACTTAATTCCCTTCTCCAGGGCTTCTATGGATAAAAACAGAACGTTGGTTTTCATGTTCTTATTGCAAATGGATGTAAAGCTGGGGTTGTATCTAAATCCTGAATTCCAAGTCCCAAACTTGTCAAAACATAATCTTCAATTCTAACATTTATAACATTTTCAAAATTACTATATGGAATGCTTCCACTTATGAAATTATGTATCCTGAATGCACCTGTCTTTTTCTCACTGAGTGTAAAAAAGAAATCAGGAATTTTAGTTCTGGCTTCCTAGTTATATATTGTGTATGAAGCAAAAAATATGCAGCAATATTGCATACTGAAATGTATGGGCTTCCTCCATGGGAACCTGCATAACTCTCTGTAATGTAGGAAAGAAATCCCAGTGTCAACCTGACTAGACCACATGACAAATCTGTCATTCATTACAGAATTCTGAAGACTTGAGTATTAAAACCTAAATTGTAAGCCTGTGCCAACTGCACCTGATTCAGCCTGACACACAAGAAACAACATTTCAGTAAAGCAGTGAGGCAGAACCTGAATGACCTGTCTTGATCAGCTGCCTGAATTTGATACCAGTAGTATCGGAAGATCTGCAGAAACCCTTGTGAATGACTGTAAGACATTTTATCACAATTCTGACACTGTTTCACACCTAACTTTAGAAATGGGATGCTGCTGTGCTTCAAAGAGTTATTTCAGAGGAGCATTTCAGCAAATCATTGATGAAAGGAAGGCTTCCCTTCTGAGATTTCCAAAGACATAACAAGACTCAACAAAATAGAAATTATTTGAAAGATGCTTTCAGGGGCATTGTGAATGTTCCTATATATTACTATATATATTACTATATTACTATATCCTTTCTTCCTAAATGTACCTATTTTATCAACACTCTATTTTTCTGCAGGTGTTCTCCATTAGTATATAGCTGGCAGTTTTTGTAGGCCCAGCTTTGTTCCTGAGGCTCCAGATGACATCTAGAACTTCTCCTGCCTTAAATATTTGCTACCTTCATTGAGGATAGAATCAGAGGCACCTTGGAATTTCTTGCATGGGGTATGATATCATAAATGCATATGATGTCTCCACCTGGGGCTGGATGGGGTATGTAGTAGAAGTCTCAATGTGCTGTCTGGAAGCGGTCAGGATCTTAGGGGAAAAATATAAGGGTCCATTCAAGTAATAGCAATAGTAATGGCATTTAGACTTATATACCACTTCATAGTGCTTTACAGCCCTCTCTAAGCGGTTTACACAGTCAGCATATTGCCCCCAACAATCTGGGTCCTCATTTTACCGACCTCAGAAGGATGGAAGGCTGAGTCAACCTTGAGCCTAGTGAGATTCGATCTGCCAAACTGCTGGCAGCCGGTGATCAGCAGAAGTAGCCTGCAGTACTGCACTCTAATCACTGCACCACCACAGCTAATATGGAGTAGCTGTTGATTTAGAGCAGGGGTGTCAAACTCAAGACCCCATGGGCCAGATCCTGCCGGTGGGGTGCTTAGATCTGGCCCATGGGGCTGCCCTGGAAATGGCAAAGAACCAGCCCACAGTGCCTCTGCCAGTAAAAATGGAGCTTAGGGGGGGTTGCGCCTGTTTTCACTGGCAGAGCACTGCAGGAGGCTGTCACAGCGGAAAATGAAGCATGGGGGGCATGCCTGGGCCACCACAGGTACCCCAGACATGAGTGACATTGAGTTGGCCCCGTCCACCCTGGCCATGCCCCTCCAGCCTCCCGATGTCAAACACAACCCTGATGCAGCCCTCAGTGAAATGGAGTTTGATACCCCTGATTTAGAGGATGGCTGATTTTAGGATGGCTTCAACTTTGGTTCTAGATACAGGCCCTCTGAAAAACAGGCTTGCAATCCAAAAATATTACTCATAGCTCCTGCTCAAACAGCAGATGAAACCAGTGGCCAGGTTTTTTGCCTGGCCTTGGCTGTTGAGTCAGTTGCAAACTTTTTTGGAATAGAAACATTTGAAAATGATCACTCATTCCCATGTTACCTCTTAACTGGAAGACTGCAACTTGCTCTTCTTGGGATTGCCCTTGAAGACCATCTGGAAAGGTCAATTGGTACAGAACATGGTTGCTTATTTGTTAATGAGTCAACTTGTTCATATTATGTTGTTATTACAGGAGCTGAATTAGCTACCAGTTTGTTTCAGGGTACAATTCAAGGTTATCCCTATAAATCATTAAATGACTGAGACTAATTAGGTTCAAGACTGTCTGCTCCAGGAACAATTTCCTTAATCAATATGTGGAATCAGAGAATGCACATTGAAAGGTCCTGCATTACAGGAAATGTGATAGATGAATTCAAGGACTTTAAAAAATATATATATACTGTCTTCTGCAACAGTTTATCCATGAATGTAAGTTTTCTCCTTTCCTTGATGGTATTCAGAAAGCTGTTTTTAGAGACGCTGTGTGAGCTCCTAGAATGTTCATCCTGATGGTAATAAATAATAGTATGAATACAATGATGTCATAACTATTGTTATGCTGTACTTGCTATGTTTTGATGTGCTAATTGTATTGGCTGATTTTTGTAAGCTGCTTACAGTCAGAGAGATTGAAGTGCCATAGAGGTCATAGTCATAAAACAATAGACAGTTGTTCAAAAGATTTATATGAAAAAAGATTTTCATATATTTATGAAACCTGTTTATACACTAACTAAAAGATGATTATTCAAAATTCATGAACAAAAACAAGTGAATTCCAAATGTTTTAGAAAAAAGATAATGCTTGGCACGATGTCAGCTTGTCTGCCATTGAATTAGGTGCAATCTATGATTAGCTGTTGTTTAGTCAAATTTGACATTTACCCAGTGGTGGGTTCCTCCTGGTTTGGCCCGGTTCTGCTGAGCCGGTAGCAGTGACGATATGACGTCACCAAATCGGTTCTGCCCCCCCCGCACTCTGCCCCCCCCGCCCCACCCACCCCATGTTATTCTTACCTTTTATTGGGCCCCACCCCCAAAGTATTGCTGCCTCCTGAGTCCCAGCTGATGGCTAGAGGGAAAATAAACTGTTTAAACTCTTGCCGTGGGGCTTCAAAGGGCCGCCTTACAGCTGATCAGTGTTAAAAGAAAACAAATGAGTAGACTGGTGCCTGCAAAAATAAATGGGTAGACCAGTGCCTGCAAAAATACATGCATAGATCAGTGCCTGCAAAAATAAATGGGTAAATTGATACAGCTCTGCAAGCAGTTAAAAACCTGGTAGACCAGTATCTCCTCTAAATACATAACCATCACATTGTCACATGACCATCACAATTGTCACATGACCATCAAGCCATGCCCACAAAATAAGCCACGCCCACAGAACCAGTAGTAAAAAAATTTTTAGAACCCACCCCTGAATTTACCACTTTATCCCAATCAGAGCCAGCAAATTATCTGGGAACTCCTTTTTTCTAGATTGTTATTAATCTATTTTTTTTTAATTTGATTTATATGCCGCCCTTCTCTGGAGACTCAGGGCGGCTTACAATGCGTTAAGCAATAGCCTTCATACTTTTGTATATTTATACAAAGTCAGCTTATTGCCCCCACAAACAGGGTCCTCAATGGTTTTGTTAACCATTGTCCATTATTTTAATCTCATCTATTTCAACCAGATATATTTAATTGTTGACTCCCATTACAAGACCAGAGCTATACAATTTTACATCATGCCACTCAAGTTGGCTACAAGCTGCCATAGTTTATGCTCCAGACTAGGATCAACAAATTTTCTCATATTTGTTAAAAGTGTGTGTGTGAGAATGTGTCTAAAATGAGGATAATTTGGAATAAGAGATACTGGTGTTTGGGTTCCAAAAATCATTTCCCTTCTTGAGAGGTCCTTGGTGCTCTCTGAGCTTGCTTGTTTTCTTGCAGACATTTCATTACCCAAACTAGGTATCATCATTGTCACTAGCATTGATGATGTTAGCTAGTTTGGTTAATGAAACATGTTAGGATATGGTGTAAGCCTAACAAGTTGTCCAGGCAATATATGTGTTCTATCACTTTAAATGTATTCTGTAACTCTAAGATGTAATGCTGAGTAATTGTACTGATGAGTCATTGTAATGACTAATGACTGCTGACTGAATGCTGACTGCAATTATCATAATTGTACTGTTGAGTCATTGCACTGCTGACTTCACTTATCTTAAGTGGATAATTACTAGTGTAAACTGTATATAAGAAGGAAGCAGAGCTATAGTCATTGTTGGACCTGCTCTCATCATTGCTGCTTGACTGGAACTGTTGATTGGAACTGTTACTGTTGTGTGTGAAGACGTGTATGTGAAGAAGTGGATGGATATGCTACCATCGTGATTTGTTACCAGCGTTTGTCTGGTAAGAAGATATCTGTAACTTCAGATTGATTTGAATGGCTAAAGACTTGGATTGATTAAGAGACTATGCAATTGTTTTTCACGACAAAGTAAAAGCTTTGTTAAACCAGTTTGTATGTATTGTATTCATTGCTCTCAGTACCATTTCTCTGTGCACTTACTCTGCTGGTTGGTAACACAACAATATCCTTAACATTGGTTATGGGCCCAGAGCCAACCAGAACTAACTAGGATTGTTTAGAGCAAAACTGAGAGTTAATGTGAATAATACAGAAAACTGTGCTTGTGAAATTTAATCCAAGTGAAGATGGCACAAGAACAGTTATCTAATATTTCCATGATAACCCAGCTGGATGGAACAAACTATGTATCCTGGTCTACAAAATGGAATCCTGATGATGAAGAAGATGCGAAGAAATTAACCATGGTGTTTGGGTTCCAAAAATCAATTCCCTTCTTGAGAGGTCCTTGGTGCTCTCTGAGCTTGCTTGTTTTCTTGCAGACATTTCATTACCCAAACTAGGTATCATCATTGTCACTAGCATTGATGATGTTAGCTAGTTTGGTTATTGAAATGTCTGCAAGATAATACCAAGGACCCCTATATATATATGCAAGTCTTCTCCCGTGTAAGATTGAGAGCACTTTGGCAACATTTCGGCAGAATCTCATCTGCCATCATCAGGTTTATCCAAGGGGTCTTCTGCAGCAGTTGTCTGATGATGGCAGATGAGATTCTGCATGGGAGAAGACCCGAATACACCAAGACTTGCATGTATGTATGTATGTATGTATGTATGTATGTATGTATGTATGTATGTATGTATTTCTCTTTAGCCAGGTTCTTCCTATGTAAACCAAGATTTTTTATGCAGCCCTAGTTCAGTGAAATCACAATCCACTAGTTTCTAGGCTTTTTTTTCTGGCAGCCAGCAAACACTCTGCTGCCTAATGGGAGACTAAGGAGACTTAGTCTGCAGAGTGTTTGCTGGTTGCCAGAAAAAAAAGCCTAGAAACTAGTGGATTGTGATTTCACTGAACTAGGGCTGCAGGTTTACGTAGGAAGAACTTGGCTAAAGAGAAATACACATAAAGCCTACGAAAGGGAAAGAATATATATATATTGCAGGACAATTTGTCCTCTAATGCTTCTTTTAATAATAAAATCTACTTTCAGATTTCCTGATTTAAAGGCTGCTGCCTTTTCATATGTTTTGTCTGCCTAGCAAGAAGCCCCGAGCTTTGCTTTAAGGTTGCAGACAGATCGAGCTAGGTGTATGAAGGTGTGAATTTTTTTTTTAAAAAAACTGCTTTATCAGCTTTGCAGGCCACCATTCCAATCCTGATAAGCTTTTTAAAAAAACCAAATCTGAGAACATTAACATTCAGAAGCTTTGTGTACATCTTCCCTTAATTTATGTAACAGTTAATGTAGATTGCTCAAAACATTTTTAAATTGCAAATCACATTGGTTTCACTCTTTGACATGTAAATATGCCTCATGCTTGCTTTTAAAATACAAATTCCCCTGATGCAACCTCTTTTGAAAGACAGAACTATTGCTGTTTGCACATAGCAGTTCTGTTTCAGTGATATATCTCCCCAGAGAATTCATGGGTGGCACTCTGTGTCACCCCTAGATAAGTGCTGGCTTCTATTTTCACAAGGGTGATATAGGACTGTGAGGTTTTTTTGGTCTAGTAATCATAAATGAAGCCAAACACCCTGTATGAAAAATAGCCATTATTTGATTTCTTTCTCCAAAATTCCATCCTACCATCCTAGGATAGCATTATAGCAGATTTTGTGTCCCTCCTTCTGTCACCTGTCTCTCCCACTTCTCCCAAACTGTCCTTTATTTTTCATCCAATCTGATGAAGAATTCTGGGAGAATTCCAAATCTTGCTTGCTTTTTGTGACTTTGGGGTAACGTTACCGAAGCATGGATTTTTCTGCTTTACTTTGTGTTTTGAATCCTTAAGAATAGCTTCCTGTGGCTCTTATCCTTCTTTTGCTATGCCATCTGCACTTTTCCTGAAGAAGGGAAACAATTATTGTGGCTCTCCCTGATTTCCTCGCCCAAACCTCTGAACTCCGTGGGCAACTCAGCAAGTGAATCTCACTTTCTATCAAATGAGATGAGATGCCTAAAAATTAATAGTAAAAAACTTAATTCCCCCCTCCCATTTTTAATCATCTTGTTTTTTGCTCTATGCCAGCAGTGATACTGAAAAAGAAGCACTATCAGTTGGAGATTTTGGTAGAAAAAGACTGATTGCAAATTTCACATTTCTCACATAGAAATTAGGGGAGATAAGATGGCGACACACTAGCAGTTCTAGGAATAAGCTCCCAGCTTGTGACAGGTCTTATCCCTTCTGACCTAATCCTATGCCCTAAAAATGCCCTGTATTTTAGACAGATAACAACAAAGTGGAATGTGATTCAAATGCCTAGTGAATGATTTTTGCCTGAAGAGAGCCAAGCACAGTCCAAGAAACAAAAGCACAGTCCAAAATTTCTAAGAATCATAGGATGCCAAATCGGGGACTCACTTGGTTCAAGGGTCAAAAGTCAGCAAGAAACAAGAAACAGGAATATGATTCAAAAGCTGGATAGCTCAACAGCTGTTTCCAACAAAGACTGCATGCACAGGAGCTTACCATATCTGTCTGCAGCCATCTGGCTGCAATTACTCATGCCTTGCTTTTTGTTTCATGAGAAGCCTCATTGAGGAAATTGCTTTGCTCACTTACGTATGCACCTAGACCTGTTATGTTGGATGTTATGCCTCATCATCTAACTGCTCCAGCTGAACAGGGGATGCCAGTGACTGATCAGCCTCAAATGAATCCTGGCTTACTGATTCCTGAGGTTGACAATTCTGAAGCACAGCCTCAGCTGGAGCAACATCATCAGATTCAAGGTCAGAATCAAATTCAAAATCGTGGCTCATAACACAGTGGAACAACCATAAGCTTATTGTGATTTTTCTATCCTAGCTACTAAACTGCCAAAAGTAGAACAATTATTTTTTTTTTTGGGGGGGGGGATCACTTTTTATCCAATTCAAGAAACACTAAGCAAAATTTTCTCACATAGAAATTACTCTTCTAATCAGTTTTCAGATTGGACACATTGAGATAATTTTATTATATGTTAAAAATTATTAAAATAATTTCAAAACATTTATAGATAAGAAACTTACTTTTATTATTTTGTTCCAAGTGTGCCAAATATAAAGGAAAGACTATTATTACTTAATATTTAATGTATATGACAGTTTGTAAGCATCAACGTAGTGAGAACATAAATATATAAAAATCTCTAAAACAAATCACATTAATTAATAATTAAAAATGAAAAGTGGGATTTCTGTTGAAGATGTATGATGAATTAGATATCCTTTAAGGAGTAGGGATAGCTTTGCCGCTGAGATCAGCAGCCAAATGGCAAGTTCTGGCTAGCGAAGTTTCTTTGCAACAATGAGATATTCTGAGATAACATCTAACATTACAGATAGCTCTCCTCATGAATTAAACTGCAGAAACTGAGCTTTTTGGGTCAACTACTGAGTTGAATGATTGGATGTCAAAGGACTTCAATCAAGCTCAGACAAGCTTGCAGCCTAAATGGACATAAAGTTTAATTAAAAAAATAAACAGCCAAAGGATTATTGGAAAGTTGATTTTGGAAAATTACCAATGGATTAAGGATCCAGATGGATTTGAAATAAGATTTTGAAATTAATTATAAGACTCCTTCCAGTAGGAATGTGATGTTGTTGTTTTGATTTAAAAAAACAATAATGATAGGATAGGATAGGATAGAAAGTTGCAGACTAAAAGGAACTGGAATGAAATGATTAAACTTAGAAGAATACTTAAATTTCATTTACTAATACAGGATTGAGCAACATACTTTAACACTGAATGTACGGAAGGACATTTGTGAAGAATGGATCCAGAAGTTAATTTTGAGAATGTCTGCCATAATAGATAGACTGCATTTAAAACATATTATGGAAGAGATGCAATTTTTATTGGACAAGATTGAGACTGATTTGAAAATGGATTTAAAAATGACAAGCTGAAAGAATGATATCGAAAAAGATGCTATATTGGATATACAAATGAAACCAGATGATGTCCTAATAATTAAAAGTGATATACAGATAAAAAACATAGAGTCACATAGATAACTTTCCTACATTGGATTTACAAAACTTTGTACATTAGATCCAAAACATTGGATTTTATGAGTAAGGACAAAGAAAAGATGAAAAGAAATCACATTCTAGGACATTAGTTGAAGGGATTATAGATCAAAAATTTTAAAAGTGAAAGGAAGTTATTTTATTTGATTAAGGTTAAAATAGATATTTGTTATCTCAGGCAACCCTTAATGGACTTTTGCTGACTAGGCATGAATGAGGCTTTAAAAAGGTTTTTTTTAAATAGATAAGAGATGAGATAGGGGAAGAAGAGCTCTTTTGTTGTATTTTAAGAGGTAATAGGTTACTAAAATTGTTTATACCTTGTTGCTTTGAAAGGGGAAATCAATTTGTTATATATTTCTTTTCTTTTTCTTTACTACATTCTTATTTCTTTTTTCCTTTTTTCTATTTAGTTTATGTTAGCTTTTTAATTGCACTGTTTAATAAAATTACTATAAAAAGAATTAAAAATGAATAGACTAGCAATGGAGATATCCCTTTGTAGATGTTCTAAATGCTGAGAAAGAAGGGACCAAACAAAGTTGGAAGGAACCCTTTCATTGTTTGAAACTAAATGAACAACTGCTCACCATTACATTTGCAAGAAAACAATTTCAATATTTCACATATTATTATTTGATGCCTTAATGTTACTATGGGCAGTTAAAGATTTTAAACAACAAAGTAAGGGAAAAAATATATTTCACACTTTGGAGTTGCAAAGTCGATGCTGTGATGCAGGGTAAACTTAAAATAAGGGTGAACATAATTCAACCTTATATAAGACTTCTTCTGCCTTCATAAACTGTAGGGATTGTAAGTGATCTTATAAATCATCTTCTCCAACCTCCAGCACAATATTGCACCATCCCTTGACATCCAGCTTCTGCTCAAATACCTGCAGTGAAGGGAAGTCCCAAGAAAAGACTTTTGAACTGTGAATAGCTCTTAAGATTTGTCTGTGTTTCCCATCTCTGCCTTGAGGTGGAAAAGGAAGTAGCTGATGAAGATTATAAATGTTCTAATCTAGACTCAGCAAATATGGCAAAGCAAATTGTGTGCCTTTCACTTCATCTGACCTCCACTTCCACTTCGTTTTGTTCTTCGTGCTCACTTGCTCAGTCTTCCTCAATGGCCAAATACCTTAATATCATAATTTAAAGATTCTAACCTCTTGCTTATTTTTTCATTCATGTTTTATCCCAGTTTGTTGGGAAAATACTTCATTTGTGTTTTTTCCCACATTAATCATATGAATATGGAGGATTAAGTCTCAGATTTAACAAATCCAGGAAACAATTGGCATTTACAGAGTAAATGAAGCTCTACTCTGGGCCTTCAAAGCAAATTCTGTAGTCTCGGCCAATTTATAATTTAAAAATGATGTATATATTCAAGTAATGATGTGCATGAATGCTCAAATTCCAGAAACAGAATTTTAATAATATTTCTTGCCACCTAAAATATTAAGCTTTTCAATTGAGGCATGCTTAGCTTTAAGAGGCATATAACATGTTATAGAAGTGAATTGTTGAAAGATGACATCCACAGAACTCTTCCAAAGTATCATGGATTAATATGGAGAGCCTGGGGGGCTTGGAAGGATGGGAGGATTTCAAAAATTAAGCAGAAGCATCTTTTTAAATGATGGGTTTAGTTCTATTGGTGGACAAACCATTGGATATAATCACAGATTATCAAGCAGGCTAAAATCAGGGATGATAATGAAAAGATGAAAAATGTTCACAGAACTGAATTTTATGGATTTTTTTTGTACAAAACTCAGAGGAACCAACATTCTCTCTGGTTCTCATCCATACTTTACCTGAAAAGTATTTCCAGAGAAAGTAAACTTGTACATAACATCTTCTCAAGGATGTTGATTTTCCTTAAAAAGAAACATTATAATGAAGGTAATTTATGGAATAGTACATTATCATAGAAACCCAGAAGAGAAGAATGCAATGCAAGAACTTGGCAGAAGTTGAAAAAAAAACGGAATTACCATAATTTTGAAGAAAACTGCACTGATTTATTCTGTAAAGCCAAAAAAAAAAAAAAAAAAAGACACGAAATGGCATTTACTACAATGATTGCAAGTTCGGAATCCAGCAATTTCTGGTGATTAAAGGCACAAAATTTCAGTTGACATTTACTATGCCATCATTTACTCATCAACTACCTGCTTTTTACCTGAAGAAAACTAGCACTGACTAAAAGAAAATTAAAGAAGTGTGTTCTTTTCTTTTCAGTTGCTCCCTATGAAGGCAAATGTTCTCCATTGTAATGCCAAATTTCCTCCTTCAGCATTCAGAATCCCAGTGGGAATTGAAAATAACAGAGAACTTGTGACAGAATAATTAACTTCTAGAATTATTTTTTCATAGAGTTAAATTATAAAATATCTTTCCTAAAATGTCTTAAATTTTGTTTAAAATTGAAAATAAAACCTGAATAGTTTTAAACTGAAATATTTCATGGTAGATAATATATTATGTCTTTTCTTTTAATAATCTGGGATCATTTCTTTTATGCAGTTTAAAAAATGTTGTTTATATCCTTAAAGATGACTTCTACCACAACTGAGGCAGATCAGTGTGAAGGCAGGTGTTTCATTGATTTCTCTTGTTTGCATATAATTGTGTTTTTTATCACATCTTTTTTCCAAGCATCAAAGAAAATGTGATGTGGGAAAAAAAAGATCTGTGCAGTTGCTGTTCTGTGTTTTCTTTGTTACCAGAAGGTTATAACTGTGATAGTTTGTGGCAGGAAACCTAGATAAGTGCATATGGCACTACATTCAGGATGGGAATCTATTGTATCTTATTAGTTCAACAACTGAAATGATTGTATTCATGTATAAAGATGGCAATGTTATATTCATGTTAAAAATGATTTTAGTTATATTCATCATTGCTTCCATATGCCTGAATTTGCTATATTACTACCATGTTTCACTGAAAATAAGACCTCCCCAGATAATAAGCCCTATCCCAAAAATAAGCCCTCCCCGAAAATAAGCCCTCCCTGAAAATATTTAAACGCATGTGCAGCCGGTCCCCACCATTTCCTCTGGTTAGGGTTAGGGAGACAGCTGGAAATCAGTAAGACAACAAGAGGATCACCGTCTTGCTCCACACACCCCAAAATAATAAGACCTCCCCGAAAATAAGGCCAAGAGCTTATTTTGGGGTTCAAAAAATATATGTGACAGGGTCTTATTTTCAGGGAAACATGATATTTATTGTTTTATCATGACTACAAGAAATCAGGAAAACCACATCATGGGAATTTTGGAGAGAAATATTGGATGTTGGATACACATGGAGCTGGGATGGTGATGATGATCATGATAATGATGAAAATCAAGGTCTGTCTTCATAATTTAAAGGAATTATTTTTTATCCCAGGGCTGTCAACTTCCCGGCCCGCAGGGCGGATGTGTCACTCGCCAGTTTAGCGAAGGGGAAAAAGTCCTGATATGTCACGTGATGCCGCCGGTCTGTGGGCCATGAGTTTGACAGCCCTGATCTAGCTAAACAAATTTTGGGGATTGCCTTCACTATTTCTATCTTTCAATATTACCATCTTTACCAAGGAATAATTTGATGCAATGGTCACATGGAAAGAAATGAGGGAAAGGGCAAAAGTCCAGCTAAGCAGATTACCAGTCTTAAAAGGCCCAAGATATTTTGCTATAAGATTAAAAAGGCAAGATAGTTTGCTTCTCCTGGAAATTGATTTTCCTGAAATATTGCTTTTCAACAAGCCTGGAAAATAATGAGACCAGTTCATGGACACCTTGTATCAGCCTTGCTAATATTGCAATTGCCTCTGAAGAGGGCTAATGGGCTTCCTGTTATGCAGTTGAAATGGTCACTGTGAGTTTGATCCAGCAGGGCACTGCTTATATTGTTATGTTCTCCTGATTTAAGGAGTAGAAGGGCTAGTGACGGAATCTGTTTTTCAAATTGATGAGCAATCTAGTAACTATTTCCAAAACAATCAGCTTGTGAAATCTGCCCCTCCTGAAGAAAAGAGAGAGCCTTTAGATTAAAAGAGTGCAACCTGCCTCAGAGATGCATCTCATTTGAAAGCAGAGAGATTGCTGGAATTCTTATGTTGTTAATAGCAATAGCAATAGCTACTTAGATTGTACAGCACCCTCTGAGCAGTTTGCAATGTCAACAACCTGCATCCTCATTTTACCAAACTCGGAAGGATGGAAAGCTGAGACAACCTTGCGCTTTTGAACTCAATACTGCAATACTGCATTCTAACCATTGCCACTTTTTTCTGTTATACATGGCAGTCTCTCAAATATTAGGATGAGGAGGAATGGTTCAAGAGGAGACTCCTTGTGCTCTATAACATCTGCTTCAGAAATGGCCACTCTTTTTGGTCAACAAAGCAGTCCTTACAAGCAAGGAGGAAAGGCCGAAACTGAAATATAAGATTCAGTCTTTGGTCTTAAGAAAGAACTCACAGGAATGACAATATCTGAATGTATGAGTTTTGGAAACTTGATTATTAGTAATAATGGGATGCATCTTTTTTTTAATGCTTTTTTTAATGCTAGAAGTTTAATGCTAGAAGTTTTTTGTAATACTGTTCTAAAGTTTATCAGAGTGTTAGGAAACTCACTCAAATAATGTATACCTTTAGCCTGCATATGATCCAATGCAGCCCAGCCTCTTCTCCGTAACTTTCCATAACCCATAATCCAAAGCCTCTCAGACATTGTGGGGCTTTGTGTCAGTTGAATCCAAAAACAATTGTCAGTCTCCTCAATTGTACAAGGCTGCATTAGTCATAGCAAATTTTAGAAGATCTTTCCTCTATTCACCCTTCTTGCTTTTGTAAATTGGATGTTATGGATTAATGTTTGCATTAATGGATTTATGGTGCTGCCACATTTTCCTTTTATATATAATGTAATTTATAAGCATCAAACTATGAAGGAGTGCACAGTGATTGTCATTATACTTATTAACTGCATTTAAAGTCAATCAATATAGATTATTTTGCCTAAGTGAGTACAGAAGCAACATTATAAATTATTGTTTTAGTGAAGAAATAGAATATTCCATCCTATTTATGCAGAATCACTCTATCCCAAAAGATCATTTTAGAAGCTGGGTAATATTTATAGTGTGAGTCGCTGGGTAATATTTATCTTCATTGGTCCAGAATGCATCTGTACAGGAAGTGATGAGCAATATACAGTATGTGGCTACCTACCCTTAGAGATATCAGCTTTGGGCCAAAAATCTGGATGCCCCAGAGGTGAAAACAAAACATTGGAGGGACTTTTTTTTGGGGGGGGGGTTATCTTTTTGATGCTATATAATGGTCATCCAATTTTTTTCAGCATGGTTCAGCATGGTCTTAAATGCAATCTTCTCTTTGCAAAATGTAGCATGCTCACACTTGAAACTGGAAGCAAGCCTTCTCTGGTTATTTTACAAATGAAAAATGTTCAGAGTTTGCTTCTATATCTACTAATTTTAGTGCTTCATCGGTAGAATGTTCAGCAGTCTATAATGGCTGATAATGTACTAGCCGACCTTTTTCTTTAAAAACAAAATACCACCTTGAATTTGAATGTGCATATTTTTACTGTTGACTTTTCACAGGAGTTTCACTGATGTGTTTGGCTTCATCTTTCCTAATAACTGGGATTTAAAAGCAGCTGTATTTATTAAGTGATAACTGAACAACCCATTTTATTATACAGAGAATGGGGGAGAGAGGAAGAGAGAGGGGGGGAGGATGAGGAAAGTGGGAAAGATCTCATTTTGTTCATTTCAAGCTTTTAAAAAGAGCTTTGTTACGAAAACCATTAGAAAATGCTTGCTCTTAAAAGTTGTATTCTCTATTGTATATGTAGTATTATTGTTTTGAACCCTGTACAAGCCTGTTTGAAAACATCCGTTTCCATAGGAACAGTTTTTCAGGCAAAATCTTACACAGAGAAATGTGTCATAAATAATTGGTCTTGCTCCCAGGGAACTAACTGCTAAACAACAAGGAATATTCAAGAATTGAGGTGAGTGTGTATGCAGAGAGGAGAGGAAACCAAACAACGAACAAAAACAAACTGCAATAACTGAAGAAAATTATATATTAAATAAAACTTAATCAATCCAAATGCATACAAATCAGTTGTAAACTCCAGTGCGTCTACTCTGAAGTAAATCTCACTACATTTGATAAATGGCCTCAAGAGAAAAGCTACACAGCAGCTTAAATGTTAGTCACAAATTAACTTATGGAATTGATTTTTATGGATTTTTTTCAACGACATTTGGCATTTCTTCCTTACTTTTGACATGTCTGGTTTAGAAAAATTATGTGGAACGTATAACACTGGAAATTAAAACACACTAACAGTGTTCAAATGCATTTTAGCTATTCTCAGTGCTGATTTAACATTTATATTTTGCATAACATTACGTTTTGTGGCTTTTAAGCACACTTTGAAATGTAAATGAAATATTGTAGGAGGGCCTCATCAGAAAGCTTTTTACTGCCATTAACATAAAAATGCAGGTGTAAACAGGTTTGGAAGAACTCCGATCTATATGGAGCTAAATACAGTTGACATTTTATTACTTATAACCTTGTTTGTTTGTTTGATCTTGAAAAATCAAGGGGACTGAGACTGGGTGAATTCCTTCTAAAAGACAATTTAATCCTTATTAAACAAGCAAACAAAACAGATATGTCAAACCAAATTAAAACTCAACAGTCCAATACGCCATCTTTTGTTTTAGGGATATAAACAGCATATGAAAGTTCATATTCAGTGGAGGACTCATATGAAAAGATGTGATTTAATTTTTTCTCAATCTGGTGCCTTCTGGTTATATCAGGACTGCAACTCCAGAATTCTCAGCTAGCAGAACCAACCCAGCTAATACAACTAACTAAGAATACTGAAATGGCTTATTCCAAAGCATCTAAAGCAATGTTTTCACCCTCAGCAGTTTTATGTTTTCTGGTCTTCAACACCCAGAATTCCCCAGCCACTAAAACATGATCTAAAGCAGGGGTGTCAAACTTATGTTGACATGTTGTCATCACATGACGTATTGCAACTCCCCCCTTTCGCTAAAATGACCCTCATTTTAGCGTGGCCAGCACACAACGGGCCATGAATTTGACACCCCTGATCTAAAGGGTGACAGATCATGAAAGGACAATATAACTGAGCATATGCACATTAGGACATGCACTGAGTCCTTTCTATTAAACAAAGTCATTTTGTTGAACCCTGGACTCAGGCCTTCTTAGGATAGCACGTACCTTGTGGAACAGCATAGCCCCAAAGATTTGGATGACCGGAACCCTCTTAGCCTATTGCAAGGCATTGAAACATGGTGGCTATTTCCTCCGCATTTGGGTCGGGGGAGATAACTTGAATAACTATTGGTGGTGTGTTGGGTAAACAGTTCCTTCTTGGGTGCTGAGGGCTTATGTTTGGTGGGTTTGCCTGTTTTAATTTTGTAAGCCTCCAAGAATCACTTGTGTGAGATGGATGGCTATATAAAAAAGGAAGGGAGGAAGGGAGGGAGGGAGGGAGGAGGGCGGGCAAAAGCTTCCATGCTTAGAATGTTCTCAGTTTGAAATGCTAGAATGGAATGTTTCATGGTTTAAACAGAGCCTGTGTGTATGGGCTAATCTCAGAAGAAACCTTCAAATTTTCTTCAAGTCTTTTTTTTTTTCCTTATCACATATTGTGGCTACCATAATTTATTCTTTTTTTTTCAATATTTATTTTTTTATTTTATAAACAAACAAACAAACAATACATCATCAATCATTTCATATATCTTCTGAATACATCTTTTGTGTCTTCTTTTTAGTCTTCCAATATTTATCATATCTTAATATTATCATTTCCTTTGTTGTGACATTTCCCCCACATTTCTTACTTCTCTATTAATACATTTATCTATCTTTTAATTTTATTAAAAATTAGACAACAATTTTATCCCCACACAACCTTCAACCCCACCCCCACCCCGACTTCCCAGAGCAAAAACAGGGTATAACATTAAACAAGCATAAACTAAAATATACTAACTTACTACAAGATTAAAAACTCCCTCCCACTCTTTAACTCCTCTTTTAAAAGTTATTCATCAGCCTCCCTTTTTAAAATTCTACATTAAACATTTTAAAACTTTCTTTAAAGCATATCTTTTAAGAAAAAAAAAGAAAAATATTATTTTAGGTTAAACCTTTTAAAATCTCTTAATACCTCTATAAAACATTCTTCAAAATATAAGTTTCAAAACTTTTTTTTCTCCTTTCCTCTCTTCCCAGAAGGCTATCCATTCAATTTTAAATTAACCATTTTAATACTTCAGTAAATTTTAAAAAACACTTCAATAAAACATTCTTCAGAATATAACTTTAAAGATACTATTAATCCATTGGGTTAAATTATTTCTAACTCTTGAGTTCATTCTTCAAAATATCAATTTCAAAACTTTCAGAAAGCTATCTATTAACTTTAAAGTTAACCATTTTAATACCTCGATAACTTTTAAAAAGCTATCCATTTTTAGTTAAACATTTTTACTTAAATTTAAAAATTTTTCTTCAAGTCTTGAGTCAAAAGATTTGCTATTGTTACTGGTCCCCTATTCCTGATGCATCTAGGCAGGCAGGGGGTCTGCTTCTGCATTTAGAACTGCTTCTGCATAAACAATGATGAAAACAGCAGTCACTTTCCTGCCAGCTAGTTATATATCTAAGTTTACTTTAAAAAAATGCAATTTGCAGTAGAGAAATTAGAATCCTAAACTATATTGCAGGTGTTTTGTTCAGAGTTGTGTTATCTATAGCAGGCAAAGAGTTACCACGCAAATGTGCTAATGTTTACCATGTACCAAATGAATGTACACAAGGTGAATTCCTAATAACACTTCCAGTTGTTAAATGCAAATACTGTGTTGCTCTTTGCTGTACACTCTGTGTATGCTCTTGCTGAAATGTAGCTTTCAGTTAGATTTCCCAGTGCAGAATAGGTTTGTTCAACATGTTTGGCAGGTTGCCAGATGCTGGAGGGTGTACTGGACTTATGCATTACAAAGATGGAGATTTCTCAAGCCAATATTCAAGGAGATTGAGATTGCATTGCTTGAAGAAGTAATGGGCTAGTTTTAATTTTTATTATTGCAATAGCAGAAGTCTCAGATGATTCAGGTTTTATTTTATGCAGAACATAGCAAACATGAATGCTTCCAATTAAGCCTATTTCTGCAGCTCAGAACAAAATATTTTTCATGTTATACATTCCAAGCCATAAAAACTGAATGTTATGCCAGATTTTCATTTTGAACCATTTATGTCACACAACAACTTGCTGCACATTACTGTATCTGTGAGTCTACTGGTAAACATTGTCTAAACTGATGGTTTATTTATCTGTTAGTATATTCTGGCCAGATTCTGATATTTGCTTGATTTTTCAGCAATTCTGTGCAATTGCTTCTGTGCAATTGCTAGACTCAGTGTGTTTTAAATGGTCTTGTTTGGTCTTCTGTAAAGGACGTGGTAGCCTTTTTGTACCTTCATTGTGTGTTCTTTTGTCTTTACTATGAATAGTCAATCGTATGAGCCCTTTGCCTCGAGGATACATTCTAACTTCAAGCTTTTTTAGCTTTCTTTGATGCTACAATCATAAAAGCTGATGGCTGTGCAAAATATTTCTGAATATTAACTTCACTTTTTTCCAGTACATTCTACTGTAACAGATTTTAAAGAACACTTTATTGGAAGAGAGAATTGATTGGAGTTCATCCCAGTGGTGAAATGTAAAATTTGTTACTACTGGTTCTGTGGGCGTGACTTGGTGATGGGGGGGTGTAATATGACTGAGTGGGTGTGGCCAACTTTTTTTTTTTAACTTTTAGAACCATTTTTTCTACAACCTCTTTGGCTGAAGAGGTTGAAAAAAAAATTTTTTTTAAACCTCTGACGATCCCAGATGACTTGCCTGATCGGCAGAGGCTTTTTTTTCTTTTAAAAACATTTTTTCTATAACCTCTTCAGCCAAAGAGGTTGTAGAAAAAATGGTTTTAAAAATTTAAAAAAAGCCTCTGATGATTGCGCGGCTCAGCTGGACAATGGGGGGGGCAGGGATTTTTGCTATCGGTTGTCCGAACCACCCGCCTCCATCGCTACCAGATCGGGCGATCTGATCCGAGCCGGGAGCATTTCACCCCTGGTTCATCCTGTCAGAGAGTACACTTTTAAAATACATGAACAGCACACTATGAAAGGAGGTGGTATGACAGAATTGTCTTTTCCAATGATAGGTGAGGTGTGGTGAGGTTAGGGGAAGGAAGGAAGGAAGGAAGGAAGGAAGGAAGGAAGGAAGGAAGGAAGGAAGGAAGGAAGGAAGGAAGGAAGGAAGGAAGGAATTATAAGAACACCAGGGCTTTCTTTTTGACTAAAGATGAGAAAAATATGAATTTCCAAGTTAGGAAATAGGAGCAGAAGAGTAAAACAGACAACAAGTTTGACTGAGCTCTTGGAAAAATGTTTTCTCTAGTCCTCATCACTTAGCATTGGACTTTTAGCCATTTCTTTGCAGTGAGGTGCACCACTTCACTGAATATAAGCCCATCAATATACAGTAAAATATAAAAATTGTGCTTTCAGACACTGTGGGAAACATAGAAATGGTGCATCATGCTCCTAGGGCAAAGGCTATAGCTAGAATACCTGGCACTTACTTAACAGGGTCAGGCACAAAGATTAGCCCTACCAGAAAGGGACCGATCTTTATTTAATATATCCAAATTCAAATAACATTCAATGCCTCAGTTGAATTGGGGCTCAACTGTGAAAAAAAAATGTTTATATATAGCTAGATTTTGGGTGAAAATATTCATTCGCATGTGAAGTTCCTGGCTGTTAAAAACACGACTTGGAAAGGGCTTAATTTAATACATGGAATTGCTAATTCAGCAAGTGTTACATCAAGCATG
This sequence comes from Pantherophis guttatus, assembly GCF_059756535.1. Classification (NCBI taxonomy): domain Eukaryota; kingdom Metazoa; phylum Chordata; class Lepidosauria; order Squamata; family Colubridae; genus Pantherophis; species Pantherophis guttatus. The sequence continues at coordinate 282,868,700 of NC_142063.1, read as the reverse complement.
CACAGCCTGAGGCCCTAGACCACATGCAACTCCCAGGTCCTATCAAGAATTGCCATCGTGTTATTTTAATAAAATAGTGGAGGGAAGGAATTAAATACATTCAGAGCAATGCTAACAATTATGTTTCATTAAATTAATTATAATTCAATTGAAACAAAATTAAATCAACTGTAGTTTGGGTCTGGAACCGTTTGCTGCTTTGTCTGAGTTTTACAAGCGTTTTGCAGCACTCAGTTTACAAAGAAGTTTAAATTCATTTGTTACCTGCATGTAGGGATCTGCTTTTTGCATCATCAAAGGAATGAGGAGCTGTCATCTGGGATGCTCATAATTCAGACTGGCTAGCTTTATACCCTCTCTTATCTCATTGATGTTCCCTCAAAATAACTTCCACTGTATTCTGTAGACTTACTCCAGTGTATTTTGGATTATAGTTTTAAGTCTTATGTCTGTACAAGAGAAGAATAGCTTTGGCTGAACTGACAGATTTGTTATGAAGTTCATTTGTATAATAAAAGAAACAGCTTTATTTAAATGACAAACCATCTTTTTAGACCAAAGATGTTGAGGATTAAATTTAGCTTTGATCTTTAAGCTAGGATTGGGAACTTCAGTTCCATACTATTCCTTCTGGTTTCTGTGAAAGTTACAAGGTCATGCATGGCCAGGGAAAAAAAAAATCTTGCTTGCAGAAAATAAAATTCCCTTTTTTGCTAACTATGTCTGACAAAGAGCCAAGTGAAGGCAATATTTTAGCAATTCCACTTTACATATCTGCTTTGCTTCTTTTAGTAGTGATCAGTAAAACTATTTTTGGGTAAGAAATAGCAAACCTGAAGACGGCTCTATGAAAAGTTGGAGCTGATGTCTGTGATGAAATGAAGTGCCAGCAAGTTGACTGGCTCTTTGGAATTCCTCTCCAGACAAGGATAGGATTTAAGATTGTCTACACGTGCCTCAGACAGTTGCTCCTCATGAGGAAACTAGACAACAATGGTGTCTGGGGGATTTAGAGCTCTGGGACAGGATGAATAGCCATCTTGTTCAAACTATGGCTAATACCTTCAAAAGAACATTGGATTTGCTTACAGTTTTTTCTAATCACTTTCCAAAACTACTTGTGAATCACTTTTCTGCTATTAGGAACTTTTGGATTAAAAAGTTTTATAGCACCAAGTGAATTTACTTCAATCCTTGGCAAAAGAAGTTTTAAATACAAGTTTAAGAAATTAAAAACAATTGGGGTTGTTTTAAACATAAAAAGGGTGATTAGAACTTTGATTTTGGAAAGTTACAAATGACTAAGGTTCCAGATGTATTTGAAAAAATAGATTTTGGAATTAATTTACTAGATATCGTCTCATGGGAGATTGCTTTTGTTTTCAATGTTTTAAAAAATCATGATAGAGCGGGACTCTGAAAGTTGGACACTAGAGAGAACTAGAAAAAACTAAAGGTTACAATTAAAGGAGAGGAGCACTAAAAATTAACTTACAAATACAGAATGAATTTTTTTTTAATATTGAACGTATTAAAATATATTTTTGAACAATGACCTAGGAATTAATTTTAAGAATGTCTGTCATTATACATACACTGTGCTTATAAGATGTTATAGAAGAGGAACAAGTTTTACCTGACAAGATTAAGACTGATTTGAAAGCAGATTTAAAAATGGCAAGTTACAAGAAGGGAAAAAAGATGCTACACTGAACATATAAAAGAAACTGACTGATGTCTTCTTATTAATTAAAAGGGATATACAAAAAAACAAACCAAGAGAATGAGTTGGATAACCATCCTATAGTGGATTTACAAAAGAGGCCACTTAAATCTTTGGAGAATTTTATGAGAAGGAACAAAGGGAAAAAATGAAAAGAAATCAAGTTCTAAGATATTATTTGAAGGCTCTAAAGATAAAGCTTGTTAAAAGTAAAAAGAAGAAATATAAAATTGATTTATTTGATCAGGGTTAAAATAGAAATATTGTTATCTCTGATAACCCCATTGGTTTCTTTTAGGATTTTTATATATATATATAAGGAATGGGATATGAGAAGAAGAAATGATTTGTTATGTTTTAAGAGGTAGTAGATCATTAAAGTTCTTTACACTTGTTGTGATGAAGTCATTTATTTATATATTTCTTATGTTTTTCTTTACTATATTCTTATTTTTTTCTTTCTTTTCTATTTTTCCTCAGCACCTTCTATTTTTTTCTTGGTATTTTTTTTTTTTAGTTTGTATTAGTTTTGCAACTAATAATTTTACTAAAATTATTATTTAAAAAGGCTATTCCTACCTATGTGATAATTTTGAGTTAAAATCCCAAGTGATTTAGAATAATAAAATAATGGGATATTTATGTTCAGTTCAAATATAAAACTGCTGGCATCATCAGTAGGCAGAATTCCCACCAGTGAAAAACTACAGCTCTAGAGAAAATCTTACAAAACTGTCTTTGTAGGGTTTCTTCTGTATTAACTGTTGAGCCATGTGTTGATTGGCTACCTCTAAAGTTCTAAGCAAGAGGCAAGATGTTATCAGAACAAAACAATGTGATACTAATTTTAGATTGGCACAGCCTTTCCATGTGGAAGGAGCCTCAAGTCTACTCATATAGGTTTTCAGAAATACAATGTCATCCAGCACATTTATACTTACTTAGTCCTGCATTTGCAGTGTTGGGGTTTCAGATAATGCATTGTGACACATGGTTCTTCCCATTTCTTGTTTGTCTCCTAAAGAGACTATAAGAATTAATTTAAGTATTTATCTTATTTATTAACTTCCCATTAGCTGTGGTCTTGCTCAAAATGTCCAGCTTGTTAATTAGGGACAATGTTGTGTACTTTTGCTGAATATTGATTGTCTTAACAACTTTATATTTATAAATATAAATATAAATAAATAACACAGGTGTTTTTTTAATTAAAATTGTTACTGGCTAATAGTATGAAAAATGTATTTACTTTTGCTGAATTCTGGTAGACTTGGCAGATATAAAAACAAATTAATAGTGCTGGTCATTTTATTAAACCTCTTACTGATGAATAATATATATATATAAAAAATAATAGAAATTTTTTTGCTCTTATGTGCTATATAGAGGATATACATATTTACTTGTAAAAAAATAGCTATGGACAAAGACATGTAGACAGTGCACAGTGATTAACATATCCTGTCAGGGCTCCCAGATCAGTGGAGAACCCCAACTGAGTTTCAAAGGAGTTTACAAACCCAACTATTATTTCTAATAATACGCTCAAATTATTCCCTCCCGGCCACCCATGTCAATAGAATATGAATTAGGAAGTATCTGAGTTACAGCCTTATCCCCGCCTTTTCATTATGCATGACCATGGTGTGGTAATGTTTGTGATGATGTTAGAATATTACATTTTGAATTAATAATAATAATCTTATATATGATTAACATAGAAAAAGGGGCCCTCCTTCTAATGAATAGAACATGCTAAACCTGAGAAAACACCAGAAGTTATCACTACAGCATGGTCAACTGCCAGTACATTAGAAGAAAAAGAAAATATAAAAGCCCAAAAATATTATAAAGGTGCAAGTTATAAAAAAAATACATGAAGAATGAAAAGAAATATGGAACAGAGTATAAAAATTACCTTTAAATAGATAAAATATAGCCTAGATTATGTATTTGATGAACTAGGGGCCTAAGCGCAGCAGAAAAGTAGGGATGGGAAAAATAACATGACTTCCAGGGGCAACCAGGATCTGCTCCAAATAAGAGTTTTCATCATCAACGTGTAGCCATTGATCACAGTTTACCTTAACCATCACATTAGTGGGATAAAAGAAAACAAGACTTTTATAGATCTCAAATTTAATTGAGAATATTTGTGTCCCAAAATCACAAGGAACAAATGACTATCAACTTCCATAGGAGTAAAAGAGCTAGAATTGAATTAATGAGGAGTCAATGCAGCTAGGAAAGATGGAACCAAAGCTAAGGAGCCGAACTCCAAACAAGTCAACCACCTGGCAAAATCACCTGGAGATTATATGTTGTCTCCTGAAGAGAGCTCAAAGTTGAGACAAGTGAAAAACATAATCAGAAAGTATATCACAACTCAGATCATTAAGTGTTTCCATGAGGACTTTCGATTTTCTCACAGATGGAAATTCCATATTTTCCAAATAAATAAACTCATAAATATTTTTTTAAAAGAAATAAAGATTTAATGTACTTTATTACAATGGAGTCTGTGGACACACACCTTAAGAAAGGAGCTGGGAGGAACAAATGTATTAATATGACCTGGATTTTCACAGGATCAGCAATTGACCTTGATGCACTAATACCTATGTCCATAAAGGCCTTCCTGCAGAGATTTGTGTGGCATTATCTGGTACTGGCTGCTTCATTATTTGTAGCTGGTTTTTAAGGTCACCAATGAGGAGGCACTGCTGTCACTGAGCTGTCATCACTTTATGGTCTGAGTGGTGAAAAGGGAGGAGGGGACGTCAAGACTAATAAATCCTGTAAATAAAAGAGCGGCTTTCAAGCTCTAGGCCTGTTGGAGATTACCTTTTCTTTCTTTTATTCAGAGGAAGGTTTCCATATAAGACACAGTTGACCTACGTTTTAAATCATGTGTATTTGTATGTGTCAGAAAAAGAGAACGAAGCATTGTCTAGTTACATAATTTGGTTCAGAGGATCTCAGTAGTTCCAAACCAACCCAGCTCTTTAGTGATGGCAGAAGACTTCTGAAAATAGGTCATTATTCTCATGATCTTAAATTCTTCAGTGTTTATGTACTGCCCTGGAGCTTTTATTTAACAGGGATTATATTTGTATTGGACAAGAGTTGAATTGCCAGTAACACTATCCATTGACTCATTGATAGATATGATCTGAAATACAATCACAACTTTTCTTGCTTTTTCCCTCTAGCGTCAACTTTGTTGGATAGGAACTTTGGCAGAAGCCTCTGTTGACACATCTTAGATGTAGGCTCCACTCATTCATACATTCAGCAAAATCAAGAACGAACACGGTTCTGTTCTTTGAAGGCTATGGTGGATGGATTTGCCCCTGAAATTGCAGTCTGGTGGCAGAGGAATCACATTTCCCATGGCCAGTATTCTTTTCAATTGATCACCTATTGATATTCATACAACAAAATAGCCTATAACATAACAGAGTTCAGAATGTTCTTCAGACAGAATTTACCTACCATCATTTAGAATTAGACAGTCACCCAGGGAAGGAGATACTGAGGTCAAGAAGTCAGAGAAAAGTTTTTATTTCATATAATTTGTCCTGCATCCCCACAGTTTTTTCTGTTTCCCCAAGTGAGATGAAAGTGCCCATTCTGTTACCAATGCTATTGTAACAGGATGGAATCTTTCATTTGATTTAGCTACCAGACTGGTCATTTTCTGGCTGCCAAAGAGAGCTACTTCTTATCCTTCTATTCTGAAACAAACCTATGCTGCTTTCTGAATTTGTACTTGCACCCAGATAATTTTTTAAAAGATTCAAACATGCATTCCCTCCATCTGCCACATCAAATTCTTTCCAATCTTCTTTTTCAGGCTGCTTGTTTTATCCTATAGACCCGTGATGGTGAACCTATGGCACTGTGCCACAGGTGGCACGTGTAGCCATATGGGTACGCGAGCTCAGCTCTGGCGTGCAGGAGTTCCCACCGGAAGTTGGCAAACAGGCCGCTTCTGGCCTCTGGAAGGTCTCTGGGGGTGGGAGGAAGGCCATTTTTGCCCTCCCCAGACTCCTAGAAAGGCTTTGGAGGCTGGGGAGAGCAAAAAACGGGCCTACCATACCATCGCATGCCAGGAGCAAGGGGGGGATCGCGTGCGCATGTGCAGGGGCAGGGTGCATAGAATTATGGGTGTGGGCATGCGCACGGACCCCCCCCACTCCTGGCACGCAATCACAAAAAGGTTAGCCATCACTGCTATAGACCATGGTTTGATTAGCCTTATTGATATTTGTAGGAATTGTTCCCCCACTCCCCCTTTTGCATTACTGTAATATAATCAATGGAAGTCCATGCATGAGTAAACCCCTTCCTCTGATGGTGCAGTTACATATCTGCATAGGGAGATATAAGAGAAACTCTGTGAAAGAGAGAGATTTTGAGAGAATAATCAGACATATCATTTATTACTTACTTATTACTGATAATGTTAAAACCATGCTGATGGTAGATTTCAGACTTTGGTAATCACATGATTGGCAATAAAGCTATTCACAAGAAGGCAACAAAAATTCTAATAAGCCTAAAATATATGCTGTTACATGCATATTGCCTTAAAAGGTTTTATATTTCCCAACTTGATTAGAAGAGCTAAAGAAAACCACAATAATTCTGTGTTGAGAGGAAACTTAAGTTATCTAAAAGACCCAGAAGAAAGGAAACTAATTTTCCAGCTATCAGGTTCAAAACATTCATATTCCTTGAGGTCTTGGAATAACATACTGTATTGGTTCACTAAGTCCCTCATCATCATTATAGTATCTTCTCTGATGCTTAAATGCATTTCATTATCCCGTTGATTATTGTTGTCTATCTATTTTTATGAACTGTTCTGATCTACATTAACTATTCTGTTTAATGTTGCTGTTGCTGTAAAGGGTCCAAGGTGACATTCATGATAAACATTTTCTTATTATTGGAATGTTCCACCATGGAACAGAATGTGGTGGGGTCAATACTGGCAAGTAACTTACTCAAGAGATTAATCAATTCCCTCAAGCAGGATATTATTGGATATTAAGACTCACAAGATTTGCTCTTGTCTGGCTGTAATCTTGTATCAACATGCTCACTGAACCAGGATAATCCTTAATATAACTCCGGATCCATTTGATGTTGTGTTTTTAGCTATTTGGGAGTCATTATAGGAGGAAAGCCATATTATACTATGGTGGGAGAAAAATGGGAAGTCATGTAGCACGTTTTCAATTTTATATATTTTATCAAAAGGCATGTTTCATGAGCTGCAGCTCACTTTTTCGGATGCATAGAGGGGCTTGCAACTCTTAGCTCAGAGAACTTTTTTGTCTTTCTGGATATCCAATCCTTATCCTAGTTGCATGATTAGGGTGACTTTATGGATGATCCTTATTACATCTGAAATATATGAAGCAGTGGTGACATCTAAAATTTGTTACTACCGGTTCTGTGGGCATGGCTTGGTGGGGGGTGGCATGGCCAATTTTTATTTTTTTTTTACTTTTAAAACCATTTTTTCTACAACCTCTTTGGCAAAGAACCTGGATCCATACCAGTCAGGTTTCAGGCCCAGGTACAGTACGGAGATGGCATTGGTCGCGCTGGTGGATGATCTCTGAAGGGCCCGGGACAGAGGTTACTCCTCTGTCCTGGTCCTATTTGATCTCTCGGTGGCTTTCGATACCATCGACCATGGTATCTTGCTGCGACGCCTTGAGGGATTGGGAATGGGAGGCACTGTTTTACAGTGGTTCTCCTCCTACCTCTCGGAACGTTCGCAGGTAGTTGGCTGGGGGACAGAGGTCAGCCCTGAGGCCCCTCACTTGTGGGGTGCCCCAGGAGCCAGTCCTCTCTCCTCTTTTGTTCAACATCTATATGAAGCCGCTGGGTGAGATCATCTGGGGTTTTGGAGTGAGGTATCATCAGTATGCTTTTTATATCCACCCCAAACCAACCCAGCGATGCCCTCGACATGATGTCCCGGTGCCTGGAAGCGGTGCGGATGGGGATGGGGAGGAACAGGCTTTGGGTCAACTCTGCTAAGACTGAGTGGTTGTGGGTACCAGTGTCTCGGTCCGATCAAGAGATTCCATCTTTGGTCATAGGGAATGAGGTGTTGCCCCCTGTAGACAGGGCTCGCAACTTGGGTATACTCCTGCACTCGTGGCTAAACTTGGAAGATCATGTAACAGCCACAACCAGGGGGGCATTCTCCCAGGTTTGCCTGGTGCGCCAGTTGCGCCCCTATTTGGACCTAGATGCCCTACGCATCATTACTCATGCGCTTGTCATCTCCCCTATTGACTACTGCAATGCCCTCTACATTACATGGGGCTGCCCTTGAAGACCACTCGGAGACTTCAGCTGGTGCAGAATGCGGCCGCGTGGATTGTGATGGGAATATCCCAACATTCCCATGTTACACCTCTCCTACGCGACTTGCATTGGTTGCTGGTTGCCCTCCAAGTGAGATTCAAGATGCTGGTGATTACCTATAAGGCCCTACATGGCTTAGGCCTGGGATATTTGGGGGACCATCTGCAGCTAGCAATAGCTTCCCATCGCCCGGTGCGTTCCCACAGAGAGGGCCTCCTCAGAGTGCTGTCAGCCAGACAGTGTCGGCTGGCGACCCCCAGGGGGAGGGCTTTCTCTGTGGGCGCACCTACCCTTTGGAATCAACTGCCCCTGGAGCTCCGGGTGGCCCCCGACCTCCGCTCTTTCCGCCACGACCTGAAAACGTGGCTGTTTCGTTTGGCTGGCATGGACTGATGGGGTTTTAATTCTAATTTAATTTTAACTTGTTAGTCTTAATTGCACTTTTAACTGTTAAATTATGAGATTTGGATTTTATTTTTTAACTTTTTATTAGATGTTTCTTAACTGTTGTGAGCTGCCCTGAGTCTGGCTGGAGATAGGGCGGCATATAAATCTCATTAATAAATAATAATAAATAAATAAAGAGGTTGTAAAAAAATGATTTCAAAAGGCTCTGACGATCCCAGCTGAGTTGCCTGATCAGCAGAGGCTTTTTTAAAAAGTCTCTGCCGATCAGGCAACTCAGCTGGGATCGTCAGAGGCATTTAAAAGAAAAAAAAAGGGGGGGGGTTCTTTTAAAAGCCTTTGACTATCCCAGCTGAGCTGCGCGATCATCAGAGGCTTTTTTTTTTTACTTTTAAAAGCATTTTTTGGCCAAAGAGGTTGTAGAAAAAATGCTTTTAAAAGTAAAAAAAAGCCTCTGATGATTGTGTGGCTCAGCTGGGCATGGGGATGGGGGCAGGGATTTTTGCTACTGGTTCTCCGAACCACCTGCCTCCATCGCTACCAGATCAGGCGATCCGGTCCGAACCGGGAGCATTTCACCCCTGATATGAAGGTTAATTAAAGTTAATTAATGTCTAATCCTACATTTAAAACAAATGACAATTTAATTTTATGACCAGTTTTTTACAGGACTGATCTCATGATATTACATGGTACGTTAAAAAAAGAAGATAATTTAAGTTTATAACAGGAAGAGGCTGCAGTATATCCAATTTTCATATAGATACTGTTGAGGAGAACTGTGAAGGACCATCTAATCAACTTCTCAAGTGTTACTTTAGAGAACTGCACTCCATCCTCCTATTATCTATATGGGGGAAATATCTATAAGAGTTTATTTTCCTCATCCATGTGTGATTAAATTGACAGAGGAATTATATTTTTTAAATGCTTAGACAGATTTATGAAGAATAAATCATCCAATTGCTATTTAAGTATGCTTTATTTTATAGCATAGGAGGCCTGGGAATTCTGATGCACTTTCAGAATTTAGATTAACCTCTCTTTTTTTTTTACATTAACCATATGCATCAACCCAGTGATTTCATTGGGGGCAACATAACTATAATCACCATTCTGTTGCAGGCATAGATCTGTAGCTCCAATAAAATGAACGAGGTAGTTTGTATATCTAAGAACTGCTGGCGTAGGTGATATTTTATATCAAACATAAAAGTAGGTGGGAAGGGCATTCAATATTTTCTGAGCGACCTTTGTTTAATGCCTTTCTAGTTTCAGGGAAGCTGATCCCCTGCTTCATTTTGATTATGCAAGCTAGGCATAGACTGTTATTGAAAATTAATTACCTGTAAATAAAAAAGCCTCATATATTTTGAACCTAATAATGGTTGGCTGAGAAATCTGTATACTAAAAAAATATGACAAGTGAAGCTTAAAGGCATGATGCTCCCAGGAGCTATTAATGTATGTAAATTAATGAGGTTACATTTAACTGCAGCGAGATCAGAGAGTTTGGCAAATGGTTGTGCTTCAGAGTGATCCCCAAACAACAAATCACTGGAGTTATTTAGGTTGAGTCATATATAAGGTTGAAGAGGCATTTATTGTGTATTTTCTTCAGGTCAATAAGAGTTGTGAAGTATTGAAGGGAAAAAGGGAGAAAGAACAGTACCACTTTTGGCATTTTTCTTTCTATTCTGGTTCCATAGAAATAAACCAATTGCACACACCAAAATCATAGGTTCCACTCATCTGAATGGGACATGATTTTTTGATGATCCTTAGCAAAACTCTAGCCTGCTATTGTTGTGGCCCGCCAGTGGTCTGCACGGATTGTGGCTGATCCCAATGAGGAGGAGGCTGGTGTGGTGTTGCGCCAGCAGCCTGTGCAGCCGGTGCTCGAGTCGGACAGCGAGGAGGCTGAAGAGGATGTGGTGCTAGAGGCAGAGACTCAGCCAGGGCCTTCAGAACCTCCAGAGGCTCCTTCAAGTGAAGAGAGTGAAGTGGAGGAGCCTCTTCTCAATGCTCGAGCATGCAGGGCTGCCAAAAGGCAGGAGTGGCTACTCAGGAGGAGGTCTCCTCGAGAGTAAGGCTTGGGGCTAATTGGCCACTCCCTTAGCCTATTTAATTTCGCTCACAGATAGCACATGCTGCTGGAAACCACGTTTAATTACTACACAGAGCATTTTGAGAGTGAGTTTCTTGTTATCTGAGTTGGTTACCAACCCTTGTCGGGCTTTGTTTATTCTCTGTAATTCATAGCAGGCTGATAAGGACATTTGCACTGGAAGCCTGCATTTTGGAAGGGGTCTGTTTGTATTAAATGGAGTTTTTGGAGCTTTGTGTGTCTCACACTCCTTGGGATCCGGAGCTGGGGCAGAACAGCTATTGTCTGGAGGGGAAAACTGAAAATCTGATTGAATCTATATGTTTTCAAAAACATAAAATTAACATCTGAGCATAAAATTAATTGTGGATATATTCTTGCCATACAGAGATGCCAATGATATTTTCAAGTCCTTTTTTGTTCTGGATATTTTTATGTAGCTCACATGCTACATCTCCCTTGGAATCTATTGGGAAAGAAAGAGTATATTTATTCATATACTCTTATACGAATTCATATACATTGATTCAGATGATGCTGTACTTTTGATAAACGATAGGGATTTGGAAAATTGATTTTAGGCATCTTTGTTGTTGTCAGTTTATAATCAGTCTTCAGGATTCCCTGGCTAACATAAAACCCAAATGTGTCTAGAATTAGCTTAATTCTTTTTATGTGTCTCCGGATTGCTCACTTGCTGGATTGCTAGAATGTGCAGGCAGCCATTTCTGGAGGGCAGAAACAGACATCACTTTCTATCAATCCCACCACACATTAGCAAAATGACTTCAGGGTGTGTGTTTTTGCTCCACTTCCAAAGTATACTTTTCAATGTTGTTGCCTCAAGTGCTCCTAGCTGTTTCAGGTACATGCTTCAGTTAGTCACAGGCTCAATTCACTGACTATTTTGCAGAGGATGGAATAACCCTCAATTCAGTCAATGCTTATTATAGACTGTAATACTTTAAAGGCTATCTTTTCATAAGTGCTATTATAGCATAATGGCTATCATTTTTGCCTTGCAGATGGAAGGTTGCTGGTTTGAAACCCAGCAACCACATTTAAAACTAAAACAAAATGATTTTTTTCCTTTTCCTGAACTTCCCATCTTTCCTGTGTATGTAAAAGAAAGAGTCTTCAGAAAATCAATTGCTACAACATTTCACCATTTTTTAAAACAATGGTTTCAAAACATGATGCATAAAACTGAATTGATAGTCAAACTCAAAAGTTATGAGTTTCTTAATATCCAGGTTATCTGTATTGCTGTCCCCTAGCCTTCCAGAGCCTTCCTGGCATGGAACATGTTACATTGAACTCCCATGCTACAGTTCCTATTGAAACAATAAGTGACCCAAGTTTTGAAGGTATGTTCTTTCACAATTTTTGAAATATCTCTATACTATTGAATGTGTTGTGGTCTGCCAGCAGCCTGCGGAGCTGGCAGCAGAGTCAGACAGTGAGAAGGCTGGGGAGGAACATGGGCCAGTCCTGGAGTCTGGGGAAGGCTCAGAAGAGGGCTCTGCATCGGAGGCAGAGAAAGAGCCATCTGGGAGGTACATGCTGCCTCCGGAACCTCCAGAGTCAGACCTCAGTGAGGCAGAGGAACAGGGGGAGCCTGTTCCCAGTGCGCGCATGCGCAGAGCTGCCAGAAGGCAAAAACAGTTAAAACAAAAGGGACGACTTGGGAGTAGGGCTTGGAGATGATTGACCCCTCCCATAAGACTTAACAGAGGAGCAAAGGTACGTGGGCCTTTTCAGGAAGCAATCAGTTAATTCTGTGCAGTTTAAAGTCTGAAGCTCTGTTGATTCTGGACTCCCTGCGGCTTTGCCAATTAGGTCTTAGGCAGCGTGTCAAGGGAGATAAAAGTGGGTGATTATCAGCCTTATCCTGAAGGACACTTTACAACTATTTTGGACTCATCTGTGAATGAACAGAATTCACAACTGTTAAAATAAAACAAGTTTTTGGGACTACTCGTGTGTTTTACTGACTCAGGAAGCCTAGGTCAGAACAGAATGTACAGTGTTTCTATATGATCTAGATTTAGTAATATATGAAAAGGTTAAGCTAGTTTTATATTAATAGTATACAGATTTTTTTATTTTTCCATTTAAATATGTGTATGTGTATTCACAACACACAGATGCACACATACATATATATATACATGCAATTTGGTATAGTGGTTATGACACGAGACTAGAAACCTAGGGGCTGTAAATTCTAGGTAGGGCCTAGGGCCTTTGACACAAAGCCAGCTGGGTGACCTTGAGAGATCTTCTCTCAAGTTCTAGGAAGGAGTCAGATAAGATTTTAAAAATTAGAACTACTAGAAGAAACTAAAGAATTACAATTAAAAGAGAAAAACGTATAAAAAATGACCAACATTTGAAGAATGAAGCAAAATATTTTATCACTGGACATACTGAAGATATTTTTGAACAGAGGAGTCCGAAGCTAATTTTAATAATGTTATCTGCCTCGATGGAGAGACTGTGTTTAAAGGATGTTACAAAAGAGGATCCCATTTTACCTGACAAAATTGAGAGTGAGTTGAAAGTGGATTTACAAATCACAGTCTACAACAATGACATAGCACAAATGTTACACTGGACATACAAAATAATTCAGCTGATGTTTTAATAATTAGAAAGGATATACAAATAAGAAATCAAGAGAATGACTGGATAATTTTCCTATATTGGATTTACAAAAGAGGCTTGTTAAAGTTTTGAAGAATCTTGTGAGAAGGACCAAATAAAAAAGAAAAAGAAATCAAGTTCTGTGACACTATTTGAATGAACTAAAGATTAAGATTATTAGAAATCAAAAAAAGGAACACAAAGTTGGTTTATATGATCAAGGTTAAAATGGTAATGTTGTTATCTCTGGTAACTCTTGAAGGACTTTTATTGATACCAGCACTGAAACGATTATGCTTTATGGTTTGTTTATAGGTAAGAGATGAGATATGGGAGGAAGAGATAATTTGTTGTATTTTAAGAAAAAGTGTTACTAAAATTGTTTATACCTGTGATGAAGATAGAAAGTCACTTCTTTATATATTTTTTCTTTCTCTTTAGTATATTCTTATTTTTCTGGTTTTTTTCTTTTTCTGCATCTTTTTCTCTCTTTTATTTTTCTCTCTTTTGTAGTTTGTATTAGTTTTTAATTCTGGTAATATTTTATAAAATTATTAAAATTATTATTATTAAAATCAGTATTAAAATTAATTAAAATTATTATTTAAAAAAAGAATAAGAGATTCCCTGCTACAACAGACTGGACCTAGAAATCAACATTTACCATAAGCCATAATTGCTTCATAGTTAAGACCTTCAGGAATATAATCCATGCCCTTGGTTATGATCAGATATGGAGCTAATTAGAAGTTGCTTTTCACAGGCTGGTGTCCTTCAGATAGGTTGGCTTTGTAACTTCCAGAAACAGCACATTGGTTATATTACAGCATCAAATATGGAGAAGACATAATTTTACTAGTATAGAAATGGTTTTCCAACATGCATAGATCCTAAGGTTGTTCTTGAATTGAGCCTTTAAGAATAATTGTTAAAAGCATTGTTGAAATGTATCTATCATTATCTTATTATGTTAGTGACCACAAACTTGAAGCACTTGAGCTCAAACCATGACAGGAAAAAAGAAACTAAATTAAGAGAAATAAAGCTGTTTTCCCACTTCTGTCACAAGAGATATCAGCTGTATTACAATCTTCCTCAGAATATAATATAGCATTCTAATTATTACCCAATATCACATAGCTAATCTACACAACGGCTCCTTGTGATATAATTTTTGAGGTTGTCATTATGGTTTTGTGCTACATGGTGGGGGAATTTAATTGCTAACTGTTCTGCACTGTATGTATTTCTGATTGTTTGGAAGGAGGAAGAAATGTGATATTACTTAGAGTAAATGTGCTTCTCAGTTCATCAGAGTTTTTTATATCTTTAAGACAGCATGGACTTCAACTCCAAGGCTTCTCCAGCCAGCATGCTGGTTAAAGTCACCAAGTTTGAATTGATCTGTTAGACATAACTCTGATCTCCAGAAATGATACTCTAAGACAGGGGTCTACAACCTTGGCAATTTTAAGACTTGTGGACTTCAACTCCCAGAGCAAAGCTGGCTGAGGAATTCTGGGAGTTAAAGTCCACAAGTCTTAAAGTTGCCAAGATTGGAGACCCCTGCTCTAAGAGGTGATAAGATATTGTGAACTTCTATTTTCATGGTTAGAAATGGTTAGACTATAGCTATCTATAGTCTCCAACCTGCTGCAGTGCTGTAAATCTTCTCTTTCTGATTATAAGATAAAAAATACCCAAAATTTGGGGATTGAGGGCTATCCTCAGTCTTTGAGCAATAAGATACCTTCCAGAAATGAATAGGATAAAGACAGAAATTTAATTTCCATTAAATTAAATTTAAGTATTCTAAATGCAATTCATGATTACTCTTCATGGACTCATTATTTTCTGATTTGTGTTGTATTACAATTTGTACTTACTTATTTATTCATTATACAAACTCTTCTCTACCAGTTCAATCATGAGAACTCTAAATGATTTACAGCACTGTCTAGGAATACCTGCAATAAATGATTATAGAATATTTGTTTTATTTGTTTTATTATAAATAAAAAATTATGATAAATCAACATATTTCAAGGTTATATCTTAATAATGATAGTAATACCACCTAAGCTCAACATAAACATAAGCTCAGTATGTTCCTGTTACCCAAGTAGCCTGATTCATATCAGTTCAGACAATTCTTTCACCCTCAATTCAAATCTAAAGGAGCCAAACATCAAGAATATGGTTGTCACTGCGTTCTTTTATTTACCAGCTGAGCTCTCATTTCTGGACTATCAGACTTTCCGTAGCTTGCCAAGAATTGTTATCAGTAAGCTAAACTGCGCATGTATCTCCACCCACATTCCTTCACACATCTTTCCTTTGTTCTCTTGCCAAGAAGTCCGACTGCTGAGAAGCAGCCGGCACGAACTTTTATATAAAATGTAACTAATTAGATCAGTTAGATGTTTTATTTTCTTTATAACAAATAAATGAGTTTAATTAGAAAATATAACTTCGGGTTTTGTTTTCTTAAAGTATGCTTGCAAGGAAAAGCCTCTATCCACTCCTCATAATCAAGGTGCGATTATCCCAAAGGCAGAATGGGATTAATCAGCGCCCTCACAATGGTAGCATCCTTTATATGACATTTTATTGAAAAAAATACAAGCTTTCATGAGCCTTAGATACATAGAGGTACTAGGAATAAGAATGAGAATGTGGTTCTCTATTTGGTGAGAGGACTTTCTACAGATGGAGAGTTCCAGCAAAGATGCCTTCCTGTTTCCACACATCTAACTTGTTGTGGATAGGGACTCCCCCCAGGTACTGTCCACAGTTTGGCAGGCAGATTCTGGTTTGTTTGCTTGCTTGCTTGCTTGCTTGCTTGCTTGCTTGCTTGCTTGTTTGCTTGCTTGCTTGCTTGCTTGCTTGCTTGCTTGCTTGCTTGCTTGTTTGCTTGCTTGCTTGCTTGCTTGCTTGCTTGTTATTAAATGTATACAACAGCCTACCTCATGAATGTGACACTAGGTAGACTAGACTAGACTAGACTAGAATAGACTAGAATATAATTTTTTATTGGCCAAATGTAGCATCAATGAAACAGAATAATGAAACACTAAATTTTTTAAAAAGCCACTAAGCAATTTAAACATAAACATAACTAAAACTGAAATGTCTGTGAATATTAGTACCTCAGGTTGGTAGTTATTTTGTTGGTTTGGGCTCCAAGCTTGGCCAAGCTCGGAGCTCAAACCAACAACATAACTAAAACTAGTGGAAAGTCCCTTCAACATTTTACATACCATAAAGCTATTTTACTGGATGTACTCCCCTTGGATTTTTCCAGCATTCTGAAGGTACATCCAATTTCTTTCTTACATGGAATTAAATGTTCTCTACTAAAAACTCACTACAACAGGAATCAAATGTAAGATGTTCCTTATTACCTTTCTCACTTGTAGAAGAAACAGATTTGATAATGTAACTTGGTATGATAAGATGATGATGACATTGCTCCCATGGTGGGAAAAAAAAACCCTTCTGATTTTGTGTTTCGTCGTTCATTCTCTCTACAATATCACTGCTATCCAATTGGGATTCTTTGGGACTGAGCCATTTGCAGAAAAAATATGTGAACAAATTGAAAATAATGAGATTTGGATAGTTCTGGTCATATTAACCAAACAATTTGACCTTTCAGAAACAGATACAATATAAGGCTTTGATTCTGCTCCATTGTATGCTTTAAAATGACATGGCTGCTTTTTCTGCTAATGCACAAATACCAAATAATGCCATCATATGCAAGTTTACTTGAAAGCAAATTCCACTGTGTTCAAAGAATATTTATACTAGCTGAGTGGGTCTCACTGAGATCAGTGAGGTTTACTTCTAAGTAAACATTGATGGAGTTGTCCCAAAGGTGACAAAGATGACTGAGAATCTCCATAGAGTTGTTACGTTAGTCTCTTCAATGATATTGTGATAAACATTGACAGCAAAGAAAGGAATGAAGAAACTATCTTAAATAAAATGACTTAGCAGATAGAGCAAGAGAATGCTAAATACGAACATAGCTCCAAAGCATAAGGATGTATACACACACATAAAACATGCTTGTAGGCAGTTATCTGTAAAAGTACAACAGATGGTACATTTTAAAAATTGAGAAAGGGACAGAGAATGCCGCCAATTCTAAGAGGAGGCAGTGTACTCACATTCTTGGGGCTAGATCTCATGATCTTACTAAACAGAATGAATGGAGATTTCTCACAACAAACATCACAGAACTACAAGCCCAGTTGATTGCAAGAATAAAATAAAGAAGCTGCTTCAGCACAATGCCATGAGTCCTGCCATGAGTCAGCCAATCAAAGTGCCTTTTGAGCAAATGTTAATGCTATGCCAGGGAACAGCACAAGCTTTAGGTTCAAGAGCCTAGGACCTCTTCTAGAAAAGGTCTGTAGCATTTTATTCAAGGAATTATAAATGCAATGACTACAAACACAAGTCTATAGGAAGTGTATTCCTTAATATGTCTTCATTGTTATGTATAATGTGATTAGCCGCCTTAGGAAGGCCATAGCTAACAAAGCTTAAAGGGAAAGATAAATTATTTTGCTTATAACAGGTTGGTTTCACAGCTGAGAATGTTCCAAGGACAGAACACAACCCAATCACAGAGAATAATCACACACCAATAGAAATTTCAGGAGGAGGTTAATGGAGAAGGGGAAGGGATGCTAACATTTGAATACAGCTCATCCACCTGGAACCCACACTGTATATCCGAGTGGGTTCAGAGTTATTTCTCGAGAAGAGTACTCCACTCCTCTACTCACAATAGAATTCCCTATGCCTCCAGGCTTGAAATTTTGGGCTTGGACAATGTGGAACTGCACTGCCTGTGGTCTGATCTAAGCTTAGTACACAAAATTGTCTGCTACAACGTCTTGCCTGTCAAAGACTTCTTTAGCTTCAACCACAATAATACATGGGCAAACAACTGATATAAATTCAAGGTAAACTGCTTCAAACTCGATTGCAGAAAATACAACTTCAGCAACAGAATGGTCAACTCCTGGAATGCTCTACCTGACTCCATTGTTACAGCCTCAAACCCTCACAGCTTCTATCTCAAACTGTCTACCATGGACCTCACTCCATTCTTAAGAGGTCTGTAAAGGGGGCATGCAAAAGCGCACCAGCGTGCCTACCATCCCTGTCTTATTGTCCTCATTTATCTGTAGTTCATGTTTATGTTAACAAATATCCTTTGTTCATGTTTATGTTCATACCTATACTTGTTATCTTGTACATGTTTGACAAACAAATAAAATAACATTAAAAAAAAATAAATTTGAGGAGGGCTGAATATTTTTCCTAGATCATTTTGTTTTTGATTTCTTTAAAAAATGCTCACTTTTTAATGTTTCTTTTCATCATCAGTTTACATAAAACTACATATAGAAACATAAGTGAACTACTTAGTTAACTACTGAGAAAAAAGAGAGTCATTGTTTTTAGAATAACTAGATAATTCTAGCTGAGGAAAGGATAAAACAGGGCAAAATGGAGGAAAGGGATTCAATTTATAGGGAGACAGCACAATGGCTCAACATGTTTTTAACATTTATTTAAAAATGTCTTTACAATGGAAAGCCCAAGGCAAATGGCTGCTTCCCAAAATGCCTTTTCTGAAACATCGTATTTGGAAGTGAACAATTTAGCTTGACTAAGCAGTGGCACCTAGTTTCAGATGTAGGGTTAAGCATCTTGCAGATATCTTTCTTGAAACCTCCCTGTTACACCTATATTTTTTCCCACAGTAGTTTTACTTTTTTAAGGAAACTGCAAGGCATAACCCTCTGGCATTTTCTTTATTTAGAAGAAGGCCCCTGGGCCTTCTTATTTTGGATAGTACATACAGTCAATGGCTGTTTCCCAAGAATTTGTTTGGGAGTGTGCCCAGCTGTATTCAGCCAAAAAGTCAGAAGTAAGGTGAAAGTGGTAAGTACCATGCTAGGGATATGGGCAACTTCACCAGGTTAAATATTTAGTGACTGGCCTTGTCCACATTGGCAACCAGGTTTTGGTGACACCCACAGCATGCTCTCAAAATTCTAAATATGTTCACAGACCCCAAATGCTGATTAGTTTAGACTAGATGGAAGCCTCTCTTTGGAAGGTATGACTTCATTATTTTTTTTACTGGGAATGTCACCCAATTCTTCCTTCCTTCCTCTTCCTCTTCCTCTTCCTCCTCCTCCTCCTCCTCTTTTTCTCTATACAATTAAATACAACCCTATTCTACCCTGCACAGAGCAGGGAACCAAACTATATTGAATTTGACAACCTGAGCAATGTTAATGAATTAAAATTACATTTTATTAATAGAATTAATTAGTGTATTATTAATATACTTCATCTATGTCCTTCCATTAAATGTTTGCAATAATCTGGTAATATTATCAGACAGAATAAATTGATGCTATGTAAATACTGCAGAGCTAATTGAATGTTATTTCCTTCATAATTCCTATACTACGGTACTGAGTTTTGAAAAAAGATGAATGCTGATGAGATGGAATCTAGTAAGTTGTTTTCAAACTTCTCAGTGGCATTCCTGGAAGCGATGAACAAAGAACACCAAGAAAGTACATCATAAATACATGATTCAAGGTGTAAATATCTCAGCTGCCCAGTTAAAGAGAGCAATATAGGAAGATCCTAGGTATTGCATACAAAATTATATGTAGTAATGTTTTACCTGTAAATGACTTTTTTTGTTTTAATAGCTAAAAACCGCTTTAAACTCGTAAATCGTTCTAAACTTGACTGTAAAAAATATGATTTCTGTGATAGAGTTATTGAAGTCTAGAATGCTCTACCTGATTCAGTTATTTCAGCTACAAATTTTCACAGTTTCAGTCACAAATTGACTTCCATGGACCTTACATCATACTCAAGTGGTCAGTAGAGAGGGCGTGCATAAGTGCACTAATGTGCCTATTGTCCCTGTCATTGTATTTTTATTCTTTTATTCTTGTTCTCATTTTTGTTTGACAAATTCTAATAAACAAATAAATAAATAAACAAATATGCAAGTTCCAAGTCAAGCTAATGCAGAAAAACAAAGCCAACCAGTTTCTACAATATGATCTTTAGCATACACTTCAAGTTCTTTGAAGTCCTGTAACTTATTCACAGAGAACCTGAACAACTGTGGAATGAAACCAACAAATTGTTAAGGACAACTATGAAAAGAGACTGCCAAATACCATGAAATAGAAGAAAGCAAACTGGATGTCAGAACAAACAGAGGAGAACAAAAGACAAAATCAAGAAAAATTAAGATTTCAGGAAGAAATTTAACAAAGAATTTTTAGACTTGTTAAAAGAGACAGGAAACAGTATTACAATGACATATGTTTCAAACAATGAAGATAGAAACAGGCATGGAAAATCAAAAAAAGTTTTCCAAAACATCCCTGGACTTAGAAGTCAGTTCCAACCTTAAACTGGTATGCTACAAGGCAATGCTGCATTCGTGAATGGACGCAAACAGCCACCAATTCTCTCTCAGTGACCATCACATACCCATGTATGAAACTCAGTCTTTTGACAAGGATAACCCAGAAAAACTATAAACACAATAGTGGAAGTGGATGAGTTGATGAGGAAAGGGACAAGGCAGCAAGGGAGGACCATGATGAAGAACAGATGCCAGACAAGTCACCTGTCAAGATTTGGGGCTCCAGCAGCTTCAATTATAGGACTGTGCTTTGCTCTTTCAACTTTGATGACCCAAAGACATGTTTTGGATCACCAAGGCACCAAAGCAGTTTTGGATTAGGTGAAATGTGCTTGGCAGACGATGGTAGGAGAGCTAGTGTTGTTGCTGTGAAGGTCCCTTTGCAGTCCTGGATTAATGGATATTGGCCTTTTTGCAGAGCCCAGCTGGCTGTTTGCTATTCCTGTTTTATGATTTTGAAGGCTCTAGTCTGCAAACCACTATCTCCTCCATTGTACAGTATCAGCAGCAACAGCAAGGCAAGCAAAAGAGAAAACTAGCCAAAGAAATAGTTTGGTCTAATAAAATAAATTCAGTTGATGTAAAAATTGTAGCCTGATGCTTAAAAGCACAATTTGCAAAAACAGCTTATGCAGCTTGTTGAGAAAAAGAAGCGAAACAATTGCTAGAGCAAAGAAATAGATCAAAAGCTTGCTGAATAAATGGAATTAAGGCTAATCATATAACAGAGGAAAACTAGGAAGGGGAGGGGCTATTTAGTTGCTAAGGGGTACTACTCTTGCTCATGTAAACATGATCACTATATAAGCTTTTGCCTTGCTCCAGTTAGTGAGCAGAACCTTATATCCCCTCCTTGCTGCTGCAATAACTTATATCAAAATAGAAAATTCCACTCACTTAAAGGATGAGAGGCTTGGAGTTTTTCCCCTTCAGAAGTACCTTATGCCACCAGACTTGAAATGTTGGGCTTAGATAACTTAGAACTTTGCTGTCTTCGGACTGGCCTAAGCATAATACATAAAAATCATCTGCTACAATGTCCTACCTGCCAATGAATACTTCAGCTTCAACCAAAACAATACAAGAGCACACAATCGATACAAACTCATGGTAAACCGATCCAAACTAGACTGCAGAAAATACGACTTCAGTAACAGAGTTGTCAACCCTTGGAATGCACTACCTGATTATGTGGTTTCTTCCCCAACCCCCCAAAACTTTAACCTTAGACTGTCTGCTGTTGACCTCACCCCATTCCTAAGAGGTCTGTAAGGGCCGTGCATAAGCGCACCAGCATGCCTACCATCCCTGTCCTAATGTTTTCTTTTATTCGTATCCATTTCATGTATTTATAATTATGTTTACACTTGTATCTGTCATAAAATACATGCTTGAAAAAATTTACAAATGATAAATAAATAAATAAAAGTAATAACAAGAGAGGGGTGAAGGTTCTAGCCTACCAGCAGCTAGGATGGTCTTGCACCAAGTTCCAGAGAAAAACTAAAGGTCATGCAGTAGTCATAAACATTTCACTTTGGCCAAGACACTGCCTGCTAAGCATGGCTGAGTGCACAGCACAGACTTCTGCTGCAGTTTTCAAGACATAGGTGGAAAAGGTGAGACACTGAAAGTCTCGGAACATAAGAGGTAAAACCTATCCATGCTACAAGAAGCCCCAGTTAGGATTAAACATCGTGAAATAAAATGGTTCCAGGTCAATAAAAGAATGAGAGGAAGCTGGATTGGAAGAAGGGCGATTGTGGCTTTATAATTAGAGGAAGAAATATCAATAAACTGCACTATGCCAATGACATTATGGAGAGATGAAAATGTAAATGATCTGCAAGCTCAAATAATGAAAGTCAAGGCGTGCAGTAAAAAATGATGTGTCTATGATTAAATATAAAGACCAAACTAATGCCAAGTCCTCAACTAGCCTTTGAATTAACAAGGAGATATTAAAGCGGTGGATAGATGTTGCCTTTTAGGATCAACTATCAAGAGTAAAGGAAACAGTAGTCAAGAAATAAACCACAGGGTAGCAGTGGTTAATGTAGCAAAGAAGTCCTTAAATAATATTCAGATATATGACATATCTACACTTACAGAGATCTGAATCATGTACTGATCTTTGATCCTCTATGGAAGTGAAAGTTGAATTTTGGGGAAACAGAGTAGAAAGAATATTGATGTTTTTGTTTTTTTTTTAAAAAAATAGTATTGTAACTAGAAGACAAACGGATTGTATAATAAATTAATCCATGGTTTTCATTCCTAGCATAAATTGCCAGGTTCGAAATGTTGTATTTTGGAGATATTTGGAGAGCATTCAGCTCTCTTAAAAACTCTATAATTCTAGGAAAGATGGAAGTAAAGAGAAGAATAATGACCAGCAGCAAGATGAATGGTCTTGATTAGCAAATGGATTGATTGTGAGAGCTGAAAGGCTAGGTTGGGGATAGATTATTTGGAATAAGTTTATTTAGGTCAGTGGCCCACAACCAGGGTTGAAATCTACTTACCTTCCCTACTGGTTCGGAAGTGCACGCACCCCCGTGTGCGCTCCCTCCGTGCACACGGACCCTCTGCACATGCGCAGAGGGTAAAAAACAGGTTATTTCCTGGTTAAAGCCAGGAAGTTATGACAACCAGGTTGCGCAGCTGTTGCTAACGGTTCTGCAAACCACCACCCGCCATCGCTACCAGTTTGGCCGAACCAGTCTAAACCGGTAGCATTTCACCACTGCCCCCAACCTTTTGGGCACCAGGGATCGGTTTCATGGAGAGAGGTTTTTTCATAGACCAGAGGGAGCATGGCTTCTCATGCTACCTGTAACCTATGGATGGGGCTTCACTTGTTTGTGCAGCCCAGTTTCTGGCATGCTATGGCCCTGTGCCAGTCCACGGACTGGGAATTAGGGACTCCTGAATCTAGGTAGTCATTAGGAGTCAGCATGTCACATAATTGATCAATTTCACTTAATTGGTAAGCGAAGTGAAATCATTCTATCAAGGGCTATATTTAGTGAACAGAAGGATATAAAGAATATAAATGAGATAGATAGATAGATAGATAGATAGATAGATAGATAGATAGATAGATGGATAGATAGATATAGATAGATAGATATAGATATATGAGAGACAGAGAGAGAGAGAGAGAGAGAGAGAGGGAGAGGGAGAGAGAGAGGGAGAGGGAGAGGTAGTCCCTGATTTAAAAAATATGAGACCAAAATGCAACCTATTGTCTAATAATTCCTAGACACATGCTGGGTTTCTGCAAAGCACTTGCCTCTCATTATAGATTTTTTTCACTAATGACATTCTATAGTTCAGCAAAAATTGTGTAATGCATATTTTTATAACCACCTCTTATTTGTTGTTTTCCCCTTCACTCTTCCATTTTGTATTATGACTGTCCTTCAAATTCATAATTTGTGAGGAACTTTTCCTCATAAATATTCAATGCTCTGCTGCATATACTTTTAAACATTAACTCACATTTTTCAGAATCTGTTGAGAACAGCGGACCTTAGAGCATCATGGGGAGGGAGCATAAATTTAGATCAGGAAATGTGCAGTGGATTAGTACTTTGTTTACTATGTTTTTTTTAAAAATAATAAATTGATAAGATTGGTAAAATGAGATAAGATTATAAAATGATTGCCAGTTATCTTAGTGTCCTTAGGATCAAGGGCAAATTTCATTGAGTCCCTGAGTTGTACATGTGATTATCCTATCATGAGATTTTAAATTGATAGATTGTAATAATCTTACTGCAGGTATTACAATATCAACAATGACTGTGTGACTGAGGTGACTGAGACAGGAGAAGACTAAGGAGGTAACTGAACCTGGACCTCAATTCATATTACATGAATATTCCAATTCCTCTAGGACAGGGGTGTCAAACTCAAGGCCTGTAGGCAAGATCTGGCCCACAGACTGCTTAGATCTGACCCACGGAGCCGCCCTGGAAACAGTGAAGGACTGGCCGACGGTGCCTCTGCCAGCAACAGAGCTTCTGTTTTCACTGGCAGAGTGCTCGGGTCACCATAGGTGCCCCTGACATGAGTGACATTGAGCTGGCCACACACACCCCATCCCGCCGAGGTCAAACACAACCCTGATGCAGCCCTCAATGAAATTGAGTTTGACACTCCTGCTCTAGGACCTCCTGTATTTCAGCACAATCATTTTTTCCGCAATCTTCCCTCAAAAGTTCAATAATTGCTAGTATATCTGGACTTCTTGAGGAGAATGTGCTAATACTTTCCTTAACTCAGCACCTCTCTGATCCAGAAGTGAATCATCTAGACCTTTTTATCAACCAGGAGAGTCAAGGCTACAAATACCTTACCTGATATTGCAGAGATCCTTTTCCACTTCCTCAGATCTGACTGGGTCAAATTCATACCAGATAAGTTCACAAGGTGAGAGCTCAATCATCATCTGTTGAAAGAAGAGAATATTTGTAGCTCAGAGTTGAACTGTGGGGTCCTTAGTGCTCTCTGAACTTGGTGGTTTTCTTGGAGATGTTGCACTATCAAAGTAGGTAACATCATCAGTGCTCTTCTCTGGACTGCCCAACTACCATCAATCTCTAGGCAAATTTGAGCAGCTTTATTCTCCAGATGCTTAGAAATTTCATTTTAACAGCCATTTAGATGACGTTTCTGACCATGCTTTCTCAATTTAGTAGCAATAGCACTTAGACTTATATACTTCTTCAAAGTACTTTACAGCCCTCTCTAAGCGGTTACAGAGTCAGCATATTGCCCCCAACAGCCTGGGTCCTCATTTTATTGATCTCAGAAGGATGGAAGGCTGAGTCAACCTTGAAGCAGTGAGACTCTAACTGCCAAACTGCAGGCAGCCAGCAGCCAGCAGAAGTAGCCTGCAGTACTGCATTCTAACCACTGCACCACCACGGCTCATAGTATGGGTATGGGTCACTTTAAAAAGAACCACTGGATGACAATGTGGAAATAATAAAAATGAATATCAATATTTTATCCCAGTTATCCCCTTAATGTACTATAGGCATGGGATATTATACATGCTTAGTGTACTATGAGCATGGGATATTATACATGCTTGATCATGGGATATTATACATGCTTGATTATACATGCTTGATGAGGATCAAGCATGTATAATATCAGGCATGGGATATTATACATGCTTGAGCCTCATTCTAAACCAGTGGCACATTAGGCATTTCTTGGTTTGCTTCATCCCATAAAATTCCCCAGAAGTCCAAGGATCTCCCCAGGTGAATAAGCTGGGAGTGACTATGAAGGTGCAGTGCTTTCCAATGAGGTTCCTACCCTCCCTGAACTGCTCACCTTCAGCTTAAGAAACTCCCCCAGAGTCCTCTGGAAGTCATGGTTCTATTGGAAGCCTGGAGCAGATGGGGCAGATAAAGTCATCATCCTCCCTAATGTTTTGTGGTGCCAGATAATGCCATAGCAAGCAGGGTTATTCTGACCATGACAAGAGACAGATGTTAATGTCCTCAAGGCTTACCTCTCATTGCATATGCCTCAAGGCAAAAATGTTTGGCCTCTAGAATATGTTAAATGTTATATGAACCATGAACTTCTGAGCTGCCTTCAACTCTTCTTCCAGAAAAAGCAGGTTGAAATCCCCAAGAACAATTAGCTTCAGGAACTCCATAGCTAATTTCAGAGGTGCAATAGCTCAGACAGGGAACCTGTTCTGCATAGAGAGGACAGGACATAAGCAGCATTTCCATGTTTCTCTAGATCTTAACTTTATTAGAAAGGTACAGTTTCTCATAGTCTCAGTGCTTGCAGCATAAAAGCTTCATTTCATCTTTATGAAAGATGGCACGCATGTGCATGATATTTCCTCATTAGAACTATTACTGGAACCCATATAAATCTCAGACTTTGCTGTCCTCTCTTATACACTCATCTTCAGAAATATTTTACTGTCCTCTCTAATACACTTATCTTCAGAAATATTAGTTTGATTTGGACCACAGTGGAGATATTTAGAAGGCAAAATAGAGTATTCAATAAGCTAATAATTGTTCTTATTGACAGTTCAGAAAAGTCATCAAAAGAGGCTTTTGTCAGTGGACATCTGGAAAGAAATTAATTTAGGGAAAATAGTAGAAGAAGAGTAGAAGAAACACATTTTTCAGTGGGTTTTTTTAGGAACATCTTTTTGGAGAGGACAGATTATTGAAAAAAGTTTTAAATTGATACTGATAAAGGACTGGAATCTTGAGGTATCTTCATGAATCTAATTCATAAAGAATGTTCAGAATTCCTCAAATTGCTATCATAAATTTTCCAGGCGATTGTTTCTGATACAGCTCTAATGGACTTAATTAGAAAAAATGATCTGAGATCTAGGCCACTATTATTCACAAGGTTAGAGCACGAGCACTACATTTACAGAGATTCCAAGTTGAATCCAGGCATCTCTAATTGAGCTGAAAAAGATTCTTGCCTGAAGCACTGAATGACCACCACCATCTTATGAAAAAAGGATGTTGAGACTTCGGAAAAACTGCAGAAAAGAGCAACTAAGATGCTCTCTAAATGGGGCTCCCTTTGAGGAGCATCCGGAGGCTCCAACTGGTGCAGAGTGCGGCTGCGCAGGTGGTTATGGGAGCGATGTGGCGTTCCCATGTAACACCTCTCCTGCGCGAGCTGCACTGGCTCCCATGGTCTTCCGGGTGCGCTTCAAGATTTTGGTCACCACCTTAGAGCACTCCATGGCTTAGGACCTGGTTATTTACGGGACCGCCTGCTGCCACCAATAGCCTCCCACCAGCCAGTACGCTCTCATAGAGAGGGGCTCCTCTGGGTGCCGTCAACCAAACAGTGTCGACTGGCGGCCCTTAGGGGGAGAGCCTTCTCTGTGGGAGCACCTGCTATCTGGAACGAGCTCCCCCCAGAGATACGGAGGATCCCGGATCTACGCACCTTTCGCCGCGCTCTCAAGACTTTCCTATTTCAACAGGCTGGCCTGGCCTAACTTTTTTCTTTTCCCTTTTTAATTCAAATGATGAATTTTAAATTTGTCTTAAAAACATTAGGGTTGTTTAAATTGTCACGGGCCAAATTATTTAATCAGATTTTATACTGTTTTTAAATTTTGTAATTTATGTGTTTTATCTGGCTGTTCACCGCCCTGAGTCCTGTGGGAGTAGGGCGGTATATAAATCCAATAAAATAAAATAAATTAATTAAAGTCCTGGAATGGAGACAAAAACATATGAAGAATGGTTGCAGGAACCGCACTTACACTTTTACATGTGAACATTTCTATTCTGTAGATACAGCAAACATTGGCATATCAATAGGAAGGCAAAGTCATTTGGATGATATACCTGCAGAACCTTCATAAGAAACTGCAGCCATATCATATTTTTGCATGGGTGTATTTGAGCCTTTGGTGCAGTGGTGAAATGTAAAATTTGTTACTACCGGTTCTGTGGGTGTGGCTTCCAGGGGGGATAATGTGACTGGGTGGGTGTGGCCAACTTTTTTTTTTTACTTTTAAAAGCATTTTTTCTACAACCTCTTTGGCTGAAGAGGTTGTAAAAAAATGCTTTTAAAAGGGTCTGACGATCAGGCAACTCATCTGGGATCGTCAGAGCCTTTTAAAAGCATTTTTTCTACAACCTCTTTGGCTGAAGAGGTTGTAAAAAAATGCTTTTAAAAGGGTCTGACGATCAGGCAACTCATCTGGGATCGTCAGAGCCTTTTAAAAGCATTTTTTCTACAACCTCTTTGGCTGAAGAGGTTGTAGAAAAAATGTTTTTAAAAGGCTCTGACGATCCCGGCTGAGCCTCAGGATCATCAGAGGCTTTTTTTTTTTTTACTTTTAAAACCATTTTTTCAGCCAAAGAAAAAATGCTTTTAAAAGTAAACAAAAAAACAAAATAACCTCTGATGATCGTGTGGCTCAGCTGGGCATGGGGGGGGCAGGGATTTTTGCTACCAGTTCTCCGAACTACCCGCCACCATCACTACCGGGTTGGGCGATCCGGTCTGAACCAGGAGCATTTCACCCCTGCTTGGCATCTGTAGCTAAGGTTACATATGGTGTTTTCAGGATATTAGAAAAAAAAAATAAGAGCCCCACATTTTAAAGTAAAGGGTATACACATTATGCTCTGACCTCCTCAGATCATTGATTTCAAAAGCCTAAAATTATCTGAATCACTGCACATAATTGCACATGAACTGGGAACAGCTCTCATTGGAAATATATTGTATGTTGTGTATTAAAATTATAACACAATTTTTTTCCTTCAAATCATGTAGACTAACAGCCAGGAATGACTGATTGCTTGAGAAACAGAGGGGACCTAAGGGTCAAGATGATAGAGAATGACAAATGAGCTTTGGTAAAGTGCATAATTGACAATATACCTGATCAGGCTGAAGAAGAGGTTCTAGCATAAATCAGCAGTTCTGGCAAAACTGTCATTTTCTCCAGGCATCATCACAATAAGCTCTTGCAGAACATCCTCATAGCTATCAAATGCTTTTGATCCAAATACAGAATTATGAATTCATGAATCCCTTTCAGTACATCTTACAGAACCCAAATAAGCATTCTACAGACTGCATGCTGCAAGAAAAAAATGCAGCGGAGAAATTTCTTTGTAAGAAATTATGTAGTCAGGTAGAGTGAAATAAGATGGAAGGGAAGAATTCTATAAAACAATGCAGTATCATTGAGAAAATCTCAGGGTTATGGTCATTGTAACAAATCATATCCATTACTTGAAGTTAAGGTTGCATTTAACTGATTGTTGCCTTTTTTTCTTTTTTACTTTGAAGGCCACGCTGGACATGACTCTTAAGTTTGCTGTCTAATAATAGCTGAGATGTATTTTAGAAGCAATGATCCTGGGCAGTCCAAAATACTGAAATCCCTGAACCCAAATATACTAAGTAGCACTCCACTCCTCTTTATTAGCAAATTTAAAAAGTGTGCAAGATGAGTAAGGTAAAGGTAAAGGCTCCCCTCGCACATATGTGCTAGTCGTTCCTGACTCTAGGGGGTGATGCTCATCTCTGTTTCAAAGCCGAAGAGCCAGCGCTGTCCGAAGACGTCCCATGGTCATGTGGCCGGCATGACTAAATGCCAAAAGTGCATGGAACTCTGTTACCTTCCCATCAAAGGTGGTTCCTATTTTTCTACTTGCATTTTTGATGTGCTTTCAAACTGCTAGGTTGGCAGAAGCTGGTTCAAGTAACAGGAGCTCACCCCGTTATGCGGCATTAGGGATTCGAACTGCTGAACTGCCAACCTTTCGATCAACAAGCTCAGCCACTGAGCCATCGCGTCCCTGAAAGATGAGTACATACAAATAATGTGTGTGTGTATAAAATAATGTGTGTGTGTATGTGTGTGTATAAAATAAACATGCTTTTCTATGGCTTGACAACCTGACTGCTGGCGTCTGGCAGCCCAGAAGTGTATCATGAGGAAATATAGTTTTCTATACTAAGAAGGTTTTCTTAGCTTGTATGCTATAGCTGCTTATGATGAAGTATGAATAGCCAAATCCCCCAAGGCTGGAAAAGGCCTTTGAAAGCCTAAAATCTCCAAACATTGCATTTGAATTAAAATCTATAATAACATCCAGATTCAGTCACAGTTTTGTTCCATATAGCATCAACTTTCTGAACTTTCAAGTTTCCCCTTTCTACTATGTATTCAAAATGGACAGGGATATATATAGTGTTAAATTTATATTTACTGACAAAGAAATAAAAGGAGACTAGTATAGATCTATTTCAAGCTATTAGCTTTCATC
This sequence comes from Pantherophis guttatus, assembly GCF_059756535.1. Classification (NCBI taxonomy): domain Eukaryota; kingdom Metazoa; phylum Chordata; class Lepidosauria; order Squamata; family Colubridae; genus Pantherophis; species Pantherophis guttatus. The sequence continues at coordinate 282,838,116 of NC_142063.1, read as the reverse complement.
AGCTAGCTATACCCTTCTGGGATTCAAACCTGGGCTTGCCTGCATGTTAGGCAGATGTATTAACCTCTAAACCACAGGTTCTCCTCGCTTTGTCAGTTTGTACCAGGAAAGATTAAATGGGTGTTCTATCGAAGCAACCTGATCTACCCAAATATGGGATACCCTTCGAAGCTGATGAGAGCTAAATAGCTTGAAATGGATCTATACTAGTTTCCCTTTATTTCTTTGTCACTAAATATAAATTTAACACAAAATAGTTTGTCGTGAATGCAACTGCCTGAGGGCTCTTGGATTGGGGCTGAAAGGCGAAAAGGAAGCAGTGTGCTCCTTCCCATATTTCGGTAGACCAGGTTGCTTCGACAGAAAATCCATATATATATTTGTATGTATGTATGTATGTATGTATGTATGTATGTATGTATGTATGTATGTATATGTATATGTATATGTATATGTATATAGCATGTATATATGTGTGTTATGTATGAGTATGGCTAGATATATACCTTATTTTGAGAGCAGGCAACAGAATTTCATTTTTAATGTGGGCCAGTGCACTTACAGCAAAAAATGGCAATAAAGGTTTTTCTGTTTATCTTAATTGGAGAGTAGTCATAATTGCTTCTTTGAATTTGGATTAAATGTGCATGTAAATGCCGTAGAATCAAATATGGATGCTATCCTGCTCCATTGGAGAGGCATCCCGTTGTATGGACTAGGATTTAGCCAATGGAAATCCTTACTGGAATCCTGATAGATGAGCCTGGAACCATACTTACTCTCCCAGTGAAGATTTATAATTTGAACTGCATCTTGCCAGAGGAAGAAGATTACAGGGAAAATATGCTGGCAGATGTTGCTCTCAAAAGGGCATCACACATGACAGAAAAGAAATGAAAATATGCCAGCTACTTACACAACACATGGTGATCAACACAGTTGAATAATCTATGCATCCTGCAAACAGAAGAGAGAAGCACAAATTCATTTGAATACTTCTACCATCTGAAAAAGAAACAAAGGGTTGAAATATCAGCCATGTGTACTCATGTCATTCTGCCATTGTCATTTCCTTAAGGTGTGGGGGGAGGGGAGAATAGACCATAAATGTATAACCCTTTAAGATAAGACAAGTATCTTTACTGCAGTCAATGTCCAGTCTATAAAAACACACTACATAATATAGAATAACAGCATTGGAAAGGACCTTCACATATGTGTATGTGCTGGTGATTGGCGAATATAGTAATAGCTGCCATGTATAAAGACCCTTTGCAATAACATCTATGTATAGAAATTATATAGTGTAAATATACTGAGACTAATTCTTGCCTGAGCAAAAATACAGATTTTTCTCACATTGCTTTCCATTGTGTGTTTTCTATCTGGACACATTTTGTGAAGCCTTTCATTGCATCACAATGAATAATCCAAGTGAATTGTGCCACAGTGCTCTAGAATCAAGTTGGACATGGAACTTAACATATTTGGTCATCTAATAACTGCTGTAGGTGGGAAAATTATGCAAATTATTCTGTACAATTATTCTATACAATTTTCCTAGGTTTTAGGGGTCTTCTTCATTTTTAAAACTCTAATAAACCTAGTATAGACTGGCACTATAATTATATGTATTACAGTCTCAAAATAGTGGGAAATTGTGGTACCATTTTTCAATAGTCACAATCTAAAGCAACTTCAGGGAAATCACAGAAAAGGCTTGGGATCCAAATGTAGTCCAGAGAGCAAAGGAACTGGTGAACATCAGATTGCAATTGACTAATATATCTTCTTTACAAGTATTTTATTCATCTTAATTGATATTTATTGTGGGCTTTTACATCATTTTGGAGGGGATAAGAAGCATGGTCTTTAGACTCCACATTTGGCCATTGTTCAGAAGTAGAACTTATCCTGAATCTAACATAAAAGCTGATTTCCAGTCAGTCTCTTGATGACTAACAGAGATGTTCTTGACAAGAATATACATGAAATTCTTGTTTAGCAGCCAAAATTGGACCACACAATTTGGTTGTTAAGTGAAGTGATTGCTAAATCAAATTACAGCTGTGCTTATGATCTTACTTCAGATTTCCTTTGCTTTACAAACCTGTGAAGGTTGGTCATAAAGTTCCTTTTTCATTACTGTTGTAACTTGAAATAGTCACTAAATGAGGCAGTCACTAAATGAGGATTATCTATAACAAAGAGAGGCAACAAAGCAGGGCAAAAACAATCTTCAAATAAGGTGTAGTGATGCTTTCCTGTCATATGCAATAAGGTAAGTTTACCTGGCCTGGCCTAAATCTTCTCCTTTTTTAAATTTAAATTTTAAACACAAATTTTAATTTGTTCAATGATGGGGTATTTTAAAATTCAGCCTAAATTATTTAATTTGTTTTAATCTATTTTAAATTTTGTATCTCTGTGTTTTATCCTTTGGCTGTTCACCGCCCTGAGTCCTTCGGGAGAAGGGCGGTATAGAAATTTAATAAAATAAATAAATAAATAAATAAATAAGTTTACATCCCTTGCCATCTGAATGAATTTCAGGGAAATTTGAGTTGTCACAGCAAATAAAATAAAGTACAGAACTATCTGAAATCCTTCTAGTCAATATCTTACCAAAATTTTACATTCATGTTTTTTAAAAAGTGAAATCCTTTCTAGTATCTTCATCAAAGTGGATATAAACTCACTAGCACTGAGCAATGCACAATAATAATACAAAAAGATGTTGAGTGATCAGAGAGACATACTGGTATTTGTAGAATGGAAAATAAAGTAAAACCCAAAGGAAGGAAGATGACACATTTTGATCTCTAACAAATAAATACATTTTCTTGAACCTAGCTGACATTCTACATATCATATTCTTATAAACCAAACTCTTTCCTACCAACTTTGCAGTAGAAAACTGTACTAAAGAAGTGAGTATAACTTTTGATCTTCGGGTTCAACTATTCATTAAGATTTCATTACACCAAACCAGAGCACTGATTTTTTAATGCACTGTTAGAGATACTGAAATACTAATTTAAATATGCCTATAAGTTACTAGTCGATGTATTGCAGCAATGAAAAATTGTGTGTCTTAGAAAACTCTTTAAAGAAGACTTTAAAGAAATAGTCTTTTTCTTTTTCGTAGGCTTTTATGTGCATATTCTTTCTAGCCAGGTTTTACCTACGTAAACTAAGTTGTTCTGCAGCCCTGGTTCTGTGAAATCTCATTCACAAGCTTCTGGGCTTTTTTTCTGTTGACAAACTGCAACTCTGTGTTGCTCTCTGGGAGACTCAGATAGCTATTTCTGCCTTTTAAGGCGTCGTCAGTGAGCCACACCCACTTCTCAGATATCCTCCCTGTAAAGGTACAATGTGTCTTTTTCTTTTTCGTAGGCTTTTATGTGCATATTCTTTCTAGCCATATATTCATATGTAGATATTGCTTGGCTCCCGGACATTTTGTTACCAAACTATGTAACTTGTTCAGTGGGGTTTTGGGTGAAGTGTCTTGTTCTTTTATATAGGTCTTCGGTAGAATCAATCACAAGGCTGATTAAACCACAGGACTGGTTGAATCATAAGACGAATTCTAGTCTTTCAACTTCTGACTGTGGAGGTGCGAAATTCAACTGGTGGGATGATGGTCACCAAGCAGTAAGTTCAGACAAACCTCTACCTAAATCTACAACCCAATTTACGAATTTTCTCTAAAATTTCTAATTCAGAACATCTACAGAATCCATTTTCTTGTTATTTATGTATTTTCAAGTTGCAGGATTACTCCCAATATTTATTTTTCTATACAGATATTACTCCAAAACACTATATTTCCCTTCTCTAGAGCAGAGGTCCTAAAACTTGGCAGCTTTAAGACTTGTGGACTTTAACTCCCAGAATTCTCCAGCCAGCCCACAAGTCTTAAAGCTGCCAAGTTTGAGGACCTCTGCTCTAAAGCGTTGATTCTCAGGCTGGCTTGAATACTTTGCATAAAGCTGTTGTGTATTGCCTGGACAGGGCTTCTAGGGATAATGGATTTATTTGGAACTTTCTTAACATGAAACTGTCTCCCCCAAAGCAGCAAAGAGATTATTTCTGAAAAATGTAGCCAGCTTCTAGCCAGGAAGCTAGTTAAAATACCCATTTTGCAAGGAAAGTCTTGCTGCCATTCTCCATGACATGGGAGCTGAATTTGGCTTGGAGACTTTTATGAAAGGATTATATTTCTTTCTAACTTTTGTAATAAATATGCCTGCTATTTTTATGGCCATTGGAATGTCAAATTCCATGAAGAAGAAACATTTATTTTTTCCGGAACTCTAGGCTTCTTTTTGGTTTTGGAGTTTTGATGATGATATTTGTAATGATTGTATGAAATATCCTAAGACTATATACCCACACTCAACTATCCACCCCCCCACTCCCACATTCACACAATTCCTTTCCACAGATTGTTGTTAAAACTGGTATCTTTGCCTGTTTCTAATCTCATTCAATCGTCTTTACTGCCAATGTACTTTTCTCTTTACTTCCATTTGCACTAAATTTTCTTTCATAACAAGTGACTTTAGTAAAGTCCATTACATAAAGCACTTTAGAGGGATTGAAATATTTTAGAGGTTGTTTCCTTAATACTCATTATGCCACTTGCAAGATAGTAGAGAGTAGAGGCCATATACAGGTATATGGTACAGATAGTAGAGAGTAGAGGCCATATACAGGTAGCTATAAACTTTCTTACCCATCCCGTGGAGAATTATTTATTTATTTATTTATTTATTTATTTATTTATTTATTTATTTATTTATTTATTTATTTATTTATTTATCAAATTTCTATTCTGCCCTACTCCCAGAAGACTCAGGGCGGTGAACAGCCAAGATAAAATACAGATAATACAAACATTAAAAGTCCATTAAAATAAATATTTTGGCCGAAAAGCAAATTTAAAACACCCAATTTATATGCCTGAGTGTTGAAATTTGGATCTCTGTAAAATCTTTATAATTGGCTAATTCTTGTTCAAGCGATTTTCTAAGTTGTTTTCTTACTTTCTATAGAGAAGAATCCTTTTTTGAGGACCTTTTCTGCTATTCAGGTGACAAAGGCAGATAAACATGCTCTTGAATCTGAGTCTAGTTATTGAGTATTTGACTAACTATTCAGTAAACTCAGGTCTAAATATGTCACTCCCAATAATTAAAAAATAAAGCCTATTCCAATCTAATTTCCTTGTTGTTTAAAGATAAAGATAAATGGGAAATGATTGAGTTTTAAGCATATCAAAGGAAATTACTAGAATGAAATATTTAAGAAGAAAGATATAAGTACCCTGTTTTCCCCAAAATAAGACATCCCTGATAATAAGCCCAATCGGGCTTTTGAGTGCATGGCAATAAGGCCAAGCGCTTATTTCAGGGTTCAAAAAAATATAAGACAGGGTCTTATTTTCAGGGAAACACAGTAGAAAGTAGAAATACACCCTGGAGTTGAGCTGAATTCCTTGTAGCTACATAAACAGATTCATGAAATATTCTGAGGCATATGGAAGGGATTTGCCATTGCTTCCTCCATTTTATTTTTAATTTCCAATCCAATATAGAGACCAATATAGGGATTTTTTGTTGTTGTTTCGATCCTGATCTCCAGGATTGGTTCTCTGGCATCAGCCAAGATTAACCATAATAATTCCTCAGAGACTTATTTTTTCTGTTGCTGCTTATCAATACAATGTATTAAAAGCTATGCTGTCCGTACTCAGAAACTGAAAGCAATCTGAAATGTTAAAACATTTTTTATGGCACAGGGAAAAACATGTTATACACTTAATATTATAAAGAGTAGAACATCCTGCCCTCATATTTGATGTGGGATGAGGTAACATTTAGAAACATACAATTTGATAAACTGCAAAGAAAAAAATTGTAGATAGCAGATTTGTTCTGAATATATTTTGAAGTTGGGAAGCAAAGCAGAGAAAGCTCACATTACTTACAAGAAACTGAAGGAGTATGACATTGGACAAATGCAAAAAATAAGTAGTTAGGCCTGAAACTTAGACATTCTGCAAAGAGGTACATACATAGTTAAAAAAATAAGGTCTAAATCCATTAAATTGATGGGTTCAGGAGATGGCTTGGGCAATGATAGAAAATAGCAGATCTATATTTGGTTACTTTTTTTGCATTTCTGACTTTGCCAAGTTTAAAGTTTGCCTGAAAGAAGACTGATGAATATTATAAAACAAACAAAATTATGTCAAAGCACCTTCAGTAAATTGACCTATTCAGTGGAATAGATGATTAGACTATTAATATAATACCAAACTGAAAAAATGCTCTTGAGATCTTAAACTCAGAAACAAAAAAATGATAGCTCTTCCAAGATGCCTCTTTTGAAGTATGTAGGTATGCATACAACAACTATACAACAAAAGTACATATAGTCAGGGCTATGGTCAAGCCAATGTATGGCTGTGAAAGTTGGACCATAAGGAAGGCTGGGCGCCAAAGAATTGAGGCCTTTGAACTATGGTGCTGGAGAAGACTCCTGCGAGTCCCTTGGACTGCAGGGCAATCAAGCCGGTCAGTCCTAGAAGAAATCAACCCTGACTGCTTTTTAAAAGGCCAGATCCTGAAGATGAAACTCAAATACTTTGGCCACCTAATGAGAAGGAAAGACTCACTGGAGAAGAGCCTAATGTTGGGGAAGATTGAGGGCAAAAGAAGAAAGGGACAACAGAGAATGAGGTGGCTGGATGGAGTCACTGAAGCAGTCGGCAAGAGCTTAAATGGACTCCGGGGGATGGTAGAGGACAAGAAGGCCTGGAGGAAAGTTGTCCATGGGGTCATGATGGGTCAGACACGACTTCGCAACTAACAACAACAAACGTATGCATGAATCTGTGCTTGCATATGTGCATGAATGTGTGTGTTTCAGTTCCAACTATTTTGTTCTTGACCAAATATAATTTCCCAGCTGATCACTTTGTTCCCAAATTCACGAGTGAACATTTTGAGAAATTTGATCAAGTGAGGACATTGATTACTAAGGCTACCCAAAGCTTGAAAGGAGAATTTCAGTTGAAAAAAAATTCCAATTGAATCATCCTACTGAAGCAGATTTGCATATCAACACCGGGACCTGGTTTGAATCAAATGTCAAAATATTTCTTAGCTCTGTTAACTTTTCCTGTGCTTTTGGTGTCCACGATGTTTCAACTTCATTTCCTCTATGGAAAATTTTAGTTGTTGAGTGGTATGACAAGGTCATCTGAGGCTCATCCCCTTGTCTTCATGGCTGCAGTATGAATATGACTCAATAGCTGTTTCTATATAATGTATCTATCTCATTCCCAGTCTACAGTGGAGGCAGCTTAAGTCATTTTTAGCTGCTCCAGATTTCAAGTAGCATTTTCCAACTTCCTGACACAATTTTTGCCATGGAGACAATAACCAGGGGCTGGAATTGATCATTCCTTGCCCATTCCATAGAAAACCTTCTAACCTTGTCATCTATAATATAGTGCTATTTTTGTTGTTAATGACTCTGTACAAGACAGGTTGTGCTCCATCTGGCGGAACTGGGAAGAGACTCCCATGTGCTTCTGCATTATCTTGTTTCTATGGCATGGTCAATAGATCTAATAATATCTTTCTTATCCCATTCTCAGACTATTTTAGAAAACATTCTCTTCTTCTTATCTGAGATGTCAATCAACATCTCTAGAGGCATCATTACATTTATTGCAATTGTCATTTCTGTCAGACACCTGGCATGTTTAGCAATCTTGGTCACTTCAATACTATCTGTACTTGTCTACTATCTGTATGTGTGCTATCTGTAAACAACCTCATGTTTATCAACTATCATGGGCATCATGATATCACTACACAACCCCTGTGACTCCTATGCTTGCATCTGATGCAGGGATGCCAAGTACAAAAGGTGGCATTTAAATTGTGACATCACCGTGCATCTCTTTCTCTGTATAATGACTAATAGTAGATGCCCTTGTCTGCAATTTTTGCTTGTTTCTTGTATCTATTTTATTTTATTTTATTTTATTTTATTTTATTTTATTTTATTTTATTTTATTTTATTTTATTTTATTTTATTTTATTTTATTTTACCATAGACATAAATAAATTCCACCTTCTGTAGTTCATTTGCTGCTGAGGGCAAGCCATCTCTCTTCTGACTAGTGTTGTATGATTATTGGTGTTTTGTGCTGCAGGAGAGACTAGACACTTGACTCTATGTAACATCTGACAAGAGTGCTCCAAAAATCCTTGGCAGGTCTTATATGTACATAGCTTGAATCCTCTTTTCAAAGAGTACTAGACCTGTGCTTAAAAACAGTACCAGCAAATTAAAGTTCAAAGTAAACTGAGAAACACAACCAAGTTGTGTGTTGCTAGTTCTGTCATGGTTGAATGCAAAATTGGTTTTCCTATGCCCCTGCAATAGATTGATTATTTGTCAATCTATTGACAAATATTTCTTGAGGGAGCACCATTTAGTCTACAGCATTTCAGCTATATGGCTATACACCCTGTCTTGCTAGCCAGAAGAATAGATTTGGACTCATCACCATTCATTTGCAGTGCTAGTTAAGAATGGACCTCCTTTTTTTTTTTTTTTTTTACTAATCACTCCCTCCTGCAAGGCATTCAGTTGTTTATTTTTGTATTTAGGTTTAGCATTCTTTAAGAACAGCTCAATATCTATCTTCAGCTACAGCTCAACTGGCAAGTCTCACATATGAAGCCTCTTCATCAGTGGTGGGTTTCTAATTTTTTTAGTACTGGTTTTGTGGGTGTGGCTTGGTGGGAATGGCAGGGGAAGGATACTGTAAAATCTCCATACCCACCCCACTCCAGGGGAAGGATACTGTAAAATCTCCATTCCCTCTCCAATCCAGGGGAAGGTTACTGCAAAATCCCCATTTCCTCCCGATCAGCTGGGACTTAGGAGGCAGAGAATAGATGGGGGTGGGGCCAGTCAGAGGTAGTATTTACGGGTTCTCTGAACTACTCAAAATTTCTGCTACCAGTTCTCCAGAACTGCTCAGAACCTGCTGAAACCCACCTCTGCTCTTCGTATGAAGTCAGGCAAGTTGACTAGTGGCAAAAAATGTCATTCTAAATATTGTGCATACTTGCCGAATCCCACCCAATTATTTTAGGAAGAATTATTGATGGCTGTTTTCCCACTGACAAATGACTCTTGGTGGGAAGGGCAATGAAAATATGGGAATCCATCAATTATTTTCTTTAAACTTTCCTGCATTAAAGCAGTCAGGACCACAGCAGCTACCAATGGTCCAATAGGCTCCTGGGATTTTCTGCCAACATATTGTTCTGCTAGCTCAAGGAAGAGCACTTTAATATGGCTTTCTGCTTGTTCCTTGACACTGAATAATCAGATCAGAGCTCCTTTTGGGTGGCAATGTTTTACTTTAGGCTTCACTTATTTTCTCAATTCTCAGCATCTTTAATGCAGCCAGTCATTTTGCTCTTTGTTGTCGAACTCCCAGGATGTAATGTTTCAGAAGTGGCCTTGCCCAAAGATTTAGGACTTCAGCCTGGGTGTCAACTCTCTGAATATGACGTCAAGGCTGATCAGTCCTATACGTATTCTTGGGTTAAGTTTTTATTTTAAATTCTGTATGATTGGTACAGTTTTTAGCATGAATGAGTGCCAGACTATCACTTTGGAGACACTGTTTCAAACATTTATTGTTTTAAGAATATGGGATGTCAAGCCTGAAAATGCTATTTTCGTGATTAACCTACTTCACTAGCAAAATAGCATTGCCAGATCCAGACACAATCAACTCTTTATAGTGGTGATGTCAGCTCCGGCATACTGGCCAGCCCGGAGCTGCCATTCGGAGGGGAGGCAGCCACCGCTCTCCCTGGCCATCCTGGAATGTCCTGGATGACTGGCCGGGAAGGGTCCTCCTGTAAAGGCTGACTGGCAGCAAAAGATGAAGAGAACCAGTCTTCCTTAAAAACTTACTGGCAGCAGAGGAGGAGGAAAAGAAAGGCTGGACTTAAGGTGGATGCTGGCTTCTTCACGTGTATTATCCCCTGCTCATTTCAGGGTCACATGGGAGGGAGTTGCATGTGTGAGTGGGTGGGTGGGTGTGCTTATAGTTTAAAAGGTGGTGGGGAGCACGGGTGGTTAGTCCTAACAAGACATTCCTTTTGCGATTGTCAGTGCGTGCCAAAAAAAAAAAAAAAAAAGTAAAGCAGGCAGCCACAAACCAGGTTTGTGTTTGGTTGTGTTTCTTTCTTTTTCTTTTTGTTTGGAATCTGACAGGTGAGTGAGTCCTCCTCGGGGGGGGGGGGGTTCCAATTTTGCCAACTAACCCTCCTAGTAAAGCCAAAACCCCAATGGAAAATTCCACTTCCCAATTCCACTAGGACAACTTAATGGTCATTCTTCCATTCATATTAGGCTAAACTGAATAGAGATATATGGGTATAGAGTCTTATTCCTGATCATCTGCATTCAGCTAAAGGAGCATGGAGAAGTCTTAATTCTGATGTTGTGTAGAAAGCTACCCACCATAGTAATAACATGGTATAAGCTAATGATCCTTTGGGAGCTGAGTAGGATCTTATTGGATGGCTCTGCAAACGAGTGGTGGGTTTTCATTTACTTATTCTAAATTGTATAAATATTGGATACTATTTAGGTATTGGAAGGCATAGATCAAGAACTATGTTGATTTGGTATCAGAATATTGTCATCCATGCAGGAAAGATAGATACGGGGATTCTCAATGCATCTCCACTGTAGAATGCTTATAGAGAGCCTTGTATGCTTCTTTGCTTCACAGCCTTATTAGAAAATAGTAAGGCCTATGTCTTCAACATGCCTTCATTGGTGGCAGTGGGGGCAGCAACTGAGGCAGTGGTGTGTTGCCCCCTGTTTGGACCGGTTCTATAGAACCAGTAGTAAAACCAGCAGGAGGCTCCACCCACCGACCCCGACATCATTAGGAATCTTCTATGCAACCCCGTTGCGAACCGGTAGTAAAGGTAAGTAGAACCCACCCCTGAACTGAGGATATACACAAGCTGGTACTTTTGCTGGTGAGACTGGGCTGCAAATTTATTAATGGCTATTGGGGGTGAGTCACTGACCTCCACAGAGGGGGCTCGCAACTTGGGTGTCCCCCTGGACACACGGCTGTCTTTAGAAGAGCATATGATGGCCATAGCCAGGGGGCCTTTTTATCAGGTTTGCCTGATATGCCAGTTGGGCCCCTTTCTGGATCGGGACTCCTTGTGCACAGTCACTCATGCCTTGGTCACGTCATGCCTGGACTACTGCAACACTCTCTACATGGGGCTCCCCCTGAGGAGCACCCGGAGGCTCCAGCTGGTGCAGAATGTGGCCGCGCGGGTGATTATGGGAGCGACGTGGCACTCCCATGTAACACCTCTCCTGCGCGAGCTGCATTGGCTCCCGGTGGTCTTCCGGGTGCACTTTAAGGTGTTGGTTCTCATCTTTAAAGCGCTCCATGGCTTAGGGCCAGGGTATTTGCTGCTACCGATAACCTCCCACCGGCCAATACACTCTCACAGAGAGGGCCTCCTCAGGGTGCCGTCGGTCAGGCAATGTCAGCTGGCGGCCCCCAGGGGGAGAGCCTTCTCTGTGGGGGCACCCGCCCTGTGGAATGAGCTGCCTCCTGGAATACGATTGATCCCGGACCTCCAGACCTTCCGTAAAGCCCTGAAGATGTTTTTATTCCATCAAGCCGGCCTAGCCTAAATGGTTTTTAATTGGGACTTTAAATTTTATGGATTTGGGGGTTTTAAATTGGGAAGCTAGTGATTTAATTCTTTTTAATTATCTTAACTTTTGTATTTATATGTTTTTTAATTTTGGCTGTTCACCGCCCTGAGTCCCTTCTGGGAGAAGGGCGGTATACAAATTAAATAAATAAACAAACAAACAAACAAACAAACAAACAAACAAACAAACAATTATATTGGGCACAGCTTCTCTTGTTATGGTGATAGAACAAATTTATGAATGTTGTTCTGGCTTCCTTGGAAAAAAGGTGGTGGAATGCAATTATAAATAGAGTAAGAAAATATTGTTGCTAGTTTAATTCTGATTCTTTAAAGCTACACTATAGGCAAAAGGTAAACTGAATCACTGCACATACTATAGATCTTGCTGACTTTCCTTGAGAGTTACTTTAGAAAACTGAAAGATACAACACAGAATTGTTTCCTAGAACTCTAGTTAGAGAAAAAGCCCTTGTTTAATTTATTGAAGTTGCAATACCAACTTCACTAGAAAAAGAGAAGGTTATGGTATTCTTAATAAATGGCAGAAGAGAGGTTCATTTTCTGTTGGGCAAGCTTAGGGTAGTTTGTTGATTTTAAAAAGTCAAACTTAGGTACTCAACTGATAATTTCTTCCTTACCAGGATGTATTTATCTTCAATTATCTGTCCCAGTGGCAGTATACGCTTCTTTTCTATTGATACAAGAAAAAGATAGAATGTTATATTTCAGTTCTCCCACACTTGTCCTCTATGCACATAATAGAGAATCACAGTTGAGCTGTTGATCAGGCAGACGAAGCATGGGACCTGGATTCAGAGGTGGTACTCAATAGGACATTGATAGTGGGACAGGCATGGGATTGGTATTGGAGAGAGAGGGGGGAGGGAGGGAGGGAGGGAGGGAGGGAGGGAGAGAGAGAGAGAGACTGAGAGAGAGAGAGAGAGAGAGGGAGAGAGAGAGAGAGAGAGAGAGAGAGAGAGAGAGAGAGAGAGAGAAAGAGAGAAATATTTTGGAATAAACTTTTAAATTTATTCTAGCACAGTGAACAATTCCCATTACACACATAAACCACTTTACGAATAGCAGTTCACAGTGACTACAAATGAATAATTAACATTTTAAGACTTTTTATCTTTTACAATCATTTCCATTTCTTCAATACCTGCTTTCTTCTGTTCTTATTTTATTTCAGAAGAACATTTGCTATTCAGGAGAGTTTTTATGAAAAACTTGAGGGGTTTCTCTTTCTTACCTATTTTTTTTTTAATCACTTAATAACGCTTTACTCTTTCCTTTTAGCTATCCTTAAGGATTTTTTTAAAAAGTCTGCGGTAAATAAAAGTGTGATGTAGGAAAGCGTTTTCTTTTTAGCTAAAGGCTTACTTCCAAAATAATTGTTCTCATTTTCACAGATGGAGTAGATTGCTCTTTCTCTTGAAAGCTTTAGTATGGTGTGTTTTGAAGGAGGAAAAATGTGGTGCTTGTTTTGTTAACCCTCTTACGTTTGAGTTACTCTTCATCATTTTTGAACTAAATTAGGCTTTGTCAACTGTAAAAGCAGAAATCTCTCAAATTGTTCTTCATTTAGATTAATCTTGAACCTCACAATGGCTTCATTTAAATCTGAGAAATGTAATGCAGTTGATAGGCTGGGCATTTTAGAATAAAAGGAAAGGTCTCTACCAGATCTTAGATCATGTTTAGAATGATTGAAGCACTTTCAAAGCAATAGTCACTGGGAATAACAAGCCACAGGTTCTATTTTTTTTTTATTATTATTATTACTTACAGTTCTATCTTGAACAGCAAGCTGAATAATACTAGGTCAAACTATTCATTTATATTGGTGGGGGCTGGAGAAAGAAAATCTGTGACCTTCTACAGCAGGGCTGTCAAACTCCCGGCCCAGTGGGCTGGATGCATCACATGTTGGCCATGTCCATGCCTGGTTTAGTAAAGGCGGGGAAAAGTCCTGATATGTCACATGATGCCACCATGATGATGTGAGTTTGACACCCCTGTTCTACAGTATATGTTACTGAAATACAGTTTCTGTTTGCCCTAACTATATGCCCACTGGAAAAGATGCTGGGAGTTGCAGTTTAGCATCATCTGAGAAGAGCCAAAACATGGCCCCTAGTGATAGAGAAATGTTAGCTTTGTTCAATGGTAGCAGCTCCCCAAAATCTCATGTATTATTTTGAAATGTGATGCTCTTTAAAAGGAAGTTGCAAAGGAATAATCGGATCTTCTGTGTGCATGCTACAATATGTCACTCAATATTGTTATTGGGTACATTTTCTTCCCCATTCTGTGATTCGGATCAGATTTTTTTAAAGGGAGAAAATATTAAAAATATGGGCAATATGGGTGTGTGTGTGAAGGACACCTGCCACAGATTTTCTGGAGCCTAAATTGATTTGTTTCTCGCAATGAAAGGTGTTGATTCACATTTGTCTCTTCAAAATGAACACAAAAAAGCTATGTTTGGGAAACATAATCCTCAAAATAATGTGTAGAAGAACCCACCCATGAAAGTTTAAGGGAAAAGTGAGTACAAAGCAGAAGCAAATACTGGTTAAACACACACATACACGCGCGCACACACACACACACACACACACACACGAGCAAATAGATTTTAGGGAAGAATTTGTATAAATTCCATGTTGTGGCCATTTTTTAATTCAGTTTACATTCCACTTCTTTTTTGAGTTCAAGAAGATATACATAGAATTCTCTCCTTCAATTTTTCACTACAATAAGTCTGTGAACTACAATGCACTGACAGAGAACTAGCCCAAAGCAACCCAATATAAACATTAGAGAAATTTGAAAATTACAGCAACAGCAACAAAAAAGAACACCCTTAATTTTAAACAAATGTAAAATAGGACAATACACAAAATAGAATGGACGGTTTTCCAAGATTTCGATGAGAAAAGTTCAGTTTAATGGTTGCATGTATCTGCTTGAAAAAAAAGTAACAAATGATGAATTATGAGATGCTCAGGGTTCAACAGTCTCTACATGAAGTCACTGGGTGAGGTCATCTACCAGTAGAAGGTCAGGTATATGAATGACTGAATATCTTCAGCCTGGGTTGCAAATGAGACATTGTGGAAGTCTTATTTTGGGATTTAGAGGCTTTTATGGGCTGGATGGATATCAACAGGTTCAGGCTCAGTTCCATATCTCTGGGTTTGGAAACCTTCTCATATATCAGATATTCCATTTTTGGATCTGGACAATGTCTTAAGGCCTGATATGGAAGTAATTTATATCTTGGTGGACCTCTTGGTGGTACAGCTCTTGCATGCGAAGCAGAAGCAGTTGTGGCTAGGGAGACTTTTGTACAGTTTCATGTAGCATGTCAGCTTTATTCCTTCCTGGATCAAGAGGCTCTGCTCATGGTTTGCTGATGCCTTTCATAACTTCCTGTTTGGACTACTGCAAAATACTTTACATGGAACTGCCCTGGAAGTTTCCTGGAAGCCTATGTAGTGATTGAAACTTTTAGATTTTCCCATGTAATATTTGTACTGGGAGAGCTTCATGGGTCCTAATTTTCCTTTTGAATGCAATTCAAGGCTCTGATTGTCAGGTTTAAAGACCTGCCTGGTTTAGGATTTTGGTATCTATGGGATTGTTTTCTCCTAACGGTTTCTGGCTGCATCAGGAAAGGTGGGCTAGTCCAGATCTTCTGTCTTAAGGAAGACAAGAAGCCTGTTCGATCTTGCCATCCCCACCCCCTCCCTCTTTGGCATACATTCCTTCAAAGGTAAAACTGTTCCTGGCCTCATTGTTGTTTTCTTTTGAAAAGCCATTAAATCTTGCCTTTTCCAAACAGCTTTGGAAATAGATTGGTGATCAGGAGGACTCTGTTCAGGTGTGGGTTCTAAATATTTTTACTACCGGTTCTGTGGGCATGGCTTATTTTGTGGGCGTGACTGGGTGGGCGTGGCCAAAAAATTTTTTTTTACTTTTAAAAGCATTTTTTCTACAACCTTAAGAGGTTGCAGAAAAAAATGCTTTGAAAATCATGCAACTCAGCTGGGATCATCAGAGGCTTTTCAAAGCATTTTTTTTACCACCTCTTCGGCTGAAGAGGTTGTAGAAAAAATGCTTTGAAAAGCCTCTGATGATCCCAGCTGAGCCACGGGATCATCAGAGGCTTTTTTTTTTTTTTTTACTTTTAAAAGCATTTTTTCAGCTGAAGAGGTTGTAGAAAAAATGCTTTTAAAAGTAAAAAAAAAAAGCCTCTGTTGAGGTGGGCAGGGTAAGTGAGCGGCGACTGGGCCGGGGACCGGTTTGGGGGCATGGCCAGCCAATGTTATTACCGGTTCTCAGAACTACTACAAATTTTTCTACCGGTTCTTGCGAACCGGTGCGAACTGGAAGCAACCCACCACTGATTCTGTTGCTATGGCTGTGGGTGTTTTAGATCCTCTTCAAGGTACTAATGTTTTGTTATTGTTTATTGTAGTTTTTATTTTAATGCTATTATAAGCCCCATTGAGGTCTGTTGAAGTGAGCAGCACAGAAACAGTAAGAAATAAATACATAAACAATGGATCTGTACTTTTTTTAAGCCTTTGGCCAATGTTTAATGCTAAAACTTCATATGTGACAGATGATTGGAAGCATGTGGAGCTCACATAATTAATGTTCCGAAGTGCTTGGTATTTCATTTTTAGGATAAAAGCAATTAGAATGATTACTCGTTATCTAAATGCCTAGCATTTTAAATATGACATTTAACTGTGGAGCACCCATTTTCAGAGACCAGCCTTTGAATATTCTACTTGGGATTTTTGTCATAAAAAAAATTAACGGTGATAATAATAATTTGAGGCACCATGTGGCTCTTTTGTCTCCAAAGACAATTCTTTTCGCAAAGAATAAGTTTGTTCAAATGACAACCTTGTCTGATACAGTTGGGAGAGGCTTCCAACATGCATTCCTGAATACCTACTTGAGGTTTGTAAATATGGACCAATCTCCTGATCTTATACTATTTCTGGAGTATGCTGGTAGCATTCACAATACTTTTCACTGAAGCCAATGTATGGCCAAAGATGAACGTACTGATGTACTAAGTGAATATATTTGCATCAACTATGGTCTATATTCATGGAAATGAAAAGATAGCCTTCAGAAAATGATAAAAACAAGGACTTGACTATCTTGGTTGTTTGGTGTCCTTTTTTGGGGGGGGATAGCTGTGTGAATATAACATCAGTGAAGATAGTTGCAATGCTTATCAAGGGGCCAGAGCTATAAACAGGCTATGGAAGTTGTTTTGTGGTTACTGGTACAATCCCTTGTTCACATATTCACAATTTGTAGCTTCTTTTTCTCCACTTGCTAGATGCTAAATTTGCTTGCCAGAGTGATAAGGCAAGCCTTCTTCTATTCCAGAATGAAGTAAGTATGTTGGGTAAAAAAAACATAGTATCAAAAACAATTCTTATCTAATCAAATGTGCAGCTGCCTCACAAAAAGAATACCTAGCAGTATCCTTGCTCAAAAACAATCCAATCAGGAATCTGTCCTCTTTGAATTTTCCAAAATAAATATAAATCCATTCAGAAATCCACCGATTCAAACTACCAACCAGCAGCCTAGATCAAAGGCAGACCATTCAGGAACCAATACTCTTCAAATTTCTTCAAAATGGATCAAACAGTTAAGGAACCAGCTTTTTAGGACTCTCATGACGTGGACCAATCAATGAGTAGCTTTCCAGCTTCAAACACAAGAGCCCAGTCAACCCATTTAAGCTCTCTGTGAGTGAACAATGACATACCAGAAGGCAGCTCCTCTGTCTCTGAAAATTCCAATCATAATTGCTGGTGAAAGTTCAGAACAAAATAAAAGGAGGCCATGGCCATTCAGCCTGAAAGCTCATCAATGCTTCAGTAGTACTGAAATTTAATATGAATTGCCAATGGCACAGTTAATACTTTTGGTAGTTTTCATGACTCCTGTTAGATATTAGCATTGTAACTGCTCTAGGATAAGACACTGAATGTCAACAGTGAAATATTCTACTTATCAGAGTCTGAACTGAGGCAACTCCCTACAACCTACTTCATTCATGGGTAAAAATATGCATCTACTTTCCAAGAGCAGAAGCAGTATCTTGAGAAGGAGGAGAGAGTATAGCAATGGAATAGAACTTGGGGCTTGCTGTGGTGAGTTCTAATCTTAAAGGTAAAGGTAAAGGTTCCCCTTGCATATACGTGCTAATCGTTCCCGACTCTAGGGCGCGGTGCTCATCTCCGTTTCTATGCCAGCACTGTCTGATGACGATTCCGTGGTCATGTGGCTGGCATGACTAAATGCAGAAGATGCATGGAGCACTGTTACCTTCCCAGTGAAGTGGTTCCTATTTTTCTACTTGCATTTTTATGTGCTTTTTGAATTGCTTAGGTTGGCAGAAGCTGGGGCAAGTAATGGGAGCTCACTCCATTACGCGGTGCTAGAGATTCGAACGGCTTAACTGCTGACCTTTCTGATTGACAAGCTCAGCATCTTAACCACTAAGCCAATGCATCCCCTTATCCCCTTATTCTCTTATCCCCTGCCAGATAATGTCTTTGGCCATTGATGTCCTCTAAAACCCATAGTCACTATTCTTCTTTCATGTCACCAACAGAATCTGTCAGATCCTATACAGTAAAAACCTTGTGCTATTCATAGTTGATATGAATCTGGCACTTCTAAAATACATTTCCTGTTCTTTAAAGAAAGCAAGCAATCTATTTTTAGTAACTGTTATTTCACAATGAAACATCCAACACATACTTCATAGAAGTAGTTTCTGAAACCACAACACATACTTAATGTTTGATTCTTCTGGGGGGGAAATATGTTTGTGCTCTGTAGCCAGAAGCAGAGGTCTTATCTTTAATACATCCAAAGCTGCTAACAAAAATGGATTGTAGTATGTATTTCCCTAAAATGCATTGCCGACACTTGGTTAGCGGATATTTTTGTATAGGAGCTACAACTATAGCAAGGAAGACCATTTTGTTAAATTTTACTTCTGAGAATTTAATTACAGTATTCTGTTCTCCAGATTCCAGGATGGATATTTTTCATTCATTGTAACACCCATTTCCCAGACAAATTTACCTCCTCCCCTTTTAGAACTTCATTGTAAGAGGTTCAAATTTCATTCTAATCCTAAATATATACTGATTTAGTTATACTTAATACCAATACATAAATGAAAAAAAAAAAAAACCAGACATGGAACCAGAATCACGTTGCAAATCAAACACCTTCCCAAAATATAGACTGGTAAGTAGAATGTATTCCAATATTTTATGACCCCAAGCCATAAATTACATAACACCTCCACCGTAAATTTCCCAGCTTCTCCCAAACCATGATGCCGGAATTACAATTTTGTTTCCCACCTCAAAACAGTCAGAAATCATGGTGCCAATTTTCAGCAATCAGAGTGATGAAATTTAACAGCATGATTATAGGGGCCATAATAAAAAGTTATTTTGCTGCATGTAATTTTCAGGCTATAGGTTTCCCTTGAATGTTTCAGACAGCAGGACTTGAATGAATGGATGGACGGATGGGTGAACAGATAACATGAATGAATGTTTTGATTAGGTTTCATAGATAATGAGTAGATCAATGAATGAAGATTTTGATTTTGATTTAAAATCATTTGTATGTGTGGGGAAGTGCAATGGCCATGCAAGTTGGGTTTTTTAAATACAACAAATAGCCCTGAATTATTCTTTTTTAGGATTTTTAAGTCAAAAGACTATTCCTAAGTCAATAGGGGAATGGATTATATAACTCTTTTTTTAATTTTAAGATTCATTGAGACTGAGTAAATTTCCATCCAAATGTGGTAGCAGACTCTTATTACATTCTTTTAGAATTTCATTGTAAAAATAGTTGTCTATGCTGTTCTACACAACTGCTTTTGATTATTAATAGAGAACACTTTATCTAACTTTGATTTCTATATTTTTGAAGTTTTGGAATTACTAACATATTTTGCTTTTTACAGTCAGTCTTAAAATTCAAGAGAAGAAATTAACCTATTTGTCTCAGTCCTCTATGGTGGATTTCATTTTTCAGATGTATTCATTAGAAGACTTCCCGTTCATTTTTGCTTTATTTGCTTTTGTTAAATACTGACATCAAATAAGGTTTTGTTGCTTTTGTCATAAAAGAATTGTTCAAGAAACAAGTTCATCCTAACCCCATGATGGCAAACCTATGGCATGCGTGCCACAGGTGGACACGGAGGCATTTTGGTGGGCACATGAGTGTTGGCCTAGCTCAGCTCCAGCACGCATGCATGCACCATCCAAATGATTTTCAGGTCTTTCGGGCCAACCGGAAGTCAGGAAAAGGGTCATTTCCGGCCTTCAGAGGGCTTCCAGGGGGGTGGGGAAAGCTGTTTTTGCCCTCCCCAGGCTCCTAAAAGGGCTCTGGAGCCTGGGTAGACCAAAAAATGGGCCTTCCGGTCCCACTGAAATTCAGGAAATGGGCCGTTTCTGCCCTCCAGAGGGCCTAAAACTTGTGAAGAACAAATAGTCAGTTAGCAACATCTAGATAGGGAAAGGCAGCTCTGTTTTGAAGCCACCCTGACTTCATGAGATATCAACTTGGTATGCTAAATATTTTCCTAAAGTAATGTCTTGAGATTTTATACTTTCTTTAATCTATTCAACACATTTAAGTTATGTCAGAAGTTATAATAACTGCAAAGAAAGTGTTCCAATTTAGACAGTTCACAATGAAAACACATCAGAGGTTTCCCTCCTGCTTTAGTGTACCATATACAGTAAGACAATTCTCTTCACAAACATTTACAGTGTGTATCATGACACTGAAATGCACTATTCATCTCTTCCATATTTCCATGCAATATTGTAGCAAAACCTCAAAAGAGCAGAACTTGCACCGTGATGTCAATGCACAAAGTTTTGTCATTTTGGCACGACTGTGGAGAGGAACAGATGCCTCTGCTCTGCTTCAAAGCTCTGTAAATGAGCAGCAGTGTCAGTTCTGCAAAGACAAATTGCAGGCATGATGCAAAGCTTCAGAGGGTAATCATTAGCCAGTTCTGAATGGGAAGGGTCTTTCTCAAGAAATATCAGCTTCAACTTGAGAAGGCTATGAAACTTCAGAAGATCCTTACTCAATGGACTTTTGAGTCACCTAAACAGAAGTAGAATGTTCTCAGATATTTGCCTGTTAAACTTCATAATGTTGTATCCCAAGGCTTTCAAAAACTGCAGGGTGTTAAGAAACAACTCTGTTATAACAGTAGTCCCAGTTCTTTTACTGTAAATTGTAAAATTCCCGTCCTGGAAATTTCATTTGTGACTTTGTCTTGCTTCTCTTTTCAACATCAGATTATTTCATTTTCATTTGCCCATAGATTTCATATGTGATGTCAGATTTTAATAAATAATTTAGTTATCTATCTAGGCAGATAGTTTTATGTATATATATTTTAGTGCTGCTTGATCATTATGGTTAAATGCTTTGAATTTAATCTTTTCTATAAACCACTTGATGGCCTCTATCCTATTCTTGGTTCCCCAGATCTGTTAGCAAAATCAAGTTTCCAGGGCCTCCAAAATGGGGGCCAATCTTATTTCCGCAGAAGTGATGCTCTATAGGCAGGAAACTACCATTGAGAAGACCCTTCTTTTTGGCTCTACTAAATGTAATGCCTAATTCTTTCATGTTGTTTAATTTATATGAGGGAGGGAGGGAGGGAGGGAGGGAGGGAGGGAGGGAGGAAGGAAGGAAGGAAGGAAGGAAGGAAGGAAGGAAGGAAGGTGCATTATACATTATAGCATGTGTGTTTTGTTCCATTGCTACAGAGGACCACAGACAGAAATAAATTAAAGGGTCAAGATCTCTGTCATATTTCTAGCCCCAAAGCCAACCATTATAGTCAATGTTGACTTGGATGAATTCATAATAATGAAAGTTAATGCAAATTGATAAACATAAAATGCTCTGTAAGCATATTCATTTGGGCCATGATTTCAGAAGAGTTGTGAACATTGCATAAACTTGAAAACTTGGGAGGAAAAAATAGAGATGTTCTGCCATAAGTGTCAATGGCCAAAAGATGGGGGCCATTTGCTCTATGTAGACCAACAAATGCAATGACCCTAGCTTTATTACGGTATGCTTGCACAAAATTGTGTTGATTGATTGTGGATACTCATCTCTGGTAATTAGCCTGGCACTAACCCAGTTATACTGGTGATTGACAATAGCTAAATAATCTTGTTGGAGCATTTAATTTTATTAGAAAGCAAGCTAAAACTTAATGTCTGGAACCTTAAGGAAGATCTCCAGTTCTTAAAACAGCAGGATAGTATTTTGATACAGGGATTTTTGCTTCTCCCCAGCTCTACAAAGTGAATCTATCTCTCATTAGAGATGATTCTAATCAAAGTGATTTTGATTATTATCTAGCTTGGTTTTTCCCCCACAAGGTTGCTGCAAAATATTAATCTCTGCATTTAAAAAAATGGTTAGACTTGTGTTTTCATAGTGAAAGTTTAACTTGTTTGAAACCCATTGCTCCTATGCACTCATATTTGCTCTTTCCTTGGTGAGATAAGTGAGGACAGAAGCTGTGCTCAAAGTTCTCCAACTGCATTTTTCTTCAAAGGCAGTCAAGGGCCAGTAATGAAATGGATCAAAGAATTGCAGGCCAACAAAAAGTCAAATCAACTCCAGTAGAATATTCATTACTTCTAAATATTTCTAATAATAGTCTTTCCATACACGGGTAGAAAGGGCCTTTGGAAAAACCTGTAGGGGACCAATTCAACACAGCTCTTTCTGGATTATTATGGCTCATGTTAATCACTTGACAATGAATAATGGAGAGAAAGCCAAAGTGTATGTAACATCTTCATTAATTACAACTTAAGCTCCTATAAACAAGAGGTTAGCCTTGTTCAGCATGTATTTAGCTGCAGAGAATATTTTGAACACATCTACATAATCCTACTGTAAATAATTGAGGCTCCAAATGATTAATTTTTGTCAATTAAGTCTCCTGCCCTTAACCATTTAATGGATTAATTTCCCAATTTAAGCGCATCAGTGTTTTAATAAAGATATTTTTTAAAGAATATTTAACTAAGTTAACACTGTTAACAGGTTTTTTTTTAAAGTAAGCAATACAGAGCAATCTAGGACTTGTGATTCTTAATTGATGGAGTAGAAAGAAGAAAACCTATTTAGGAGATAATCCTCACCATCAAATGAATTACAAACACATCACTATCTCTTAAGCAAGAATGTCACATAACATCATTAAACAAAAGATGCCAAATGGGGAATAATAGGCAAGTCTTCTGTGGTTGAGTTAGAAGATCTAGGTGGTGTAGCAGACACTTATAGACAATTCTGAGTGACTGGCTTCATAATGGGCTCTTCTGTTTGGTCTATTGGATAATCTTTGGTGACTGGTACAGAAAATATGAGATTTTTGTTCCTTTTCAAATTTTGAAGGCTTTTGATACCACTAACCATTTCAGAGATTTGAGAAGGTTGGAATGTCTAAATTTCCATCTCTCAAGTTCCATTTTGTCTCCAATGTTTTGCTATTTAAAAGGCCTTAAACACTCTTCTTCAGCAGGCTTTTAATTTGAATTTTAACTGTTTTTATTATCTCTGGTAAAGATAATTTTGACTTCCAGCTCCCAATTGCAGGCAATCATTTTGTACTCATGGATGACCTGCTAATCATTAAAGTCACAGCATGCCTTTATAAAGGGGAAGAGTTGCTCAAACTGCTTTTCGCATGCAGTTCTACATGCGAATGAATAACTTTGGGAAAGCTTAAGTGTTGTGGTCCGCCAGCAGCCTGCAGAACTGGCAGCAGAGTCAGACAGTGAGGAGGCTGGGGAGGAGCATGGGCCAGTCCTGGAGTCTGGGGAAGGCTTGGACGAGGGCCAGGGCCATCTGGGAGTTATGCGCAAACTCCGGAGCCTCCAGAGTCAGACATCAGAGAGGCAGAGGAACAAGAGGAGCCTGTTCCTAATGCAAGCATGCGCAGAGCTGCCAGAAGGCAAGAACAGTTAAAGCAAAAGGGACGACTCGTGAGTAAGGATTTGCCCCTCACATAAGGCTTAAAAGAGGAGCAAAGGCACATGGGCCCTTTGCAGGAAAACAACGTTGTTGATTCTGTTCCCAGGCGGCATCTCTGTTTGATTCTGGACTCCGTGTGGCTTTGTCAAGTAAGTCTTTGGCAGCGTATCAAGGGAGATAAAGGTTGGTGATTATCCCGAAGGACTTCTCCCGAAGGACTTTTTGCAACTAATTGGGACTCAGCTGTGAATGAACGTAATTCACAGTTGCAATAAAAGAGGTTTTTGGGACTACTCATGTGTCTTAATGACTCAGGAAGCTGAGGTCACAACATTAAGAACAATGTGAATTAAAAGGACACCTTTTGAAAACAAAACAAATGTTAAACCTGTTTTACCTCCTCCATTATTTCCTCATTCTTAAATCATCAAGCGTCTGAGAAAATAAATTTTCTAAGGATGCTGTAAAAAATATAACAAAACTCCAGAAATGGAGATTAAGACCAGAGAGCATTGTGAAAATCTAAAAGTCTACTATATCAAACTGGATTTGCCAGGGCTTTGAAATATATATTCCATTTATCCTGTTTTGTCTCTTAATGTGAGGCTCATCACATGTTTACCTGAATAAATATACACACAAATATGTACACAATTTCAAATATATATACACACACACACGTGATTGAGATGCATAGATATATATAAGATGAGCTCTAATCTTTCTAGCAAAATGAAGTAAAGTTAAATTGCAAAGATGGGTTGATGTGACATCTTGGGGATAGAGGCATATCTAGCACAAATATTAACACTGACCTCAGAAACTAATTTGAAATATAATGGCCCATACATGTTCCACTAGAAGATCTTGGCAGATTTAGGATGATATCCTACCAGTAAAAACATGCTTGTATGCCTCTTCAAACACATCCCTTTTTTATTGCGTGGAACATTCATAATCATGTCTTTAACGGCCTGCTGTTCCCTTTGAATGATTTTAATATGAATATTTTCTGGACGTTGTAATTCTAACTGCTTAATAGCATACTGGCAATGAAAGCTACAGTGACCAGATGTAATAGCGAACAGGTCTCTTGTAACTTTAATCATTGTGGAAAGGGGGGGAAAAAGTTTATTTCTTTTTATCCTTACATGAAATCAGAATAGAAAGTAACCTCAAGGGCCATTTAATACACCTTTTAAAGAAATGCAATATCCACATAGACCACAATACTTTCTACACAGCTATTAAAAAATAATGGTGCCCTGTCCAACTTTGCATGTGTTCAATCATCCAGGAAGAAAAATTCATTTGTATTCAAGTTTTACCTATCCATTCTGTAAACCACATAGCTGAATGCAAAGTGCTTAAGCTTATCAAAAGGGTTTCGAAAAGTAAAGTTTACGGGGAGACTTAAGTCAACAGGAATAATTTAGCCAGGCAAAGAAAGGAGATGAGAGAACCAGTGAGAGTGAATGGCAGCCTTTAGAGTAGTCAGCTTCATTCTTTGTTGCTCAAACCAAAGAAAAAGGACTGACATAGAGATGCTTAAGGTACTTGTTTCAGTCATATCTGATACAAACTGACCTGCTTACTATCTCATGTTCTGATATGAGAATCAATTGAGTTTTCAGAACCAGAAAAACATCAAGTCATGTCTCATGATACTGTGATTTTACTTATCTCTCAATATCAGATGAGTTTACGTGTCAATACCCAGGTTCTTTTATGAAAGCAAAGGTTATCAGATTCAAAGAGTTACTGTAGAAATAAATGAAGATTTTGATTCACTTTTGATGGTATTTTCTGACAATGTGGAAATGAGTTCTGCTCCAGCTGAAATTGCTGAATGGATTATGGATGGAACATTGATTTGTTCAAATATATGACTCAAATGAACCACGTCTGCAGTATATTTTGATATCAAATTAAAAATTGAATTAATTCCGTTTAGAGCACTTGCGCAAATGTACAGATGCTATAAAGTGATTCTCATCAAATGTGCAAATGAAAGCCAAGTCCTTCAGAATTTCAGAGGTATTCAATATGATCTAGAAAATCAGCCCTTTTCAGAGATTGAATTGAATCTTTGAACTGAATATTCATATAGTCATACTATCCACTGACAAGATTTGAGCATTCCCGTTGTTGAAATAAATTGCTTACAAACAAAGAAACAAATGAAGAAGCAGAATATTATTCCAGGGCCTTGCAGAAGAGGCAGAGAATTTTTTATTGTCTTGCATGAATCAGCATCAGAGGTGGGTTTCAGCAGGTTCTGACCATTTCTGGAAAACTGGTAGTGGAAATTTTGAGTAGTTTGGAGAACCGGTAAATACCACTTCTGACTGGCCCCGCCCCCATCTATTCTCTGCCTCCCAAGTCCCAGCTGATCGGGAGGAAATGGGGATTGTGCAGTAACCTTCCCCTGGAGTGGGGAGGGAATGGAGATTTTACAGTATCCTTCCCCTGCCATGCCCACAAGCCATGCCATTCCTATGAAGCCACACCTACAGAACCGGTATTCAAAAATTTTGAAACCCACCACTGATCAGCATGGCTGACTCTAACGTCTCTCTTTCTTACTGCTTTGGATTTTGAAACTCTGTTCTGCTCATCCAGGAACACCAACTAGCAGTCAGAAAACACAACAAAACCTCCTTAATCTCACCACACATGGACCATAGTTTCAATTTGGAAGCTGAGCATCCTAGGCAAAAAGACCAGAACACTTCTTGCCAGTGGCCAACACCCAGATTAAAAGCAGACAATCAAGCAGAAAACAATACACTAATTCAGTAATTACAAAGGAGAAAACCTAACCTCGGTAACACTGGTAGGGCAAGCTTCTGCATATAAACAGGGCGCAAACCCCACATTCACTAGCACCGATGATTTTACCTCATCGGGTAATAAAATATCTGCAAGCAAACAACTAAGGTCACAGAGCATCAAGGACTCTGACAGTTCAAGCCTATATATATATATTCTTTTTTATTGGCCAACCTCCCCAGAGTACAGCAATTTAAACACAAGAGAATCCTATAAAATTACAATTAAGTTTACAATCTAAATGGATAAATAACTAGAACAGATAGAGAAAAAAAAAAGGACATAAGTAATACTAGAATTTATAAAACACTGTGAGAATGTAAAGCTATGGTAACTTTTGTTTTCAAAGACCAACAATAAAACTTGCAACCACATCTCTCATGTTTCTGCCTGCTTGGACTAGGACAGAACAGTTAAGAGAGTGGAATTTATGGGTGCTTATGAAACTGAGTAGGCAATTATTCACTTTCTTTATCCTATGAGAGCATTGAAGCACTACTCTGACCTCCCAGGATGAATATTATCAAGTTTTTGTACTTATTAGTGCCTTTATTTTTATAACACTGATATTCATTTTTATGAGATTTTTATTTTGATGTTTGGAATATTGTGTTTATCTTGCAATAGTCCTGGGAATCAGCTTATTTTCTATCCTGCCTGCTGTTTCCCAGTTCCAGAAGATTTACAGTTTAGATGATTGCTGCCCATTGTATCCTAATGACAGTAGCTTAGTTTTAATGACTAAAAAGTTGCTACCAACTGCACATTCAATGCCAACCAATGCAGGTTCACAATAGCTCCTGTTGTGCTTTAAAAAAAAATACTATGCATACCTCACTTATCAAAGTTAATAGAATTTCTACCTCTTCGAGGCAATTGTTCTGCATTGTACTGAATCCTCATACATAGCATTTAGAAACCTGCCTGCTGTTTCCATAGAACTGATCCTCACACAATTAAAGGCAACATATACTAAAAAATAAATGTAGAAACTGTGTTTTAAAAGGCTTAAAGACACAATAGTGACATAGTTTAAAAATATTGTTTTTCCACTGCTAATGGATGTTTCTTGCCAGGGATGATTGCACTAGGGTCACTAGAAACAATATCCAGGACAGAGTTTTAGGTCAAGCACAGTGAACCTAGCCAAGAACGAACAGTAAAAAGAAAGTTGCAGTGAAGATGAGGGTCAAGCCAAATAAATCCAGCTGAGTAAGAGGCAACATACACAAAGAAAGTACCTAGGCACAAAAATTATTCTGGCAGTGAACAGTCTGGAACTGAAGACTTTAAACTTCAGTTGTTGGACCTTCACTGTAGGTTAGGGTTAAAGGTAAAGGTTCCCTCGCGCATATGTGCTAGTCGTTCCTGACTCTAGGGGGCAGTGCTCATCTCTGTTTCAAAGCTGAAGAGTCAGCGCTGTCCGAAGATGTCTCCATAATCATGTGGCCAGCATGACTAAATGGCAAAGGTGCATGGAACGCTGTTACCTTCCCACCAAAAGTGGTCCCTATTTTTCTACTTGCATTTTTTATATGCTTTCGAACTGCTAGGTTGGCAGAAGCTGGGACGGGTAATGGAGCTCATCCCATTATGCAGCACTAGGGATTCGAACTGCTGAACTGCCAACCTTTTGATCAACAAGCTCAGCATCTTAGCCACTGTCCCTTAGAGTTAGGGTTCCATTTATTCCTAGAGCTAGACAATAATTCACCTCTTAGCTTCAAAAAATTGAGTATCTCTTATTTAAAGGTGATCAGTTCTGAACTGTGAAATTCTACACAAGTTCTAGATGATTGCATAGGGATACAGAAAACTCTAGCTTTGTTGCCATCTGTTGCACATCCAAAGTTTGCAGCTTATATCTGATGTGTCTACTCTGATGTAAAATTTACTTTTTCAAGGAGAAACATTGTTTGAAGTGACCTCACTGGCTCAAGGTTGACTCAGCCTTCCATCCTTTTGAGGTGGATAAAATGAGGACCCAGATTGTTGGGGGCAATATGCTAATGCTAATGCAATATGCTAATGCTAATGCAATATGCTAATATGCAATATGCTATATGCTAACTTTGTAAACCACTTAGAGAGGGCTGTAAAGCACTATGAAGCAGTATAGAAGTCTAAACAACAACAACAACAACAACAACAACAACAACAACAACAACAACAACAACAACAAGATTGCTCCATCCCTTTGTCAGGTGATCAAACTGGGCAGTCCTAGAGGAGATCAACCCTGACTGCTCTTTAGAAGGCCAGATCCTGAAGATGAAACTCAAATACTTTGGCCACCTAATGAGAAGGAAGGACTCACTAGAGAAGAGCCTGATGCTGGGAAAGACTGAGGGCAAAAGAAGAAAGGGATGACAGAGAACGAGATGGCTGGATGGAGTCACTGAAGCAGTAGGCATGAGCTTAAATGGACTCCAGAGGATGGAGGCCTGGAGGAACATTGTGCATGGGGGTCACGATGGGTCAGACACGACTTCGCAAATAACAACAAAATCCCTTTGTCATCCATTCCATTTAGTCTTGCCAGCCACATGACTACGGATACGTCTTTAGACAGCGCTGGCTCTTCAGCTTTGAAATGGAGATGAGCATCACCCCCTAGAGCCAGGAACGGCTAGCACATATGTGCGAGGGGAACCTTTACCTTTACCTTTATTCTATATTAGAAAACACAGAAGGAAGAAAGTCACTGCTTGACTTTTAAGATTATAATTGTAATTAATTGCAATTAATTGCAATTAAGATTATGTCCTAAAAAGGAATTGGCCTTTCCAAATTAAATATGATGTGAAATGTAAATTATATAGGATGACAATAACAGCTTCATAAGTCTAACTTAATCAGGCAAGAGGGTAAATTAAGGCACAGATGGTAAAGCAAATGAGCTTTACTATCTCTGTTCAGCAGCGTTTCCTAACAATAAGCACTTGTGACCAGAACTAAATAATATGGATATCCTTTGGATTTCTGTCCTGAGACTCAAATCAAACTAAACTGATTTTGACTTATTTAAGATGAAACAAGATCTACAAAGTGACCTGAGCAGAAATTGAATTGTTACTAGGTTTTGAAAGAAATGTAACATTTGTAGTAAAGAGGAAGCAAGTGTTGTGCTTGCAAAAAAACAAATCTACTTTCGGTCTTGCTTGTCTAGGATAGGGGGAAAAGAAGGGACAAAAATAAAAAAGCTTACATATTACAAAGTAATAACTTGAGACTATTGATTGGGGATTTCCATTTAGACTGCTTTGGTGAATTCTTGTATTTAAATATCATTTAGCTCTGTCCAAAGTTACCGTTTTGGAAACATGCCTACACTTGTACTCTTGAAATATAAGTGTTAGGTAGTGTGTAATTAAAGGTATCACTACAAGGAATATTTTCAGTTTGCCTACTAAACCATATGGAAGATTACTGAAGTCTTTAATCCTCCCTCCAAATCTGAGAAAAATAAAATTGAGAAACTTAGTTGATGGAAGATAGCAGCTTTCAGGGTTCTTCCTCCAACTGAAATAAAGTCCTATCTAATAGTCCCACAGAAAATTTGTTGCCCTGATGGTATCCAGTCACAATGCTAACAAATAGTGTTCTTTAGAGGACAGAGACAGAAGGCTTCCTCAAACTTTGATTACTTCCACTACCACCAAACTTCTCTAGTTCTCACCAGGCTAAAATGACCATTAGGTACAAGGCTGATCTATGCTCACCTAATTATGCAACCAAAATAATGGTTGATGAAGTATGGCAGATAGTATCCACAGTGAAACCTAGTTTAAGATAAAGAGCCAAGCACAACTTTAATTCTGGAACAATTTAAGAACAATTTAAGACTGCCTCAGCTATGGGACGAGAATCAAATGAAGAACTCATCATGAAAATAAAGTAGACAAAATTGGTTGTACGACAATTAAATTCAAGTGGGAAAAGATTCTGAGATGCTCCAACTCTGTCAATTTTGAAGTGGATCCAAGTGAAAATGAAATCCTCCAATTTGGTCCAAACTGAGGTAAATTATTTTCCAAATGACCAAATCAGGCACAAACTTTCTGTTGCCCACACTCTACCATTATTAAAAATCCCTTTGCTGGCCAAGTTTAAAAATTGGCATTCAGGTGCTGACATCCTTCATTTGCTCTGCAATTTTCATAAACCTGAGTTCAGAAATCTCCTATTTAGCGCCTAACATAGAACAATCTCATTTAAGACTTCAAAGATCACAGTAAAAATAGAAAAGGGTAATAAAATATAACAATTTATTAATATTGACCTATGACACATGTAGCATTTTCTTTTGACCTTTTAAAAAACTGCATTTACATCTTAAACATTTCTTGCTAATAAATGAGATCATTATGGAGTGGCATATATATTCTGGACCTATATATTTATTTTTTCATTCCATATGGTCCTCATTACAATATCCAAAACCAATAAACAATTAGGGTATCTTCTCAACTCTGAACTGAGTTTAACTATCAGAATTCTCAAAGAACAGCATTAGATTAAGATGTTTCTAGCCACTTTCCAAAAAATAGTTCTACAAAATATAAATAAATTCAAAAGGAAGACTAAAGTGGATGATTATTAGAATTAATATAATGGTATTTTTAATGGGCCATTGTTACAATGATGGATTGTTCTTGTATAATCAGTGTAGAGCTCATAACAGCATTTAATGATCAGTGTTAATTAATATTCTATTATGATTGTTCTTGTATTTCATAGTTAGTCATGAACAATTCTTTATTAAAGAAAAGTTTTATGAATTATAGTTTTATCCTTTTCATGCAGCCCTTGAATGTCATTCAGCCCTTGCAAAATATCAGCTACTCTGAGATTTTGAATTAAATTCCGAGGAAATTCAGGCTGCATGGGGCAAAATGTGACTTATAAAGCCAAAACTACAGTACTATAAAGTGAAGAAATGATGCAAGAATATACCTTTCCCTGCCTGTATTTCAGAACACTTCATTGACTTATTAGATATATGCCTATATTTCTTTATGGATTCACAATCACCAGATGAGAAAATTATAAGGCTAAGACTCATAATGCTTGATTGATTGATTTTATAGACTACCATAATCAAATGGACTATTGCCAGTTTACAATCCAATGAAAAATAGATCTACATTAAAACTACAATTTAAATGTTAAACCAAATCCAAATACAGCCCTGGCACCAATCCCAGCAACCACCATCTGGATATCAGAAACTCTAGGAAAGAACCTGTCTTCCCTATTGCATGAAAAGATTCCAAGGATGGTGTTGATTAGAGTTCTCAAGGAAGACTATTTCACCAGTTGGGAATCCCCAGAGGAAGTTATAACTTCCAGATCCCATTCCTCTTATCTCCAACATGTAGGAAGTTAAGAACCTCACTTGGGAGAAACATCAGTGGAACTGTTCCAAGAGAAGGAGTGAATCCTGAAAAATATCCAAGAGCCAAGGCATATAAGACTATAAATATTTATTTATTTATTTTTATTTATTTGTCAAGAACATATTAGGTAATTTATATAATTATAAGCATGACTTGAATACATAAAATAGATACAAGTAGAGGAAACATTAGGACAGGGATGGTAGGCATGCTGGTGCTCTTATGCACGCACCTTACAGACCTCTTAGGAATGGGGTGAGATCAACAGCAGACAGTCTTAGGTTTATTAATGTCAGCATTTTGCCTTCTAACCCAAACCCTACCAAAAGCCAATGTGACGTGGACCACATAGATATTTTGGCTTTACTGACTCTCATCCACCAATGTCTGTGCTACTGCATTTTCCACCAAGTTCAGTTTACAAGTAGACTCCAAAGCTTGCTTTCAGAAAAACACACAGCAGTGGTTTGTATTTGTGGTGATAAGGCTGTGAATCTACCTTCAGGCTTGTCTGTCGGGTTTTTTCCAGCCTACATTTTAGGAGGTACGTAGTGATAAACTGCTTGTCTCCTGCCTGGATCTCATGTAAAACAAACAAAAAACAAAGCAAAAGAAAGTGAACAAAAATCCCCAGAGCCCATCTTGTTGAAATGATAATTGCATTGGAGTGTGGGGGAAAGGTGAAATGC
This sequence comes from Pantherophis guttatus, assembly GCF_059756535.1. Taxonomy (NCBI): domain Eukaryota; kingdom Metazoa; phylum Chordata; class Lepidosauria; order Squamata; family Colubridae; genus Pantherophis; species Pantherophis guttatus. The sequence goes on along the minus strand of NC_142063.1, from coordinate 282,805,269 downwards.
CTGTGCTGCCTGTTATTACTATTATGGAGACTTGGTAGCATAGTGGTTAGAATGCAGTATTGCAGGCTAACTCTGACCACTGCCAGAAGTTCAATCCTGACCAGCTCAAGGTTGACTTAACTTTCCATCCTTCCGAGGTCAATAAAATGAGGACCCAGATTTTTGGGGACAATATGCTGATGTTGTAAACCATTCAGAGAGTGCTGTAAAGTACAGGGGAGCAGTGTTTATGTCTAAGTGCTAATTATCCTGATATCAAACCGGATGTAGTTAATGCATAGGCTTTTGCCTTTCAAAACTGGAAAGGATTATGTGAATTAGTTTTATATGTATGGTAGTTTAGATATTTGTAATTCTCTGTGTATGTTAAATGCATAACAGTAGGTGTATAACAATTTCATGCCATGATGACCCCTATGATAGTGTAAAACAAATGTAATGGTAAATGCTTTTTTTTTTAATCCCACCTTTATTATTTTTATAAATAACTTCAAGGCAGTGAATACACCTATCTTCCTCCTATTTTCCCAACAAAATTCTGTGAGGTGAGTTGGACTGAGGCAGTGACTGGCTCAAAGTCACACCAGCCAGCTTTCACGCTGGTTGCCTGGTGCATTAACTACTGGCTTGTGCTATTTGTCCATGTAGCTTTCCACCCATCAAAGTCCTTGCATGACTCAGGTAGGAATTTAAGTAAGAGCCTTGGTGGAGCAGCAGACTAAAGTGCTATTAAGTAGCACCAGCTGCCTGCAATTACTGCAAGTTCAAATCTCACCAGGCTCAAAGTTGACTCAGCCTTCCATCCTTCCGAGGTAGGTAAAATGAGGACCCGGATTGTGGGGGCAATAAGCTGACTTTGTATAAAAAATAACACCACTTAGAGGGGGCCGAAAGCCCTACTAAGCAGGTATATACAAAAGTATAAAGGCTATTGCTTAACGCATTGTAAGCCGCCCTGAGTCTCCGGAAAAGAGCGGCATATAAATCGAACCAATAAAATAAATAAAAATAAATAAAGTATCTCCACTTGGGAGAAACGTATCAATAGAACACGTAATGTTTTGTTCACTTTCTTATACACATTTCTGCATTATGACAAAAGTCTGTGAACCTGGTCATGAATAGACAATCACAATATTGCCAGGAGATTTGGCTATCCTAAAAGCAGTAAGCACCACCCCAGTTATCTTCTGTTTCATATTGCCTGCTTTTCCACTGCCTCCACTAGCTAGCTCTTCCTTTTTTTCCTCCTCTTATGGTCCAGTATGGAAGAATATAGACCTTGTGAAGAAAGTAGAGAGCGACAAACTATTAAGTAAGGAGAACAAATGACTCAGTCTTGAGAAAGAAGAAAATGTTAGAAAGAAATTCATTATAACCCTGCCTTGATATTGTTTGGTATAAAATGGAGTAGAAACTCTGATAGGCTTTCAAGATTCTGTTATGCTGCATTACCACAATAAAGGGCATTTCTGAAATCCAGGCTGCTTACCTTTCTTGACCTTGGGATGATATCAGGTGCTTCTTGTCTTATCCTATCTGATGATACATCATATGCATGCATGAGGTTGTGCATGTGTGTATATGCCCAGTATGTGTAGATATATTTTGTGTGTTTGTGTGTGTAGGAAAGGACATGGTAATAGAGACAGCTAAGTAGAAAGGGAAATGGGTGGTTCTAAAATGTGAAAAATAAATAAAAATAAAGAGAGCTACCTGCTTGAAGTCTACTGATATGATTGTAAGTCCCTTAGAGTTGCCTTTGGCATGGTGGGCAGCATATGATAGATATAGCAATAGCACTTTGACTTATATAATAATAATAATAATAATAATAATAATAATAATAATAATAATAATAATAATAATAATAATAATAATAATAATAATTTTATTTCTATACCGCCCTTCTCCCGAAGGACTCAGGGCGGTGTACAGCCAATTTAAAAATACAGGACACAACAATGATTAAAAATTAAAATAATTAAATAGATTTGGCCGATTTAAAACCCCAAAAATTTAAAATACCCCAATTTAAAATTATTATGTTGATAACCCTGCCTGGCGGAACAACAGGGTCTTCAGTGCGCAGCGAAACACCCGGAGGTCGGAGATCTTACGTATTTCCGGGGGCAGTTCATTCCACAGGGCTGGGGCTCCCACAGAGAAGGCCCTCCCCCTGGGTGTCGCCAGCTGACATAACTTGGCTGATGGCACCCTGAGGAGACCCTCTCTGTGGGAACGGACTGGTCGGTGGGAGGCTATTGGTGGCAGAAGACGGTCTCGAAGGTACCCGGGTCCTATGCCATGAAGAGCTTTGAAGGTGGTAACCAACACCTTGAATTGCACCCGGAAGACCACTGGGAGCCAGTGCAGCTCGCGCAGGAGGGGTGGCACGCAGGCACAACGAGTTGCGCCCATAACCACCCACCCAGCCGCATTCTGGACCAGTTGGAGCCTCTGAGTGCTCTTCAAGGGGAGCCCCATGTAGAGAGCATTACAATAGTCCAGCCGGGAGGTGACAAGGGCATGAGTGACCGTGCGCAAGGCATCCCAGTCCAGAAAGGGCTGCAACTGGCGGATCAGGCTAACCTGATAAAAGGCCCCCTGGCCACGGCCATCATATGCTCTTCTAAAGACAGCCGTGAGTCCAGGAGGACACCCAGATTGCGAGCCCTCTCTGTGGGGGGCAAAGATTCACCCCCAATAGTCAGCGATGGCACCTGCTGACTATATTGGGACGCCGGCAGCCACAGCTACTCGGTCTTGGATGGGTTGAGTCTGTTCCTCCCCATCCAGACCCGCACAGCCTCCAGGCAGTGAGACATCACATCAAGGGCATCGTTGGGGTGGTCTGGGGTGGAGATGTACAGCTGAGTATCATCAGCGTACAGATGACACTTCACCCCAAAACCATGGATGATCTCACCCAGCGGCTTCACATAAATGTTGACAGAAGAGGCAAGAGGACCGACCCTTGTGGCACTCCCCATGCGAGACGCCTCGAGGTCGACCTCTGCCCCCCTGCCAACACGAACTGCGAGCGGTCGGAGAGGAAGGAGGAGAACCACTGCAGAACTGTGCCCCCTATTCCTAACCCTCTCAATGTTATCAATCTTTGATATCATGGTCGATGGTATCAAAAGCCGCTGAGAGATCTAATAGGACTAGGACAGAGGAGCAACCCCTGTCCCGAGCCCTCCAGAGATCATCCACCAACGCGACCAATGCCGTTTCTGTGCTGTGCCCCTGCCTGAAGCCCGACTAGTACAGGTCTAGATAGATAGCTTCATCCAGGTGCCTGGGCAGTTGTCGTGCCACCACACTCTCAACAACCTTCGCCACAAAACGAAGGTTGGAGACCGGACGGTAGTTAGCTAATTCAGCCGGGTCCAGGGAAGGCTTCTTGAGGAGGGGCCTCACTAAGCAGTTTACAGAGTTAGCATATTGCCCCCAACAATCTGGGTTCTCATTTTACCCACCTCGGAAGAATGGAAGGCTGAGTCAACCTTGAGCTGGTGAGACCTGAACTGCCAAACTGCTGGCAGCCGGTAATCAGCAGAAGTAGTCTGCAATACTGCATTCTAACCACTGTGTCACTGTGGAGATAGATAGATAGATAGATAGATAGATAGATAGATAGATAGATAGATAGATAGATAGATAAAATAGGAATTATATTATAGACAATTTCCCTATGTGTTATTTCTCAGAAGGAAAAAAAAAAGTTAAAGAAAGAGAAGTCTGACTCCAGTGACTTTTATTTCATGCAAATTCAGCTCTTGGCTTTCATTTACATATATATTCTTCATGTTCAAGTCATTTTTGTGGCAATAATATCTGAAACACATACATTATCAATTCAGATAATCCATATAATATATGATCCTAGCTAAGCAAAAGGAAAACATGCAATACTCTGATGACCGTGTTGGAGTTATTCCTTTCACAGATTTCTTTCCCAGAAGCAATTTTTAAAATAGTTCTCTAGATGTTATTGTCTGGTCTAATATTGCCCACTGAAGGGGAAATTAGCTTTTATGGGGGTGCTTTAAAGCAGTGAAGCATTTAACACTGCCAAGGTAATAAACAGAAGAATATCCAAAATATGTTTTCTAGCCCGAAGAAATAAATTGTTTTAAAAATAATACGCTTAATAGGCCTACAAAGCTGATGTGCACTTTTTCTTTGTTATATTTGTACACAAATCCCTCCCCCAAGCAAATGGACTGTAGTACATATAATTAAATCTATTGCACAGGCAAAGTGAAGATAAGAATCAATAAATGCCTCTGTTTGAGATCTTGTCGTTTATTGATTAATGGGCTCTTTATCTCCTTCTAGCTGCCACTTTAAAAACAATAATCAGTTAATCAAATTACATAGATGGAGATAATAGAATGGAGACTAATAGCATTTCAGAAGTGATTTGTAAAAGGAAAGGAACATTCACTCAGGCTTGAAACCAAAGTGATGGAAATCTTTTTACTCTGGCAGATGAAATATGTGTTTCTCAAAATGCTAAGCTAGGTTTGGCTTACTTGCTCATCAGCACTGCATCAGATGATCCAGCAGAACCCACCCAGCTGTGGTCTTCTGGTCACTTGGAATGCTGGTCACTGACAAACATACATGTTTCGATATTAAATAAATGTACGATCAAAGTGTCCTTGCTTGGAGTTGAAGACTTAAGCCTCCTTATATCATAAATAAAGCCAGCAGTACCATCTCATTGGAAAAGACATGAAATAAGCTCCACGAAGATCAGGATATGGCAGCCTTCAGATATGCTATGAATAAAATAACTTGAGCAACGATGGTAGACAACATGAACATTGACTGTGACAACTAGGCATTCTGTGAGCTGCATAATCTTAAGAGGCTAAATTTTTAAAAGAACAGATTTGACACCAGAGATTTGGCCCATTGCATTTTGAGAAATAATAGATAAGAGGATTGAAGAACTTTTTTAATGGGGTCGCAATTTTAAAAATTCGCTTTATTCCACCACTTCAAGATGTGTATCATGACAAAGGATAAACTATGCAGAGCCCTTTTAAGAATAGTCTGACTTTTATAATTTCCCAGATGAGAGACATCAATTAATTTTATTAATTGTGAGAAGAAATGGGATTAAAATCCTTGTGAGAGTATATCAAGGTTTCCTAACAACGTTGATCACTACGACTTAAAAAAGTAAGCCCTTCTACTGAATTCTTCAATTCGTACACTTTTAAGGGAACTTTTACATTCATGCATTTCCAGGAGGAGAAAACTACCTAAAATAATATGTACATCAATGCTTTTAAGTTACCATGCATTTCATTGCATCCAAGTTTGTTACCTTTCAAAACCTAAATTGCTTATTTTTCTAAAACTGACAAAATGAATTAACTGATGGATAATGTTTTATTGTGGTTTTATTCTGTGACTGTTCAATCTAGCATGATATTTTACGGCTTTCTTCCTCCTTTGTGATCCATCCAGAGAGCATTCTGAATATTTGGGAGTAAAGAGTAAAGTAACATGGCTTCCTTCTTATAGTTATTTACATAGGAACACATCCCACTGAATTTTGAGAATCTGTTTATTTGTTTATTTGTGTAATTATTTATAACTAACCACTTCCATACAGGACTTTAGTAGGTTTGGAGTTGCATTATGATAATCACTAAAAAGAACCAACAGTCAATCTATTCTAATTCACTAAAGTGTTACCAGTGCTGTGTGGAATAAAATAGTTTTAAGGTCCTCTTGAAAACTGAGAACAAGGAGTCATAGCTCATCTTGAGAGACAAAGTTGAAAAGATATAGAACTGCTTGGAAATGCTATGAAGAGCATGCAGGAGGAGGTGTATCCTCAAGGAGGCATCAAAATGTTGGGTTACTGGGTGATCAAAGCTGTGGACATTATATGCATGTAATTCATGATACATGCATTTAGAAAGGGCTTCAATTCCCTAGATGTCACCACCATTTTGATATCATTGATGACCCCCTTCCTGCAAATGTTCTTGAACATAATATTGTTACCTTATCAGTATGAATCTAAGGTAATGTATTCAGTTGATTGGAGCCAAATGAGATAATTGAGAATTGGAGGCAAGAAGGTGTGATGAGCCGGACATGGCACAGACGCAATACAGTCAGCTGACAGTTCAAACTGTCCCTTTATTGCTCCAAATGTTCCCCAAATGTTCCCATGTTTCTGGCAAGTCCCAGAGCAAAGTGATCTCTCTCTCTCTCTCTCTCATACACACACACACACACCCTCCAGCAGCCTGTGGCTGCAAGTAGTCCAGCACAAAGCTGTGATCAAAAAGGCTGCAAAACAAGAAATCCAGCAAGGCAAGGGAATAAATCAATTAATCCAGGAAGCAAAAGAACAAAGTAATTAAACCAGAAAGCAAGAAATAAAACAAGAAGTCCAGGAAACGTCCAATGTTGGCAATGGCACATAACACTCCATGAATTCAGCATTTGTTCCCAACAAATGTCCCTCCACACAGCATCTCCTTAAGTCTTAGTCCCCAGGTGTGCCTTGTGGAGAAGGATGGGGTGCTCTCCTCCCAAGTAGTCTGGTCAGCCTGCACTGTTCCCGCCTTCCATGCAGGAGTTCCATAGTTCCACTGTCCATGCTCGAGGATCAGGAGAGGGTGGTCCTTGCTCATCGCTCATTGGGAACAAACACTGAATTCAGGGAGTGTTGAGTGCCGACATTTGAATTTTCCTGGATTCCTTGCATTTTTTCTGGATTTCTGGATTACTTGCCATGCTCCCTTACTCCCTGGACTCCTCAATTGGCCCTGATGGATTTCTTTCTTTACATCTATGGTGCTCACAATGTTGGACTAGACTATTTGCAGCCAGGGGCTAGTTGAGGTGTGTGTGTGTGTGTGTGTGTGTGTGTGTGTGTGTGTGTGTGTGTGAGATCACTTTGTCTGGGACTTGCCAGAAATGTGGAAGCGTTTGGGGAAATTTGGAGCAATAAAGGGGCAGTTTGAACCTCCAGCTGCCTGTGTTATCTCTATGCCATGCCCTGGGGCATCACAGGATGCTGAAGGTCAGAAATGAAAACCTCAGAATGGAATGGTTAGAGTAGAATATGGTAAAATAACCCACCAACTGGAAGGTGAATACAAACATTTTGTTGCTTGCCACATCCTTTATAAGCCTGATCCACAAGTTCCTGAGAATAATAAGGATTCAAATAGGTAAAGGGAAATGGCCACATGTCTGGGCCCTGTCTTCCACTTATGTGCCTGCCTGTTTCTTTCTTATATTGTGAGGCAAAATACAAATTGGGGTTATGTTTTAACTCTCCACACGATCCTGACATCTAATAAGATAACTGTGAGGAAAGTTTGGATGTTCAGGTAAACGTGAATAAAACTGTTCAGATGCTGAAGCAAGGTTGGAATTGCCATGCAAGGTGTCTAGGGAAGGGTTGGTGTTGATGGAAGTCCTAGATAGCATACCTAGCACAAAGAACCTGATGAAATCTCAGAAATGGAGGTGGATATACGTGTTCCTGGGATAATGTTGCAAGATCCAATCTGGGTTTGTCACCGGGACCAGAGGTTTAGTCTTCTGAGCTTTCAAATTCATGCTGGAGCTCATCCTCAAGGATTTCTCTCTGCCAGAGAGAAGTTCCCTGAGAATGGGCTCCAGCACAAATCTGAAAGCTCAGAAGACAACATTTCTGGTCCTGGTGATTGACCCAGATTGGATCCTGCAAATCTCAGAAAACTAAATAAGATCATCCCACCCCTCCAATCTAATAATAAACTTGGAAATAAAAGCAGATACTGCAAAACACCATAAACTCTTATGGATTTGTTCCTACTGCTAGCAAATCTACTTTTAGGCAAGGATAGAGTGTAACATGACAATAACAGTGAAACAGCATTCAGACTTTCAGTTGTGAAAAAAAGATAATAGGGGAATACTGGAGGAAGTAACACTGATTCTAAAGCCAAATGGTTTGATATGGAGATCACTTGCACAGAAAGAAGCACTTTTCACTTGCCCAGGGAGGCATAGAGGAAACAGCACCAAGAGAATCAAGTCAGAATAAAAAGAAAAATTGAACCAAGGAACAGACTGTGAATCTAACTTTTGTGGCTCAGATGGAAAGAACTAATGGCTTTTTGTGCAAAGGGCACCAGGAAATCATAAGCCTCAAGAGGTGCTTTTTAATAAGTGAGAGAAGAGATTCAAAGGTGTTGTGCTAGTTGATAGCAAGCATCTTCCCTTCCAAACCAAAGCACTGATTATGGAATTATTTTCTGCAAGGAAGGAAAATTTCGTCACTTATTTGAATGCTATATTTAGAGAGATAATGGCTTCAGTATGTGTTTTGAGTTCTGAAGTTAGAAACTTTACTGGGAAAAGGGACTTTGTGTAAGTGTTTGTGAGAGATAAAGGTAAATAATGTGACAAAATTTAGGGGAGCAAGAATATAATGATTTTAGAGGCAGGTAGATGTATAAAGAAAAGTTAATACTATTATTTAAAAAAGAAAAGTTAACATATTTTACTGAACTTATTGCATTTATACTCCGCCTTTTCTTAAAAAGATGAAGACAGCATATATTAAAGCCTGCCTTAATTTTATCCCTAATCTTATGGTGTGTATTAGAGTGTTTTAAGATTAGGATCTTTAGATAGTTACAGACCTATCTGTAACTAAGTAACTAGCTTCCATTATAGTTAGGGTTCTGCACTGGAAATAGTCTAAATTTCGAATACAAGATGGTTCATTTATCTAGGACAGTGATGGTTAACCTTTTTGCCATCGCGTGCCAAAGGTGGGGAGAGCCGTGCGTGTGCGTGCCCACACCCATAATTCTATGCATCCCCCCCTGTGCCTGCGCGCATGACCCCCCTGCGCTCGTCCTGTTTTTCACCCTCACCAGGCACCAGAGAGCCTGGGGAGGGCAAAAACGGCCTTCCCCACCCGCCCGTAGGCCCTCCGGAGGCCAGAAATGGCCCTTTGCCAACTTCTGGTGGGACCGGAAGGCCTGAAAACCAGCTGGCTGGTGCATGCATGTGCGCCGGAGCTGAGCTCGTGTGCCCACCAATATGGCTCCGCGTGCCACCTGTGGCATGTGTGCCATAGCTTCGCCATCACGGATCTAGGATGAATGGACAGATCCAAATTTGCCCTATTCTGATTGAATTCCATTACTGTGTTTATTGGAGCTTGGTTGTTGAATGACTGATACCAGGACAGTAAACCACAATCTTTTCATCAGTGAGAAAGACAGGGAGATGTATTGGATTCAGTAATTAACAGGTGTGCTTATTAAGAAAGTGGTCTTGCCACCATAACCTTCTTTTCTTGGTTGATGGACAAGTTAAAAAGAAACTTTTGTATAACTTCACAGTCTTCAGTCATGCCTTCTGAAGTACATGCTAGCCTAGCCTAATATTTATTTCATAGGAAAGAAAAACGAGTTAACCATTACTGTCAACCTCCAGCTATCAGTTGCATCAGTTGTATTATTTACAAGAAAAGATTCCATCATAGTATTTCTTTTGGCATGAAACTCACTCAACCTGTCTGTCTGAAATCTGGCACTAATATTCCCTATCAATGGGACTACATCTCAGATTCCATTACAATCTGTTTTTTTTAAAAAAAGTAAAGATTCTTTTTGTTCTTTTTGTTTTCGTGTTAAAGAGGAACTTCTTTATTTGACATACTTTATCACCACTTAGAAATCTAAGGAACCATATAATATATTATGCTTTTCTTCCTCATTTTGAATGATTAAATAGCGAGCTGACATTAGTTATGAAAACAATATTAGTTTGATTAAATACCTATCCTAGATAATTCAGAACAGTTTTAGTTACTCAGTAATCAAATTATTAAATACATCTAGAGGCAATCCAAATTCATTTTGCTTTCAGTGAGGAAGATGTCAAATCTAATACTGACACTTAACCTAGATGGGACAATGCAATTTTCTTAATCCCTTATTTCTTCATCAAAAGTATTCTCTCTGTTATTTTCAAGTATTAGAGTATGATAAAGATCCTTTTGAAGATTGAAATCAAAATCACAATGTAATTAGAATTGTTAGAGTTGTTAACAATTGGAAGTATTATGTTTGATTGCCATTGGGTGTACAACAAACATTTTAATAGCACTTGTGAGACAGATTCTATCTCTGTATCTGAACAAAAGCAAGTTCGGCTTTCATATAGGAAGCAGATGAATATCTAACAGTCATTGCTCCTATGTGGCATCTCCCAATTTGGGCCAATGAAAATAATCTTCTATAAGGAACAGGTTATATGTAGGAACAGTCCAGAAAACAGGAACAATTGCACTATCAAAAAATGGGAAACACTTTGTATATCCAAATTCAAAATTCTCTGCTGCAATTAAGTCAGTGTGTTATTAAGTACCAAAACAGGTGATAAGATAAGACCTCAGTAAGCCAAATCATCATTAATTTGTCTTCTTACGGTAGAAGAGAATCTATTTAGCAAAGTGAGATGGACTAAAGAAATTCCTCAATACACTTACCAAAATCTAAGATGACAATATCTTATTAAAACTCCAAAGAAAATGCATCCTAATTCTGATCATGTTAGAATATTAGAATAAGAAACCCATAGTCATATTTCAAGTGGCTTGATTGCATTGCTTTCAAGCTAGGAGAGTCTTTATAAATATAAGGGTGAGTACAGTACAGCATAAAATTCGGAAGTTTGGCTTTAAATAGCTTAATAGCTGCTAGGACATAATTATCATAATCTTGGCTCCAGTTTTAGTATTTGGAAGGCATCCCTTTGGGGCTTTTACTAAAAGCCCTCAAATTTAAATGGACCAGCAAGATTAAAAACAGACACCTAGATATTTAAAGTTTTTTTTTTTTTTTTTTTTTTTGCCAATTAACATCCATTTCATTGGGGCCTTAAAGTGTTTCTTAAAGATCACTGATACTTTTTGTTTCAGAGCAGGTTAATTCAAGGAATTCTCTAGATAAACAGAATGGTAAAGTTTAAGGCATCTTTGAAGGCCTACTTGGGTTACAGACAATATGGTTGCATCTTCAGCATAAAGGAGACAGGGGTGGGAGTGGGCAAGGGAGAGAGGATGGAATTCTGGCTTAACAAATATCTCAAAATATTGTTAATGTGAAGATTGAATACTAGTGGGGTAAGTGTACATGTACCTTTGCTAGCGAGGATGGGTTAAGTTAAATCACCAAAGGATATTAGCCTTAACTTGAGTAATTGTGCTTTGATGTAATAGCAGTATTAGCTCAGGCAGTATTAGCCTGAGAAGCCAATGGTGTCACATTGTATTAGCTAATTTCCTCCAGTCACTTTTATTATTAAACTTCTATGCCACCCTTCTCACTGAAGCAACTGTGTAGAATAGCAACTGTGTATAATAGAATCAAAAGCCATTCAAAGCAGAGGTGGGTTTCAGCAGGTTCTGACCAGTTCTGGAGAACCGGTAGTGGAAATTTTGAGTGGTTCAGAGAACCGGTAGTAAAAATTCTGACTGGCCCCGCCCCCATCTGTTCTCTACCTCCCAAGTCCCAGCTGATGGGGAGGAAATGGGGATTTTGCAGTAACATTCCCCTGGAGTGCGGTGGGGATGGAGATTTTACAATATCCTTTCACTGCCACGCCCACCAAGCCACGCCCACAGAACCAGTAGTAAAACAAAATTGAAACCCATCACTGGTTTATATTATCAAATGAAGCTTGTGTGTGGCATTTTCTATTGGATACCATATCTGTGCAATGAGTTCTGAGTCGATTACACATTTCAATGACATATCCACATAATTGGTGTGCTTTTTCAAGGGTAAGGTTCGGTTCCTTTAATATGTTTTCATAATTGTCATGGCCTTACTATTAATCCCTTTTAATTGTAAGGTGGGGAAAAATCTACACAGCCACATGTCATAAAAATGTTCATCTTTTTTTCAACTCCAAATTCTGCCTTTGACAGCAGATGTACTTTGACTCGAATGCTGCATGTTTCCACTTGATCAAGAGACTTTCAAATATTAAAAACGTGCATAAAGATTAAACGTAAGGCACAAATATATTTTCAAAATGACACCGACAATAAAGAAAGTAATAAATTCTAAGAGGAAAGATGATGGCTTCCCTTGGGTTAAACTCTATATATCCATCAGCTGAAGAAAGTGACTGAAATCAGCCCAAGAAGAACCAAGGTAATAAAAATGCAACAAACATTAATTCCCAAGTCAAAGAAACCACACAGGAAGACAGAGTTGTGTATACAAGTACAAAGGTAAAGTTATAGCTTAGAATGAACATCTATATTCATATTATTTTTTATGTACCGACAGGCTGGGGTGGTTTGTTATATTGTTTCTTCAGTGAAAGGTGGAATGTGCTTAAGGTGACAATAAAAGGCTGATGATGAGTCTGCTGTTGACACATGATGGAATTTTAGAACAAACGTTTATCCACAAGAAGTGTGTGCCTAAGAATTTTTCTAGGGCATGCTTTGAAATATGGGTACACAGTTTTATTCCCTATTTCAGAACAGATTCTATGCATCATTCAGAGGATCATGCAGAGATTCTTGCAGCTATTCAGTCTTGCTAAGAAATGAAGTCACCTACTAAACCTCAGCCCAATGAGCATGGTTCACGATATGAAAGGAGATAGAGGAAGCCTATCTCCTATTCTATAGCCAAAAGATCCAATTTGTTCCACTAAGAGAGCTACTTTCAAAAGTAAGCAAATATCTCCTCCTCCTCCTCCTCCTCCTCCTCCTCCTCCTCCTCCTCCTCCTCCTCCCCCCCTCCTTCCCTTTAGTATCTTCTGTAATATAATTCCAAGCATCATCATCATCATCATCATCATCTTCTTCTTCTTCTTCTTCTTCTTCTTCTTCTTCTTCTTCTTCTTCTTCTTCTTCTTCTTCTTCTTCTTCTTCTTCTTCTTCTTCTTCTTCTTCTTCTTCTTCTTCTTCTTCTTCTTCTTCTTCAACTTTGGCTCCAAAATTATCAGGTAAACCATTTAATCCTGAAATAGTGCAAAAAAAATTAGGGCAAGTTTATTTGACCTATGGGAAAATCTGAAATTTGTCACTGTGTTCTTAACCAGCCCGCTCTGAGAAATAGGGTGGAAAAACGTAGCTGTGGACATTAAGCTATGGTAAAAGCTCCTTTTTCTAATTTAGGTGCTGCCTAGCTGTGCCTCTTCCTTGGAAAATCAAATATTTATTGCATTAATAGGAGAAGAAGGAGCATTATGTATGTTTATCACCTTCAGCTAGTTATAAAGTAATAAAGGCAGTATTAAAAAATAAACAAACATTGGGTCATTCCAATGTACGCTAAATTATCTGCTGTTGAGCCTTTGCTTTTATTTTTATATTACTTTTTTCATAAATGTAAACCATTCTGACTAATTATAAAACACTAGGTTAATGAATATTTTACCTAAAATTAGGCAAATTATCATTTGCTGATAAAATGAAGAATAAAATGGCAGTTTCTTTTTTAACATTCTCAAGTATAGCAGTAAAAACATAAAATTAATATAGGTTCTACTAAAGCACCCATTTTGTAGAATGTCTTCCCGACATGGATCTTCATATCTAAGCATCTGACCTAAACATAGATAATCATTTCGGCTAATTGTTGTTCTGCTTTTAGCATTTAATACTCTTGCATCACAATTAAAGTCTGATGATTTAGGACATGGGCATAACTTTATTGCAAATATAATTTATGTTATATTTCTTCAAAGGTTATAATTGACTGTAATACAGAGGTCTTATAAATTCTTCAAACTCCTGGTTCTTAAATGAATAATCAAATAACTCCAGAAACCTAATAAAATAGCTGTTCAAATACATTGTATAATCTTTGAAACTGCAGTTGGAGCTCATTTATTCTATATTTTTCCATATATGTCCTTAATGTCAGCTATTAACAAATATTAATATATTTATTTTAGTTACTTTTTATTTTATTTTTTATTTTATATCAAATTTATATACCGCCCTTCTCCCTGAGGACTCAGGGCGGTGTACAGCCAAATAAAAACATAGACTACAAACATTAAAATACTATTAAAAAGATATATATAAATTTGGCCCCGTAATTAAAAAACAATGACAAACCAATTAAAAACATTTAAAAGTTCAGCCCAGCTTGCTGAAAAAAATAAAGTTTTAAGGGCACGGCGGAAGGCACCGAGGTCTTGGATTCTCCTTATCTCTGGGGCAGTTGGTTCCAGAGGGTAGGTGCCCCCACAGAGAAGGCCCTCCCCCTGGGGGTCACCAGCTACTTGTTTGGCTGATGACACCCCAAGGAGGCCCTCTCTATGGGAGCGCACAAGTCGATGGGAGGCCGTAGGTAGCAGCAGGCGGTCTCGAAGATATCTAGGTCCTATGCCATGGAGTGCTTTAAAGGTGATAACCAACACCTTGAAGCGCACCCGGAAGACCACTGGAAGCCAGTGCAGCTCACGCAGGAGAGGTGTTGTATGGGAGCACCATGCAGCTCCCGTAACTACCCGCGTGGCCACATTCTGGACCAGTTGGAGCCTCCAGGTGCCCCTCAAGGGGAGCCCCATGTAGAGAGCGTTGCAGTAGTCCAGGCGAGAGGTGATGAGGGCATGAGTGACTGTGCGCAGGGAATCCCGATCAAGAAAGGGCTGCAACTAGCGTATCAGGCGAACCTGACAAAAAGTCCCCCTGGCCACAGCCGTCAGATGTTCCTCCAATGACAGCTGTGTATCCAGAAGGACTCCCAGATTGCAAGCCCTCTCCAAGGGGGCCAAAGACTCGCCTCCAATAGTCAGAGATGGAGTCAACTGACTATATCGGGATGCCGGGAACCACAGCCACTCAGTCTTGGAAGGGTTGAGTTGGGCCGGTTTCTCCTCATCCAGATCCGCACAGCCTCCAGGCACCAGGACATTACTTCAAGGGCATCGTTGGGGTGGCCAGGGGTGGAGATGTACAGCTGGGTGTCATCAGCGTACTGATGACAGAGCAGTGTTTTACAAACTTTAACCTGTGTGGACTTCAACTCCCAGAATTCTTGAAGTTAATAAGTTTGAAAAATGCTGTGTCTGATTGAACTGCTTCAGCAGAGGAAAAAAATTAACCAGTCTTAGCTGATCTCACAAGCTAAGCAGCTTGACTAATTTATTATTTTTAGCTTTATGTTTCAGGGAAACTGAAATAAAAGGAAGTTCGGTTGAATGCTTAATTCTTAGAAATCTAAGGTGACCAATCGTCCTTCTTTAGGGAGGACAGTCCTTCTTTTGTAAGTTCTGTCCTCTCTCAAAAAGTGTCCTCCTACATGTTCTCCTTTTCGATATTTGAAGACTAATCTGTAAATCTCTGTATTCAATCTATGCTGATCCAATCGGTTGCTTGTGATATGACATACCGTATTTTTCGGAGTAAAAGTCACACCTTTTTAGCCCCCAAAAGGGGGTGAAAATTTAGGTGCGTCTTATACACCGAATGTAGCCCTGGCCCCCACCCTTTGGCCTGTGCCTCGCAGCAGTTACCTTCTTGCAAGCAAACAGCAAGAAAAAACAGCCCCTTTCAGCTTTCAGCTTCAGCATAGGTGTCAGCACCTCAGCGCTGACATAGGAAGGGAGATAAGCCCTGAACTTTTGCCTGCTAAATCCCTTTGAAGCCCGGTCTCCGTGGAAATGAAGAGGGGGGGAACATTCCTGTGAAATGACGAGACAGGAGAGTGACTTGGAAGATAGCCAATGAGAAGCAGATAATTGGGGATCGGAAAGGGAGGGATTGGGGGGCAAAAGGTCAGTCCTGTCCGCATCGAGTCATGATCCAGTTGCTGTGCTCGAATAAAGAGAAGATTTCCTTAAAGATTAGCAGTTTGGAATCTCATAATAGGTTAATTAGCACAAGTTGATTAGATCGGCCTCCCGACTCTCAGCTGATTTGCTCTCAGCTGTTTTGCGCAGGGCTCTGTTGCTAGCTGCAAAGAGTGCTGGAACAGATTTTTTTTCCCCTAGCTGTGCTGAAAAAATGAAACTGAAAGTAAGCAGGCTCTTTGCTGCAACGTGACAAAATGAGGCAGAGAGAGATTTCTTTTTCTTTTTGATCACCAAAAAAGATAGGTGCAAACAAAGGGAAATTTAGGGCAAAAGAGGAGAGTTCAAGATTTTAAAACACAAAAGAAAAAAAGCTCTATTTAGCTAGGGAATTGTAATAATTGAGATACTATTAATTGTATATTGTGTTGGTAAATATAATTAATTGATTTGTAAGAAATTGGATTGCATGGAAATAATTGGAATATTCATGTTCATATTGATTAATATACAAAAAAGATAGTTATAACTAATTGATTTATATAAACAATTGTAATATTAAATAATTAACCAATGTGAGGATGGATATAAAAATAGATGACAATGGGAAAGGGTATAATATAGAATAGAAGGGAAAAATTGAATTTGATTAAGATTAGAGATGTGAATGAAGGGTAATATTGGTTTTTTTAAAAAAAAAATAGATGAGGAATAAATATTGCAAAAAGGAAACATAGAAATTGTAAATTTAATTGAAATGACTAAACACTGTTTAAATTTTTGAACCAGCCAAATACTCTATTCAAAGAAAATACATTGTATATTTGTATGTGTGTTTGTCTAAAAAATAAAAAAAACTTAAAAAAAAACAACAACCAAAAAAGGTAGGTGCGTCTTATACTCCGGTGCGTCTTATACTCCGAAAACTATGGTATTTGACATGATGATTCGTCAAGGCTCAGTACAGTGCGGCGAGATGCGATTATGAGATGCGTGCACTCCAAACAGGAGAATTGTTTTGAGAGAGTGCGCTGCACGCAAGAGGCTTTGTTTACTTCTTACCAAAACAAGACACGGCACACACGCACGTGTCCTCCTTCTCATTGTAAAAAAGTTGGTCACCTTATAGAAATCAGAATATAGCTTCGGCAAAAAAAAAAACCAAAAATTCAGAGGTCAAGTGAAAATGTGCCTTCTTATTACAAAATCTGCTTATATGTACAGTCAAATTCACAATAGAAGGCAGATACAAATGAAAAAGTTATCATAAATGCTAGGAATAACATGTATGCATACACATTTCCCCAGAGAAATTTAACCCTTCAATTTCATATTACTGTCTGATTAACAAGAGGCTTTTGCAAGAGATGTGTTTTTTATCAAAAAACAAAAACAAAAAAACAAAAAAACTACACCCCAGTATTTGAGTACATGATTTTTCACCTCTCAACAAAAATCATTTCCTTTGCACAGCTGAATTTTCAGAACAGATTTCTAATTGTGTTTCTTCAGCAGCATTTTTCCTCAGATTCCATTATAATTTTGAATAACCGTAAAATGTGCTGATTGTCAGAGTAACAGAAATATTGTAAAAGTGATCCAGTAAGGAAAATATAAACTAGCCCAATAGTTAAATACAGTAGAAAGAATAGCATGGATCACAACTATTAAAATATTGTCATATATTTCTCCTAAGTATAAATGTGTCCTCCCAAGGTTCAAAGTCACTCAGCCACCTCCCGGTGAAATGGAGAACTAGAATCTGGACTTCCTACTCCTAATTCTACATTTGTATGTGTGTGTGTGTGTTTGCATACTGCACTTAAGTAACACATGTATTTACATATCATGCATAACATTCAGTCAATTAAAAATCAGCCTATGATCTCTCTAAAGGGAATAACTTTACTTCTTTTTAAATTACTTTCATATTTATGCTGAGCAAAGGACAGTTCCTTTAGATACAATTTGATGGCAACCGAGTTTCCTATTTTCTCTTCTTCAAAGTTCTTAGCTTGTAAATAATAGCTTGTACAGTAAGAGAAAGGACACTACTGGTTATATGCAATTGAATGAATTTAACCAAAAATATGTTTTGCAAATCATAGGAAGTAATCACTCTACTTCATTCTGCATTGTTTAGAAACCACTTTAAGCACTGCATACAATATAAAGGTAAAGGTTCCCTTTGCACGTATGTGCTAGTCATTCCTGACTCTAGGGGGCGGTGCTCATCTCATTTCAAAGCCGAAGAGCCAGTGCTGTCCAAAGACGCCTCCGTGGTCATGTGGCCGACATGTCTAAACGCCGAAGGAGCATGGAATGCTGTTACCTTCCCACCAAAGGTGGTCCCTATTTTTCTACTTGCATTTTTTACGTGCTTTCGAACTGCTAGGTTGGCAGAAGCTGGGACAAGTAATGGGAGCTCATCCCATCATGTGGCACTAGGGATTCAAACCACTGAACGGCCGACCTTTCGATCAACAAGCTCAGCATCTTAGCCACTGAGCCACCACATCCCTGCATACAATATAGGGCATCACATTTTGCCAGAGATTCAGACAAATTGGAACAGATTCAGAAAAGAGCAAGAGAAGGGTGGAGAGTCTAGAAATTAAGTGCTATTATGCAGAGAGCTTGAAAGACTTGGTTATTTTTAGCTTTCAGAAGAAAAGCCTGGAGGGGGATATGATACAACTCTTAGCATACTTGAAAGGCTTAAGTTAAGTTCAGGACTTTTTCTTGATCCAGATGGCAGGGCATGAAATAATGGATTGAAGTTACAGGAAAATGCCTTACATTATGATGGACCAGTTAAATTGCAGGAAGGAACAGAAAAATATATCTCATCTTGAGAAACTAAAAAACAGCCACATAGAAAGTGTTTCCTGATATTATGCATTAATTTATTAGAGTTATACCCATCTTTTTTTCAGGAACTCAAATTATGCTCAGGAAGCATAGATACTGGCTGCTCTTATTTTCCCCCCAACTCTTAAGAGCTGTGACAGTGTTATTGGCCCAAAATCACTCAGTGAGCTTCCAAGATTGTGAGTAGAGTAGAGAAGATCCTAGGACAAAGTGTTAATCATTAACTTCTAAAATGAACCTTCTATATAATGAAATCTTTACATGAGGATGGATGGATAGATGGAGGGAGGGAGGGAGGGAGGGAGGGAAGGAAGGAAGGAAGGAAGGAAGGAAGGAAGGAAGGAAGGAAGGAAGGAAGGAAGGAAGGAAATTTGCAAGACATTTTAGTTCCATTATTAAATAGCAGTGTATGTGGGGATGACCTTGGGAGGTGGGAAAAGAAATGGAGTTCAGGGAAGCATCACAGAAGAGAGGGTATAATCTCCAGCTACATAATTAGTGGAGAAAAGGGTTCAGGAGGGCTCCTTCCTAAGTTCTCAAGTTGTAAAGGAGACAGCAGGAAATTTATACTTTCAGACTTGCCAGATTCTGTTAAGGTGGTAGCCTTACAATAAAGTAGAATTAGCTCATCTGGTCATGATTCCTGTCTGGTCTGTCTGGGAAGGCTGACAGTAGCTGAGCAGTGAATGATTTTACAGATGAAAGTGGTAGTGCCAGTATTAGTATTTTAAGAATAACCTAGATTTACACTGAATGTTTCAAAAAGCATCCTGTCATAGTAGAGGAGAAGCAGAACTAAAAAAAAAAAAAAAAAGCTTGTGTCAAATAGTAAACTTATGTTATGGAAAAGATGGATAAAATGGTCATGTATGGTTATTTAATAATCTATTATTTAAGTTGTGTTACATTCACAGAGAAATAAATAAAAGTCTGTCATTTATGATGCTTCCATGAAGAAGACAATCTGAACAATCCTGTCTTATGGTTGCTTATAAGTCACTTGCAACACTTGCTTCCATAAATTTTGACTGCTATACTATAGTTGTGGATGTATGGATACTAGCAACAACAATTTTATTGGGCTGTGTTTGTACAAAAAACACCCAATGGATTTCACTATGATGTTGCAGTTTATCAGAACTTTGAGAGGCCTATTCCTTGAGAGTTTAAGGTTGCATCTGTTAATGTTAGATGCCCATAAGGAAAAATACAATTGTCCACTAAATAATTATGTCAAACATAGCCTATCTTGAATATATTTCCACCCCTTTCATTTCTTCACTGGCTGCTTTGTGGAAACAGATCTTTATAAATCACAAACTAGTGGATTAAAGCTGATTAGCAATACTGAGCTGTAGCTGAAAGTTGTAGACAGAAGTTTCTTCAGATGCTATGGCAAAAATGGAATAAGTACATTTTGTTGCCATTCATTGTCATCAGAGCAAAAAACAATGTGCTGGAATAGCCTTACTCAAGTTCGTGTCCTCTGGAATTGTTAAGCTTCAGTACATCTCACACAATTTTCAGTCAGCTCCCTGCAAAGGTGTAATCATTTTGCCTTACCTCTCTAGGTGATCTCTGACAATGCTCTAGTTTCCGGAACTAAATTGGAAACCCTGTAACAATGAGCCTATGTTTCAGTTACACCAAGTGGCCATTATTCTAGGGATGAAAAATAAACCATAATGTTGTTTTTTATCTTGAAAAGCCAAGTGGACCACCATGGCAAGACAACATTATTTGAGTTTGTTGACATTCATTGTTCTTGTCAAGGAATAGTTTTTTAGGAAAGTTCTGTAAAATCACAACAATGAATGTCAGGAAAAGTTTGAGATTGTTGTGTGGGGAAAAAAAGCACAACTGGAGGTTTTTTATATAACTTTCCAACAAAAATACACATGTTGTAGAAAGGTGCACTTCAAATTTCTGAAACAAAACTAGGAAAAAAAACCTAGACACATAAAGCTTCAGCCAAAAACAACACAAAGGATGGCATGCCTGTATCCATAATTTATTATTTTGTATTTTCCTCCTGCATGAAATACCATGTCCAAGATTATCCAAAGTACCTCTCTGAAGCCCCCCAAAAAAGAAAAGAAAAGAAAAGAAAAAAGAAAATAAAATAAAAGAAGAGTCACTAGGCATTAATCAAAATTATATTCAGGTTTACCTTGAAGTAACAACTGTATAAGAATGATTAATTCCCTTAATTTGAATTTAAATAGAGATTAATTGTCTAGTTGCCAACTGTATCTAGACAATCCCTAAACAGTGCTGAAGGATTCATAGGCAACTGATTAACAGTAGTTTTATCTTGTAACAATGCTGAGTGTAACATGGTAAAACATTAAACAATTATGCCCCAGAGTTTTGACTCCAGTGCTAAGTTCACCTCCTGCTGGATTCACGGGGATGTCAGGGCAGGGGATCAAAACCTGAGTCTAGAGCTTGCTGAATTCAATCTTGGAAAATGTTTGACAATTATACCGCTGAGATCCTATCCTGTATTTCAAAAGCCTACACTGAAAAGTAAAGCCAATTCAATCCGACTGTAGTTCTGCTGACTTTATTTTTGTTCCATCTTCTTGGTCATTTTCTTATGAAACACCTGTTTGCCAGAAATATTATAGAGAAGGGTAGAAAGGAACATATCCTAAAGGTATAAATAGTGAATAGTGACCTCCTGAATTTGACCAAGAGAAGAATAGAAATAATACGAAGATTAAGAAGAGGAACAGACAGTCACTGAGAATCAGACACAATTGAATGGAAATAATAATAATAATAATCGACATTGACAGGTTGTATCTGCCAAGAAAAATAGGGGGCAGAGGACTATTGCAAATCCATCAAACTGTAGAAGAAGAGAAATGAAGTTTGAATGATTATGTGAACCAAAGTACAGAAAAATTGCTGCAGGCTATGAAAATGGAGAACATTATAAAAACAATAGAAACAAAGGCAAAACAGGCAAATAAGGAAAAACAGCTGGATGACAGTTAAATAGATGGAAAACCAAAGCTTTGCATGGACAGCACTTGAAAAACATTTAAGGAAAATGTGATGACAACTTTACATGGGCATGGCTTAAAATGAGAACCATCAAGAAAGAAATGGAAGGTTTAATACTGGCTGCTCAAGAACAAGCACTACAAACTAATGCCATGAAAGCAAAGATACAAAAATCCACCGACAATCCAAACTGCCGACTTGCAACAACAAAGTCGAAACTGTTTCACATTTAATATGTGAATGCAGCAAAATAGCACAAACTGATTACAAAACTAGACACGACAGAGTTGCTAAATTAATCCACTGGTCATTATGTAAAAAAAATGACTTACCTGTATCCAAAAAGTCATGGGAACATGAAGTGGAAAAAGTTATAGAAAATGAGAAGGTGAAGATCTTGTGGCACTTTGAATACAGACAGATCATCACTTAGAACCCAACATGCCAGATATCACAGTTGTTGAAAACTGAAATGTACAATTTATTGACATTGCAGTACCAGGAGATGTCAGAGTTGAAGAAAAAGAACTGGAAAAAATCATGAAATATTGCGATCTGGCCATTGAAACTACACAGCTATGGATAAAACATGTAACAGTGATACCCATTGTCATCGGGACACTTAGTACCATGTCCAATAATTTTATAAGATACATCAACAAAATGCAGCTTCCTGCAATAACACTACTGGAACTGCAAAAAACTGTGCTCCTTGGAACATTGTACATCTTAAGAAGGTACTTGGTTGATACCTAGGATGCTGGCAGCAACCGGTATCAACCATTAGCACCAGTCAATGGTATTTGTGATGCATTTTTGAATGTTGAGTTTCATGTTTAATAAATGAAGTAAATAATAATAATAATAGTAAGTCTTTACAGTCCATAGGTCAGAAAAGAAGGCTTCTTTCAAGGTCATCTGAAAAGGAGTTTTCCAGAGCAGGGGTCTCCAACCTTGGCAACTTTAAGCCTCGCGGACTTCAACTCCCAGCCAGCTGGGGAATTCTGGGAGTTGAAGTCCATCAGGTTTAAAGTTGCCAAGGTTGGAGACCCCTGTTCCAGAGCATTCGCATGCATTGGTGAGAAAATGTGAACTATTTTTAAATGTCACCTGAATTATATTTTGCTGGAAATTTTCAAATGTTTCAAATATAGATATAGTATAAAGGTTTATAAAAGCTGAATCTGAAGATTATACCACTGTTGTGATTATAGAGTACATAGAGATATAGGCCCTCCATAATATCTATGCACCCCTAGCAAACGAGACACCAACAGAAATCTTTACTGAATTTAAAATTTACTCTGAATTTTTAAAGAGTCTCAGTTTTACTGTTTTCCTGACAATGAGACATAGCATCATGAATTTGGAGTCTCTATAGACCTAATCCTCAGAGGCAAAATTATCTCCAGCTCCTTAGATTTTCTAAGGTTTGTGCAGAGCGTCTCTCTCTCTTTTTCCACTGAGTAAACACATTTGTTCAAGGTCTGTAGCCTTCCTTATGAGTTCAATTAATTCATATTATAAAATAAATAATACTCTTTTCCTATTTATTACAATACATTAAACAAGTGTATCTTTGTTTGTGTATCATGTAGTTTTTAAGTTTCATAAATGTTTTGAGGAAACAAAGAGGCAATTTACGGTACTTTTCAAATCAGTTAATGTCAGTAGGTAAAACAGATTGGAAGCTGATCGGCTGTCATGTTATATAATAACATCAATTTATGTTTTAATTGTGATGTTTTCTTGAAAAGGCAGTCAGAATCTTTAATTTGATTCTTTGTTCAAATGTTTTTCTTGCTCATTTTGACCCCAGAAAAATATGCCTGTGGCTTGGCTCTGGCTCAAGCTTTGTCTTCTGACCTATGGACCATAAAGATGGTGTGTTGGTGTTTCAGTAACATTTCACTCCCATTTAAAAAAAAGGGGGGGAGACACTTTTCCTCGTGAATCTGTTCATTCATCTTTGTTAGTTTAAAAAAAGGCATGGCAAAGATCCATCCATGTTTATGAAAGAGGAAGGTCTTTGCCTAATTCTGGGAATCATACAATCAGTTGATGTTAGATTTCTAATGCTTTGTTCAATATCTGAGACAGTTAATCTGTTAATCAATGTTGCTCACTTTCTACCAAATTAAAATAAATCATATACAGCATATTGTGTTCCAGTAATAAAATTATGGCTTGATTTCATATAATGCCTCTAGCATTCAAAGGATTTATTTCAGTGGTGAAATTCAATTTTTTTAAACTACCGGTTCTGTGGGCGTGGCTTGGCAGGCATGGTGTTGCTTGGTGGGTGTGGCTTGGTGGACGTGGGAGGGGAAGGATACTGCAAAATCCACAGTCCCTCCCCACTCCTGGGGGAAGGATATTGCAAAATCTCCATTCCCATCCCACTCTGGGGCCAGCCAGAGGTGGTATTTGCCGGTTCTCTGAACTACTCAAAATTTCCACCAACAGTTCTCCAGAACCTGTCAGAACCTGCTGAATTTCACCCCTAACTTATTCGACATCTTTAGAACAGCCATGTAAATTACGCAGCTATCTAATATCTCTAACTTAATCTCTCTTTCTATTCCCAAAGATATTTGCTATCATAAAGATAGTGAGTGATGCAGCCTCCTAGGTAATAACACATTGTCCTAGCCATGGTGAGACACAGATGACATCTGCTTCTGCATGATGTCACTGCTAAAGTAGGCATGAAGTGTTGGAGATGTCAATTTTACACCATTAAAAATCCCAGAAGTTGGTGTCCATAAGGGAAAGATTTTTCTTCCCCCTATCTATAGAACACATTGAAATGAATAGAAATAGATGAAGTTTCTTTGACCATATTCATTCCATCACAAGTAATCACAGGTCAGATAACCTGCCAGTTTCATGATTACTCAAGCATTAAAATGGTGCTGTCCCAAGCCATTCCACTTCAGGTTCATTTACTGTCTACCAGTTCAAACATCATCATAACTAGAGAACGGAAGTGACATCAGAAAATTCCATACACACAGGTGCCAAGTTGTGGTTCAGGTAGGAAGGAGGGAAGCATTCTTGGTTATATGTGTTGGTTGATTTCTAAAATAATGGACAAAATAGTGCATAGTCTCTTCATAGAGTCCATCAGTCTGAGATCTGAATCTTACCTCTGTGTTACTATGGCTGTATCCTCTAAAAACAAGCTATGGCTCAGGGACTGAGAAAGCATATGCTACTCATGGGGCCAACTGGTTTTCCAATAAATGGTGGTAATAGGTGGCAATAAAGCTATTAGCACTTTTTTTTAAAAAAAAAATTCATTTGTTCTTCAAGTGACTAGTTTTAAAACAGATGCATTGGTTTGATTGGTTCCAGTGGCCACCATTTTGACTCCATCACAAAACCTCTGGGCTTTGAGGTAGCATTACTAGGTAATCCTATTTCAGGCAGATACAGAGTTGGTCAAGAATCCCTGCATTGGAGGATGTAACTTGCTTTGCTATCTAGCCGAAGCCTAGAAAGGCTTTTTAAAAAATGAAAATTACTAAAATTCCCAACTGTAGGGGATCTCTTACTATTTTCCTGTCCTTGGTGCATGCCCGTGCCAAGTCCCTTAAGAACTAACTGAAATTTTGATGTTTGCAAACAGTTAAAATGGAAAATCATCAATCCACCACATATGATAAAACAAATGTTCTGTTAATTCTTAGGGACTTGGCACTGCATGCAGCATGGATAGGAAAATAGCAAGATCCTCTTGTTTAAGTGTCACCTACTAATATTTTAAATTGACAATACTATAATGGTGGTGATGGGAAAATGTTTTTCTTGCTTGCTTGCTTGCTTGCTTGGCCACACAGTATTGCTCTCCCAATGTTAATGCGAGCAGTAATTTTGTATCTATTGGAAGAGAAGCCACAACTCTGATAATAATTGTCTCCCCGGGGCATTTTGGGTCTCCCACTAAATGCTTTATAAGACCAGTAGCTTGTCAGAGAAGTTATTAATTTTTATGAAAGTCTGGAACAGAGGAAGGAAAGTGAAAGCAGCTCTTCAGCTTTGGTAAAAGGGTTTTGACTGAGATATGAGTTGTGCCCCCCCCCCTCCTCACTGGAAGATACTGAAGAGGATTTGCATTTTCAGTGATTAATTTTTGATTGAAGAATCTAGAAAGTAATTTGGTGTTCGTTGCCAATGATGAGATTCGTACTGAATATGAAGAAAAAAAAACAAGTAACTAATCTTACACAGGGGTAGCATTTCTGCTGCTTGCTTTTAATTTCTAAGCCTGCCTCCTGTTCTAATTGTCTGAAATTTATATTTCTATTTCCCAAAAATATAGAAGGTGATACCTGAATTGATTACTGCTAGGTGGGTAGTATCCTAGTCCCCAAATTTGACTTGTAAAACAGCATGAAGTTTGAACATATACCTCCTGGAGATCAGTACTAGGCTAATTGGAGACTATATATAGTGTTAGAAATTTGTTAGTAGGGAGCTTTGATGGACAGCTATGGAATGGCAGCAAAATCCTCAAAAATAGAATTGTGAGCATTACCCGATGGGGAGATGTGTGTGATAGAATAGAATAGAATAGAATAGAATAGAATAGAATAGAATAGAATAGAATAGAATAGAATAGAATAGAATAGAATAGAATAGAATAGAATTCTTTATTGGCCAATTGTGATTGGGATCTCTTCGCTTATGACTAAGCCACACTACCAGACTGTCATCTTGTTAAGTAGAAGCCAACATTTTCAGAAGGCAGGAAGGGATGTCATCACTCTGTATTCACTCTTTGATCATTGTGAATGTGACTCTGAATGCATTTTCCTGCTTTACTTCCAAAATAGTGTTTTTCTACTTCTCTCATTTCAATTTCTGCTGTCTAGTTTGCCTGCTTTATTTGGATTTCTTCTAGGACAACCAATGAATGTTGGCTATTTGGCAGAGATGAGAATGTCCCCCTCACTGCATTTTCCCTGATTTTCCTGAGTAACCTTTGCTGCCAATGCTATTCTAACAAGTGTTTCTTACTAGCATAATGGTTATAATACTTGTCTTCCATACTGAATATCCCCAGATTGGAACACAGCATGATTTTTTTTAATTACTACTTTTTTTTCTTTCCCTGAGCTCCTACTTCTCTGTTGGTGGGTTTTTCCTCCCCTTTTTCTTTTAATAAGTCTATCCATATACCATTTAACTTTGTTGTTGTTTTTGTGCTAGTTTTGCTTGAGTCAAACCAGCATGAGAATAGAACTGAAACAGCATAGGTGTGCAGTGTAGATTTGCCCTTAGAGTGTGACTTTCTCCCTAAAATTGTTCTTTCTTATTTACCATTCATCTTCAGCCACAACTGGGATGGACTTTTCAGCCAAAAAGCTAGTTTCAAGCAAGCTTGCCTCTTTAAAGTACCGTATTCTGTTTTTTAATGAGCAATAAGTATCACCAATTCTCATAATGCTTCTTGGTGTCAATGGGCTCCAGTCTGAACAGTATTTCATCCACAGATCTTGTCATCTTTCATCCAGAGATCTTGTAATAATTACAGTTAAAGAATAAATGAAAACAGCATGGCGGTGGTTCAGTGGAAAATGCTATGATTTGCATTTGGAAGATCACGCTTAAGATGTTGGGATAAAGGATTACCGATAAGTTGAAAGTTTATAAATTTTTATGCTTGTATTCTGTGACAAATAGGAATGGAATTGGTATTGATGTAGTTTTCACAGACGAAAGAATGTATGTGTTTGAATTGTGATAGATGGTAGATGATAGATGAGCCTCGGTGGTGCAGCGGACTAAAGTGCTGTTAAGTGCTAGCACTTAGCTGCCAGCTGCCTGCAATTAGTGCAAGTTCGAATCTCACCAGGCTCAAGGTTGACTCAGCCTTCCATCCTTTCGAGGTAGGTAAATTGAGGACGCGGATTGTGGGAGCAATCAGCCAACTTTGTATAGAACAACACCACTTAGGGGGGGCCGAAAGCCCTAATAAGCAAGTATATACAAAAAAGTATGCAGGCTATTGGTATAATGCATTGTAAGCCGCCCTGAGTCTACGGAGAAGGGCGGCATATAAATTGGATTAATAAATAATAAATAAATAAATACTTATATAGCGAAAAGGAACTGTATTTGTTGTAAGGTAAAATTTGATGGAAATGTTCAAACCGGAAAAGTCACACCATGCCCAATGTTTTTAATTGTATTATTAATAAAAAAAAAACCTTGTTAATAAAAAAAAAAGATTTGAGCATAATATCTCCAAGAAGGAATGATGTTTCAGCAATCTGCTACCAGGCAATATTGAAAACACCATCTTAACAGGGTGGCTGTTTAGAAGGTGCATTCCTATGCTATTATTCCAATCAAAACCATTCCATTTGAATAACTGATCAGAATCATGAAAAAAAAGTTGCCCAAAGAAAAAGATTAGTGGTGGAGATTGGTCAGAGACAATTACGTGTAGCCTAATGCTGGATAGTATGGTATCCTTCAACCTCTGCAAGCAATCAAACGAGCAAGTAAATAAATGAACTAGACTGTGCTCTGCATTGGTATGAAATATGGACCATTGGCCTTCCATTGGAGACAGAAAGTGAAGGGAGGGTAGAGTTTCTGTGACTGTCATGATGCTTAAGTGGCTGCCTATGCACAGTTCGGGATCCTTGCAATTTCAGGGAATTAAGATTGTGAAGCCTACAGTCATTTTACATGGCAAATACCTTCCTTCCTCTCTTTTTTCTCTGAGATGAGTTGATGCCATTTTAGTTTTCTTCCAAACTTTGGTCTCCCTTGAGTTGACTCTTAGTTTGGCTTTCTTGCTCTGCTACACATTTTAACATTCCTGCTTGTGAATTCATTTAAATTTTGTTCAGATCAGTCAAGTCTCTTTAGCAAGGAGGAGCTGCTGCAACAGATAAATCATAAAAGCATATGAGCTTTTTAATGAAACCACTACTTCTCATTTACTTTTCCTCCCAAAGCATTTCATCCATGTCTTTCCTGCTCCTTCGGAGAAGTCCATATTATCCATTTGACCATTTTTTCCACAGGTGCACAAATTGCTTTGATAAAATGCAAATATTCAAAAGAGAATAACAATAATAATGACAAAAACTCAGGCTTGACGAATACCACAGTTGTTACCAAAGCCTTTATTTAGTGTGCTATCCACTGGCATCACAATTCTCGTTACTTTCAATGAATATTCATTTGTGCATTTGTGCTGGATGAATTCCCTCTAGTTCAGTGCTGAGAAATATTCAGAATGCAGCTATTTCTTTGCCATAACTTTATTGTTGAAATAATTGTACATGAACCTTGATTCCTTTTGTAATTCCTACATTCGTAAAGATGTATTTCATGACTAATTCTTAAAAAGGTTAATATTTAATTATTTGCAACATTTATGAGCCAGCCCATCCCCCCAGGCTTCTTTGGTTAGTTGAGAAATCCCAGAAAGTTAAATTTAACCATATCGTTTAAAATAAAAGAAAATACAAATTGCAGTATAAACGCCTTAAGGAGCAGAGAAATTCACAACGTTGCCAAGTGCGATAATCTTAACTTTAAATATTTTTACAAGTAGTAAAATGCCTACACAAAATAATAACATCCCCCAGTGATTTGGATGACTCTTGCCCTGATCATGTTCAGGAAGCTATTAAAGATCTGGCTATTTTCTCAAGCTCCAGGGCAGAATGAAGAATGAGTGGTGAGGTGTTGCTGTTGGTTTGGTGGGGTTTTTTTTTTTTGTTTGTTTGTTTGTTTGTTTTGGTTATATATTGTTTTGTGAAGTACTTGGGTTTTTTTCTTTTAAATTTACTTTGTAATTGTAAGCCACCCAGAGCTTTGGGAACCAAGGGTCCTACGCATTATACAAGCAAACAAACAAACAAGCAAGCAAATGCATTATACAAGCAAACAATGCAAGCAGTATACAAGACAAATAAACAGACATTAACTTTAAGAAGAGAAAAATGAAAACTGAGCAGTCATTAAGATATGTGATTACAGATATCCCATGACTGACAAAACTGTAAGAAATGCAGAAATGCAGAAAGAAACGCAGAAATGCAGAAAGAAATGCAGAAAGAAAGAAAGAGAAGAAGGAAAGGAAAGGCAGGCAGGCAGGCAGGCAGGCAGGAAGGAAGGAAGGAAGGAAGGAAGGAAGGAAGGAAGGAAGGAAGGAAGGAAGGAAGGAAGAGGGAGTGAGTGGGAGGGAGGGGCAGAGAGAGGGAGAGAGAGCACCAAATAGTAAAAGTGAGGCGAGCAAATGGGAATGAGATTTCTTTCTTGCATTTTCTTCATTCTAAATTTTTAAGTATTTCAGAACTATATTCACAGTGCTGGGCATTTCTTCTAACATAAAGGAACAAGGGGCAAGAAATAATGCTATAGACCAGCACTGTTTACAGCAGCCATGAAGACCTTGGAAAAGATATTTAAATGCCATGATTTATCTATATAACTACACAGATCAGAACTATGAAAACCATGGTGTTCTTATGACACTATATGAAAGCAAAGGTTGGACTTTGAAGGAGTAGGATAGGAGGAGTATTGACACTTTTGAACTTTGACGCTGGAGGAGACACCTGAGAGTACTGTGGAGAGTCATGAGTACAAGTGATGATGCTATCCTCCTTCAGACACATTATGTGAAGGCCTAACTCTCTGGAAAAGGTTCTAATGGTATGAAAGGTGGAAGGAAAGAGAAGAAGAGGACAACCAGCAGCAAGATGGATGGTCTCAGTTACACTGGTGGTGGGGGATCCATTGCAAAAACAAAAGGACCCTTGGAGATGGATTATCATGGAGAAAATCTATCTATTTGACTGCAAAGAGCTGATGATAATTTGATAGCACATAGTCAATCAATCAGTTTAAATGCATATTGTTTAGCTTTTTCTCCAAATATACACATTGTTGCAGGCATTCATCTAATATGTACATTTTCTGGAAATATGCATTTGGATCCATTTTTTCTCTAATATACAACTTTCTGTATGGGATGTGATGGTTCAATGATTAAACTTGCTGAGCTTGTCAGCTGGAGAGCTGACAGCCAGCTCTGTGCAATGGGGTGAACACCCACTATTTGGCTCACCTCCTGCCCACCTAGCAGTTTGAAAACATGCAAATGCAAGTAGATTAATAGGTACCATTTTGATGGGAAAGTATCTGTCAGCTGGATTTCCAGCATGGGTTTTCCCTTTGATGCTTGTTTGCTATCGGCTGCCATAGTAATGGGGAGGGGGGGCATGGCATTGGGGTTTGGGAAGAGAGCTGGTGTGAAGATGGCCCATGTGAATAAAAATGAATTACTGCGCTGCTGAATAGAGTTTTTTACATTCAGTCAAGGCCAACCATCCTGGAACTCCAGATAGACGAAAACACCTGAAGATGTGCCCCACATGACACTAAGTGAGATGCGGATTGGACATTCAATCCCTGGTTCCCTGGGGGGAGGGATTTGGGGAAACTTTCAATATGTAACTTTTGCGCCTTTTGGCTCAGATCTTGCTTTTCTTTCACTGCTATCATTTCAAACTCAGTAAAAATACCTCTTCTCTACTTCAATGGAGTCAGGGGTTTTCTTTCTTGGCATTTGAACTGAGGCAGGCCTGACAGTAACAGTGTTCGGGGTGCCTTTAATATATAACTATGCTGGCCACATGACCACAGAAATGCTGGCTCCTTCAGCCAAGAAACAGAAATGAGCACAGTTCCTTAGAGTCGGACATGAGTGACAGGGAAACCTTTACCTTTCTATACATTTTGATACTTATTGTTTAAATTGCAAAGTGTATTCTAACATACAGACCCTTCCAGTGTCGAGACTGCACATAATATGCAAATACACACAAATTGTATAATCCATTACAATGCTGCATGCTTTCAAAGATTTCAGAGTACTTTGCATTAAAATCTTTACAGTGAAACACTATAGCAGTTATAAATCCCTCCTCCTCCCAAAAATCAGCATCTAACACTGATTTTTTTAAAAAAAAAATACAAAAGCCTCCACAACTGACTCTTTCCAGAAGGGCAGAGAATATTTAAAAGGGTAGTTCAAATGTGTCTTGCTCTTTCATAGGGAATACTCCAAACAGATGCACATCTTTCTCTCTGTTGGTTGTTTTGATGGCACCAGATTTAATAGGGCAACAGCTGTGTTGTGGCTTGTGAAGTTATTTGCAAGAATATTTTGTAATCCTGATGCTGTAAGTGTTGTTTACTGATCTTTTCAGAATGACATCTACGAAGATTCCCTTATGGTGGGTCATTAATTTATCCAGCTTTATTAATACACAATGTATGCTTGTACTGTTTACTGCATGCATTTGGATATGTATTTTGCATCGCAAATATTGTAGGTATACTGTAACTAGGAATTTCTCCTTATGCCTTGTATTAATAGATAGAAGGTTTCAAGCCAGCTGAAATTAATTGTGATTTTGGCATACGTCTCACAGTGTGCAGATAACATAGTAAACAAGGGACCAGACCACACCATTTCTGAATATAAGTGGACTGTCCCTCACAACTTCTATAAATGAACTCTTCCCCCTCCCCACCAATCAATAATGTAATGTTTAAAATTCAAGTTCTTTCTCAGACATTGAAACTAAATGTGTATCAGGACATGTCACTTCCTCCAGCCCAATCTACTCTGCAGAGTTGTTTTTGTGGGCATGCTCTCTTTCTTGTAGGAGAGATAGAATAGACATCTAATAAACATATAAATAGTATTATATGATGATCTATTACGATGACTGATTACACCTAAGTTGAAATGTTATACATGGTTCCCTCAGACTATGGCTTGTTTAGAACTGAGTTGAACCTACAGAAAAGCAACATCAAACAATGTTTTGCTTCTTTTGCAGTGAATAATTTTAGTTTGTAGAAGAGAATAAAATTATCGTTTACTATCATATTATTTTGAATCATAAATGTTTTCTGATAACTAATTACATTTTTTAAAAAAGCAAAACGGAACTGCAGCACTGTCCACACGGCAAGAAAAATGTTCACTAAAGGAACCCCAGGGCATTGAAATGGAGATATGTGTTTCAAAACTGGTACAAGAATACTCAAAGCATTAACCATTTTAAGAGACAGAAGGAGAAATGTGTTTCTGTGTGGCACATAAGGCCCATTGGCAAAAGACTTTGCAGAGCCAACTTCTCCATTTCTCTTCCTTTAAATCAGTGTGGACTTCTGGCAACTGCCTCAACGAGTCCCTGTGGTTTTCTTGACAAATGGTTTACCCTTGCCTTCTTCTTAAGTGGAGAGAGGGAGGGAGGGAGAGGGAGACAGGGAGAGGGGGAGAAAGAGGGAGAGCAAGGGAAGGAGGGGGGAGAGGGGGAGAGGGGGAAAGGGGGAGAGGGGGAGGGAGGGAGAGAGAGAGAGCCCAAAGATAACCAAAGATTGCCTTTTTGTCTAAATGACAACTAGAAATCACATTCTCCTAGTTTCTAGCCTGGTGCCTTAGCCACTAAACCAAACTGGCTCTCACAAAACCAACGATCTACTAGTTAAAAGATTGTTCTCTAATCACCATTCATTCTGGTTTAAATGGAGGTAGTATTTAGGGCAGTGGTGAAATCTAAAATTTGTTACTACCGGTTCTGTGGGTGTGGCTTGATGGTGGCGGGGTAATGTGACTGGGTGGACGTGACCAATTTTTTTTTTTACTTTTAAAACCATTTTTTCTACAACCTCTTCAGCGAAGAGGTTGTAAAAAAATGCTTTCAAAAGGCTCTAAGGATCCCAGCTGATTTGCCTAATCGGCAGAGGCTTTTTTTCTTTTAAATGCCTCTGACGATCAGGCAACTCAGCTTGGATCGACAGAGGCTTTTAAAAGAAAAAAAGCCTCTGCCAATCAGGCAACTCAGCTGGGATCATCAGAGGCTTTTAAAAGAATTTTCTCTACAAGCTCTTCAGAGGTTGTAGAAAAAATGCTTTTAAAAGCCTTTGAGGATCCCAGCTCAGCCACGCGATCATCAGAGGCTTTTTAAAAAAAACTTTAAAAAAAGCCTCTGATGATCACGTGGCTCAGCTGGGCATGGGGGGCCCAGGGATTTTTGTTCTCCGAACTACCCGCCTCCATCGCTACCGGATCGGGCGATCCGGTCCGAACCGAGAGCATTTCACCCCTGATTTAGGGACAAACCAGAGTGACCATCTCAATCAGTAGGCAGACAAAACATCCCAGTCTTAAACCATATAGAGCTTTAAAACACAATCCAGCTATGAACTGAGCTCACAGTATAGTAGGAATTAATAATAATAATAATAAAATATTAGTAATGGCTCAATATGTCAGTTGCACACTAACCACAGTCTCTGAATTGACTTCAAGCAGTCGAATACATAAAGATCATTGCAGTACAAGGTTCACCTTTGGGGCCAACACCCCTGAACTGTTGCTAATAATCTGAAAGCTCAAGAAGGTCCACCAGGACTGAGTACAGAATAAAATCCAATATGAAATGTACTTCTGGCTAATCAAAATCCCACAGGTGCCCCTTTCCCACCTTTGATTATGGAAATCTATGAACTTTGCCCCTTTTATACATAGGAAGACAGTTGGACCACACTTGGAACCTTTTATTTTCTTGGTCAAACGTTAACATTTCATCCTGATTCAGTTCCACTAAATGAACTGCAGCAGTTGTAAGTATGCAGGAAATGCATTGCACTGTACTTCTAAAACACACTCTCATAAATGTTATCCAGGGTACCCAGCAGCAAGAAGTCACATTTATAAGCAACCAGAGTAAACAACTGGTTAATTGGGGTATAAAAATCTAGATGGTGATGATAATGGGCAAGAATTATTCTCTTGTGGATATTTTGGGACCCTTTCTCATCTAGAGATGATTGGGAGAGGGGAGGAAACAAGTTGCATGTAATACAGGGTTATGAATTTAAAAAATCTACATCTCCTTTTTTTTCCATTCAGCATCATGATATGCTGTCTTGTCTTGCCTGGAAAAATGCTCAGGACATACAGGCAGTGGTGGGATTCAGCCAGTTCGCATCACTTCGGGAGAACCGGTTGTTAACTTTGTGACCAGTTTGGCAAACTGGTTGTTGGAAGAAATCATTAGGGCAGAGAACCAGTTGTTAAATTACTTGAATCCCACCACTGCATACAGAGGAAAATAAAAGACCAAAACAGTAAAAAGAATTTGTCTTATTTTAGGAGATTAAAATGCATAAAGACAAAAATAATATGATTAGACTTGATTCTGATATCAGTGGGATATCCCAAAGGTGCTTTTTCAAAAGGCAACTGGACTTTCTGGTTGTTCTTTTGAGATATTTTGCTTCTCATCTAAGAAGCTTCTTCAGCTCTGACTGGCTGGTGGAGAATGGAAGGATTTATACTGCTGGTCATTTTCTTTGAAGAAATGTCTTTAAAGAAAAACCAGAAAGTCCATTTGCTTCTTGAAAAAGCACCTTTGGAACAACCATGACCTAGATGACTGAGAATCTCCATAGACATCTAGAACTGAGGAGAAATTTTCTCACAGTTAGAACAATTAATCAGTGGAACAACTTTCCTCCATAAATTGTGAATGCTCCAACACTAGAGGTTTTTAAGAAGAGATTGGACAACCATTTGCCTGAAATGGTATAAGGTTTCTTGCCAGGGCAGGGGGCTGGACTAGAAGACCTCCAAGGTCCCTTCTAACTCTGTTATTCTATTCTATTCTATTCTATTCTATTCTATTCTATTCTATTCTATTCTATTCTATTCTATTCTATTCTATTCTATTCTCCCAATAACTGTTATTTAGCCATACAGCAAAGTCATGGTGAAAAAAGAGTTTGAATTATGAACAATCCTGGGAATATTCCATCAACTGAAATTTTATTGACCTATTTGGGCTATCAGAGCAAATATAAGCTTCATACCTGAGGTAACATTCATTTGCTGAGGCTTTGCCATTGGGAAATGGACCTATTATTATTTTTTTTCTATATCATTCACTGCCACCCTACCAACCAAGTAATTAGACTTCCAGTGTGTTTCATTCAAGTCACAGTTGAAAATGTGGTGAGGGCAAGGTGGGAGCTGTTGAAAAGCAATCTCATTTAGAGAGTGAAAAGCATATTTCAGCTTTCAATTCTATCTTTGTTTAGCTGGTTTTGTTATATTGATGCTAGCAGGTAAGCCAACGTAAATTAGAGTAGAATTCATTTCTTAGGGTTTTGACCACTACATTGGGGGGGGGGGTAGAGGGAGGGTCCGACGTGAATGGCCAAGGAAAGGAAAGGAAGTCAACAAAAACAAAATTTAAATGACTGCTGTTCTTTTGTGGCAGCCACTACATAAAATGGTAAAAGACAGTATGTTTGCTCCCCAGTAGATTCTAGCTCAAAATGATAAGTGAAATTGGGTAGTAAATGATGCACCTAGTATAATGTATGTAATATCTTACTATGAGTAATATACTCCAGTAGTAGCTTGAAGCTTGGCATTCCTCTCAGAATGTCTTCTAAAGGACTTGAAAGAAAATACAATTTTCCTCCATGTGCCTTCATAACAAAAAAGCACAACCTCAGCTGATGGTTTGTCAAGCAGATGATTATTTGGGTACAAATAAAATGAAAACATGAATCCAATGGAAACATTTCTTGGTGTGTCTGTATAACAATCTACAGTATATCATCTGTATCTATAACTTTATTAACATTTTGAGGAAGAAAGATAAAAATTAACAAAAACTAATATTTAGAATAAAAGGAAGATTAAAAAAAGCTAAAAGTGGAAGGAAGGAGGGAGGGAGGGAGGGAGGGAGGGAAGAAAGAAAGAAAGAAAGAAAGAAAGAAAGAAAGAAAGAAAGAAAGAAAGAAAGAAAGAAAGAAAGAAAGAAAGAAAGAAAAAGAGAAACAACTTTTAAGTGTAATAAACATAACAGGTTAATAAATGTAAATTAACCTGTTACTATATAGTTATAGCATGACTTAATTTTTTTTACAATCTATTTATTTCTAATAATCAAAACTTTATATCATAATTTCATTTATTTTTTTTAGTCAATAACGAGTCGTAAGCATTAAATTTAGCCAATGTCTTGTGTTTAATCAAAATTCTCAGTTTGGTCATCTCACAAGTTCCATCATCTTCTCCATTCATTCTTCCACTGTGAGCAATGTTGAATCTCTCCACTTTTGTGCATATAATAATCTCACTTCAGTTTTCATATATACTGTAAAAACAAAGTTTGAGTTAAACTGTTTGTCCATCAGTTCCAAAAGAAAAGCATCTGGTTTCAAATGTATATTAATCTTTAACATCATCTATATTAATGTATGAAATTAAATCCAAAATTTTCTCAATTTTTTACACATCTATCAAGCATGATAAAATGTCTCCTTTTATTGTTTATATTTCCACCATAAATTTGAAGTTAAATTCTAGACAATTTTTCCAGAGCAATATACTAAAATGCATCATTTTATAAACAGTCTTTTTTAGATTATAATATATTGTAAATTTCAGTCATTTTCACATGTTCTTCCTGTTCCATTTGTATATTATAACCAAAGTTTTTAGCCCAATTTCACTTGTTTTGTTTCAAGTTCTTATAAAACATATATGTTTGAATAATAAAGTATTAATTTTGCATTCTCCTTGACAAAATTTTAGTATATCAAAATAAGTTAACCCCATATGTTTACTTATCTTTCCTTTTTTATAAAAACTTCTTGAGCCGAGATCCACAAAGTTATTATGTGGGCTCAAGGTGGTTTATATTTGTTCCATGTACTCAGGATGGTACTTCTAACAAAACGATTTTTAAAAACTACAGAGAGATGTGCTAAGATCCACAAAGTTATTTATGGGGGACAAGCTGGTTCATATTTCTTCCATGTCCTCAAGATGGTACGTCTAACAAAATGATTTTTAAAAACTACCGTATTTTTCGGAGTATGAGACACACTTTTTTCCCCAAAAAAAGAGGGTGAAAATCTGGGTGCATCTTATACTCTGAATGTAGCCCCACCCAGCTTCTCAAACGAAGGTTTCAGAGGCTGAAAAAAGCATCAGAAATGAAGCTGCAGAAAAGAAGCCCCCAAACAGAGCTTCAGTAAAAGAAGCCCCCAAACAGAGCTTCAGAGGCTTTTTTTCCCTGAAGGTCTGTTTCGCAGGCTTTCAGAGGCAGGAAAAAACGTTTTTTCTGAAACAGAGTTTCAGAAGTTTCAGAGGCAGAAAAAAAGCAAAAAAAAAAAAAAAAA
Organism: Pantherophis guttatus; assembly: GCF_059756535.1. Lineage (NCBI taxonomy): Eukaryota > Metazoa > Chordata > Lepidosauria > Squamata > Colubridae > Pantherophis > Pantherophis guttatus. The sequence goes on along the minus strand of NC_142063.1, from coordinate 282,767,316 downwards.
AAAGCAAGGCACAGAGCTCACAGCCAAGGAACCTGTTGCTAAAATTCACTTCTGGGAACAGCTGATTGGAAGTATTCCAGGAGGCCAATCGACCTGCCAATCAGCTTTTTTCTTATTTTCCTCCCCAAAAACTAAGGTGCTTCTTATACTCTGGTGCGTCTTATACTCTGAAAAATACGGTAAGTTAAGCTTGGCTTTGCCATACCATAAATATTCATGCCACCCAAATCTCAAGTTATGTCCTTCTAGGTCCAAAAACTTTTTGTTTCTCGGCAACATCCATTTTTTCATCCAGGCTAAGCAACAAATTCTCCTCTATGGAGAATTAGTGCAGGGAAAGCGACTCAGAGGGAGACCACAGCTGTGATATAAGGATATCTGCAAGAGGGACCTAAAGGCCTGGGAATGGACATTAACAACTGGGAAACCTTGACTTCCGATCGTTCAGCTTGGAGGCTAAAGACCCAGCATGGCCTTCTCCAATTCGAAGAGACACTTGTTCGGCAGGCTGAGGCAAAGAGGCAGTCCCGGAACCAGTGAAATCTGGGGGCTGGGCAGGGGACAGAATGTATCTGCCCTCAGTGTGGAAGGGATTGCCACTCTCGAATTGGCCTTTTTAGTCACACTAGATGCTGTTTTAGGACCTCTTTCCAGAGCACGATACTATAGTCTCTTGAGACTGAAGGATGCCAATGATAAGCAACAAGCTTTCAAATCAGGTATTCTTGATCCTCATCCTTCATTTACACAAACCTTATATTGAACTTATTTCCCCCCAGCCGCATAAATTTAGATCATAGAATCATAGAAGGAACCTTGAAGGCCTAAGGCAGGAGTTCTTATACCATGGCAGACAAATAGTTGTCCAATCTTTTATTGAAAATCTCCAGCAATAGAGTACCCACACAACTCCGGAAGGCAAGTGGTTCCATTGATTAATCACTCTCACTGTCAAGAAATTCCACCTTATTTCCAGGTTGAATCTCCCTCTGATGAGTTTCCACCCATTGCTTCTTGTCCTGCTCTCAGGTGCTACGCAAAATGAATCAATACTCTCTTCCCCGTGACAGCGCTTCAAGTATTGCAAGACTGCTATATCTCCCATGAGCCTTCTCTTCATTAGGCTAAATATGCCTAGTTCCCTTAGCCATTCATCGTATGATTTAGCCTCCAGACCCCTTATCATCTCTATTGTTTAATTGGTACATCAAATCTCGAAAAAGATATTGTCTGAAATAAAAATAACATTCTAGGTGAAACATCCATCTTAATCACAGAAATTCTCCCCTTAATGACAATTGTATTCTCTCTCATTTTAACATATCTTTTTTATCTTCATTCCAAGTTGTAACATAATTATTTTGAAATAATGAATAATTCATATTTGTCATATTAATACCCAAGTATTGTATCTTCTTCCTGATCTTACAGCTTATTTTATTCATTAATTTCTAATATTTATCAGAATTGTTGGGGATAGTTCTAAATCTTAGACAAAATTCTTTCCGTTCCAATAAAGTCAAATTATCCAACTGTCATCCAAAAACCTCTGTTGCCAACATCTCCCAAGCAGGTTGCCAGAACATGAGCATCTAGCTCTGCTCAAAGTTCTTAAATAGTTCTTAAAAATTCTCAGCTAGATAAAATTGGTAGTCAATGACTTGTTTCACTCACTCACTCATTCACTCACTCATTCATTCTGCTGGGGGCAGTAGAGGAGGTAAATTAAAAGTTTATTTGAGACTTCCATTTTTTAAAAATAAAGATAAGAAAATCCTAAATATCCAAATGGAATATTGTAAATGGCCTTCAGGACACTGTTATTTTCATATTGATTGGTTTATAGTAATTGTATGTTATGTTGTATTTTAATGAGATTGTAAATAGAATAAATATACAACCATAGAACATAGAATAATAGAGTTGGAAGGGACCTTGGAGGTCTTCCAGTCTAACCCCCTGCTTGAATAGGAAACCCTATACCATTTCATATAAATGGTTGTCGAGTCTCTTTTTGAAAGCATCCAGTGATGGAGCACCATAACCTCTGAAGGAAAGCTGTTCCATTGGTTGATTGTTGCCATTGTTAGGAAATTTCTCCTTAGTTCTAGGTTGCTTCGCTACTTGGTTAGTTTCCATACATTGTTTCTCTTCTTGCCTTTTGGTGCTTTGGAAAATAGTTTGACCTCCTCATCTTTGTAGGAGCCCCTCAAATATTGAAACCCTGCTATCATGTCTCTCCTAGTCCTTCATTTCATTAGACTAGACATACCCAATTCCTGCAACCATTCTTCACGTTTTATCCTGCAATCTAAGGAATAATTAATGTAGAATCAATTTGAAAACAGAAGAATAGTTCCCCATGATTTGCATGAGAAATGTGCACTACAAAAATTATTTAATGAAACTTTTACAGTTATTATGACTGAGAATTCCTTTGAACACACAAAAAACAATAAATTCTAAAATGCTGATTAAAAGTAAACGAAATAAAAGTGCCTTTATGTTTTTATGTCACTCAATTTCTTTCTATTCCAATTTTTGCTCAGTTCTGCATTTCTATAAAATCCTTTCTGTTGGCATATAACACCCATGAATGATTTACTTAACGGTTCTTCCTGGAAGATTACTTTCCTTCTAATGATAATTGCCTAAAATCTTTAGCATGAAACAGTATTTTTGCCAAGAGATGATTGGTAGTAAAATATGAAATGACAGCAGTAAAAGTATAAAATAATTTGATGACTATTTGCCTGCAGGAAAGTTTTGTTGTGAAGCTTCAATGTTTTTTCTCAACCATGACAGATTTACAAACTCAAAAGGGAATTTCCATAGTTTGAAAGCAAAAGTCTCTGCTAAATGCTGTTAACTGCAAGATGAGACGGCTGGAGCAACATGAAGCACTTCAAGGACTTTCATATTGCCTCCACATCTTGGCATGGAAAATTGTGTCCCTTTTGAGGTTACATATGGTACAAGGAAAGTACAGCCACTTTATATAGTCCTAAAGCAAAATTCAGGTTCATTAAGGCCCTGTCATCAAAGAGTATCTAAATTTCTTAAGATTATTCCAATATATCTTTTAGTAACTTCCATTAAAATGAGCAGTATCATATTCTTGTGGTATTCAGGTTATTGGCTGTTAGAATGAAACCACAGGACTTAGCTTAAGATGATGTTTTGGATTAGAAAGAAGGAACAGCAGTGTTCTGATATCAATGTTCTGATATCAGTGTTCCAATATCTCAATATCCCAATAGCCCACAAAGAAGAGGGAGTCAAACAGAGGTGGGTTTCAGCAGGTTCTGACCAGTTCTGGAGAACCAGTAGAAGAAATTTTGAGTAGTTCGGAGAACCGGTAGTAAAAATTCTGACTGGCCCCGCCCCCATCTATTCTCTGCCTCCCAAGTCCCAGCTGATCACACACACACACACACACACACACACACACACACACACACACACACACCATACTCATGGCCTTGCTGGAAATTTTTTTGTGGCTTAGGACCACAATAATAGAAAGAACCTATTTTCCTATGTATTTCTACCAAGAGCTAAGATCATTTTCAGAATCCTTCCTCCAACTGCTCTCTGACTGGTTGTCCAATAACAAGACTTTTATTTATTTATTTATTTATTGATTTATTGATTGATTGATTGATTGATTGATTCGATTTATATGCTGCCCTTCTCCGGAAACTCAGGGTGGCTTACAATGCGTTAAGCAATAGCCTTCATACTTTTGTATATATCTCCTTAGTATGGCTTTTGGCCTCCCTAAGTGGTGTTATTTTTTATACAAAGTCAGCTTATTGCCCCCACAATCTGGGTCCTCATTTTACCTACCTTGGAAGGATGGAAGGCTGAGTCAACCTTGAGCCTGGTAAGATTTGAACTCGCAGTAATTGCAGGCAGCTGGCAGCTAAGCACTTACCTAAGTGCAGTTTAGTCCACTGCACCACCAAGGCTCTTTTCAGTGAACTCTAGAAATAGTTTTCCCAGAAGTTACATCCATACCTATTTTATTATGCACAACTTTATTACCAAAAGGTGCTTTTTCAAAAGGCAAACGTGATTTTTTTTTCCTTGAAAAAGTTTCACTTATCATCCAAGAAGCTTCTTCAATTCTGGCTGAATGGTGGGGAATGGAAGATTTTATATTCCTTAGTAGTCATCTGGTCATTAGTACTATGAAGATCAATTGTTAGCTCCCTGAGAGTCATTGAGGCCACTTGGGGGATGTTATCTGTACTCTCAAGGTCACCTGAATCAGAGTGCAAATGGGTGTAGAACCTTCTTGGGACTGCTGAAAGGACTCTATGTTGTAGATGGGGAAGATGGTATCATATCCCCTCCCTTCTGTTGAGTTTACACTCTGATTCAGGTGACCCTGAAGGTACAGATAAACCCCCAAGTGGCCTCAAAATCCAATGATATCAATTAAAATCAATGTAAACATCAATTAGCAACAAAGTATAACAGCCCTACTGGCTTTTCTTCTAAAGGAAGAGCCAGTAGGGTTCAGATGTAAATTGCAGAGTATATTCCACAGCCTGAACAAGCAAGACAATTATCTTCTCCAGTCTGCCAAGAGGTGAGGTTTTGATGGCTGGAGGCATCTTTACAAAGGTTTATCTTGCAGAACTTAATGAAGAGCACATTGCAAGACATTTCAATCAGGGCAAGGATGACTTGCCAAATCTGAGCATCTTGGAAAGTATTGCCGCTAATACACTAACCATAACTTGCAAAAGTTAATCCAGTAATTATAGAACTGAACCTAACAAGTTACAGAGTTGTTTGTTTAGGGACTCTCCATCCAAAAAACTGTCCCTCAGCCTGGCTATTTATCAACAGTGTCTTCATTTGGTCTGAATTTAACTTCATTTTGTTCTTTTGCAGACAAATTATCAAACTGAAGAAACATATATGGGTATGAACTGATTTCCTGGACTTATATGATAAACAACAATAGTGGAGTTCCTTAAATTTGGAATAGCACCCCATTCCAAATTGTTAGATGACATTTCCTAGTGGTTTCATACACTGCAGATATTAAAGAACACAGGACAAGATGTAACATTTATGAAATCAGGCTTATAGGTTACACCTTCAGAAAAAGGTGAACTCTTATTCAGAATGTTTTTTTCCCTTTCCACTCTTTAAGAAACAAATAAACACATGCAGTACTAAATAAGAGTGCTCCCTGACCCAGGGGAAAAAATCAAGTCCAATTACCACTTGACAGAAAGTAAAGGTAAATGGCATTTATACTGATAGAAGATAATATTTGTAGCTCAGAGTTGAACTGTGGAGCCCTTGCTGCTCTCTGAGCTTGGTTATTTTCTTGCAGAGATTTCATTAGCCAGCTAGGTAACATCATCAGTACTAGAAGGCAGTGGGTAATGGTGGCATTTGTATATTGAAGGATACAGCAAACAGCAGTCAAGAATGTTTAGTGGTAAATTACATAAAACATAGATTTTGCTAACTAAGACTTGTCAGAGGTAGCTATGCTGACAGTATTAGGACGCTCAATCTTTGCTGACAGCATTAGGATACTCAAACTCAATACTTACAGAGCAATTATCTTTAATTCCTTAGCAGGGTTTTGCCTTGCCTTGCCTTGCCCTGTTAACTCTGGAACCCAGAACAGTTTTTATTTAACTAGAGTTTTTTTGTTTGTTTGTTTGTTTTTTTTAGAGGATGGGAGAAGCTTCTAAATAAGAAGATTCAAATTTTACCATCAATCTCTTGAATGAGCTGATCATATGTCTTACAGTTCTCATCGTAAGACTGAGCCATAGGAAAACCCACCTGAGAGATGGGTTCAGAGAGGTATGGCCAGGGAATAGACTAGACTAGACTAGACTAGACTAGACTAGACTAGACTAGACTAGATTAGACTAGACTAGACTAGGACAGGACAGGACAGGACAGGACAGGACAGGACAGGACAGGACAGGACAGGACAGGACAGGACAGAACAGAATAGAATAGAATAGAATTCTTTATTGGCCAAGTGTGATTGAACACACAAGGAATTTGTCTTTGGTGCATACGCTCTCAGTGTACATAAGGAGAATAAAATACATTCATCGAGAATAAAGATACAACACTTAGTGATAGTCAAGGTTACTAATAAGCTATCGTATCGTACTAGAAAACAAATAAAAACAATATAACTTGAAAGATACAAGCAACATGGCTATAGTAATAAGTGGCTATTTATTTAATAAGAATGACAGAGTACCCCTGGATAAGTACTTTGTTTAAAGGATGGCTCTAGCCAAAAGAGAGAGGAGTCTGGATTCAGCCAATGGCATTCACCGCAAACTGCAGTGGCAGGAAGGCGATCACATGCAAGAAAACATCATCATGTAAATATCACAGTTATGCACTTGCTCCTTAATATCTGGTGCAAGTTCACAGGTCAAGCATTTGTTGAATGCCATCACGTGCATTTCAACATTTGTCCTCTTATGGATGCAGGGATTCCAATAGAAGGTGTAAGGCCCTATCTTCTTAATTACTTTTCCAGAAACTGAAAGTTTGACCTGGAACCTGTACAGATAAGAACAACATTATTGGCATTGGGGAAAGACATTCTTATTCTCCTGGGCCTTTCAATGTTAACTTTCTGTTCATGCTGCAATGGAGCTTTTTAATTAGTCTTCTGCTACTTCAGTTCCTGCTGTCAGAGGCGGTTTTAATTGCTCGTTTAACTTACTGCTTTATTTATGTTTATGCACTTAACTGTTTTTAGGATTCCTTTTATAATAACATTTTTACTTTAAACGTTTTGACGCTTTTTGTTATTTTGAAAGTCATCCAGCCCATTCACCCCCAGGTGGATATTGTTTTGAAGAACACATAAACCTCTTAAATAATAAATAAGTTTCATGGATACAATTAACATGCATATTTTAAAATTAATGGGCACTGCAGAGATAGGGCTCCCAGATTTAGGTTGAAACGTGAATGACCACTAGATGGTGGCAAAGAAATTTTTTTGGGGGGAACCTTTTACCCACTGCTGTCAACCCTAAAGCTGATCTGACCGAGGCCATTTTGATGCTTGGGTGATGCCACACTGGAGCTGGGGGATAGGGAGGGCGGAATAGAGATAATTGGGGTTTGTAGCCAAAACAAAATACTTTCTCTTGGGAAAAAAGAACATTGCTACAGGTGATCGGAGAAAGGAGAAGCGAAGTTACCAGGCAACTAGACAACACCTTTTATTTTTATTTATTTATTTATTATTTTATTTGTTTGTCAAACATGTACAAGTTAGCAAGAATATACATGATAAAAAGGAAGTAAATACAGATAAATGGGGACAGTTAGACAGGAACGGTAAGCACGTTGGTATGCTTATGCATGCCCCCTTTACGGACCACTTAGGAATGGGGTGAGGTCCAAGGTAGACAGTTTAAGGTTGAAGCTGTGAGGGTTTGAGGATATAACAATGGAGTCGGGTAGAGCATTCCAGGCATTGGCCACTCTGTTGCTGAAGTTGCATTTTCTGCAATCGAGTTTGGAGCAGTTTACCTTGAGTTTGTATTAATTGTTTGCCCGTGTATTATTGAGGTTGAAGCTGAAGAAGTTGTTGACAGGTAAGATGTTGTAGCAGACAATTTTGTGTACTATGCTTAGATCAGACTTCAGGTGGCGCAATTCCAGATTGTCCAAGCCCTAAATTTCAAGCCTGGTGGCATAAGGGTTTCTATTGTGAGTAGAAGAGTGGAGTACTCTTGTCATGAAATATCTCCTGACCCACTCAATTGTATTAATGTCCGATATATAGTGTGGATTCCAGGCAGACAAGCTGTATTCGAGAATTGGTCTGGCAAAGGTTTTGTATGCCCTAGTTAACAATTCAATGTTACCAGAAAAGAAGCTTCACAAAATAAGGTTAAAAACTCTTAAGGCCTTTTTGGCAATGCTGTTACAGTGAGCTCTGGGGCTTAGATCATTTGAGATAAGTACTCCTAGGTCCTTGACAGAGTGAGGGTCATCTACGAGATCATTTCCGCCTAATTTGTATTTGGTATTCTGACTTTTTTGGCCAATGTGTAGGACAGAGCATTTGTTAGTTGAAATTTGGAGTTGCTTGGTTGGACCATGTGGATTGTTTGGGGAAGGGAGAAAATTTTTACTTTTAATTAGGTGAAAACCACAGGAACATTCAGACTCTGTTTTCACCAGCCTCTGCCAATATGATATATACAATCAAACCATTCTTTGAAGAATTCACCTGCCTCAGAGTTCTGTTTGCTATGGGTGTATTACCTGGAACCCTGACAACTGCTGCCTTCACCTGGACGTATGGATAACTGTAGTTCAAATCTGGCATGCTTGTCCTGTTTAGGGATGCTCCTCTTCCATACAGGATCGGGAAAATGGTATATAAGGAAAGAGTCTTAATTCTTTCCCCTGTTGTAATCTCAATTACATAAGCCTGAGTGGCACAGCAGACTTATGCTACTGTTAAAGGTAGTATTTAGCTTCCAGCTGCCTGCAATTACTGCAAGTTCAATTCTCACCAGGCTCAAGGTTGACTCAGCCTTCCATCCTTTCTAGGTAAAATGAGGACCCGGTTTGTGGGGGCAATAAGTTGACTTTTTATAAAATATACAAAAGTATGAAGGCTATTGCTTAACACATTGTAAACTGCCCTGAGTCTCCGGAGAAGGGCGGCATATAAATTAAAAAAAAACAAACAAATAATCTCAAACGTACTTTTAAATTTATTAAAGAAGTTCCTCTTGGTGAAAATAATGCTATGCTGATGCTCAGAGTCTATCTTGGAATAGAGTAGGAACATCTCTACTCTTCATTCTGGGTGAATGAATCTTTTCAGCCATTTTATGTTTGTTTTTCTTAGAAAAATGTTTGCTTTTCTATTTAGAGGCCATCCTTACCAAGGGCTGAAAAGGTCAACTCAGAAAATTCAAGCCTCGGGAGGAAGGAAATATATTTTCTATGGGAACAGGCAGTTATAAAAACTTTATCACCCTTGTAAGGGAGAAATAGAATCATATATATATATAAGTGCTATAGGCAAGCAAGGAAAGGCATGTTAAGGAGGAGACATGATAGTTTTGCAAAGGAACTTTAGGTAACAGGGAGAAAAGAAACTGATCTGAATGCAAAAAAATTTAAAAAGCAGAACAACAGGACAGGAGTACAGAAGTACAAACAAGCTGAAAGAAATTGTTTCAGTGCTAAATCTCAGCTGATAAAGGGAAGCCATCTGATTATGCTTAAACTGAAGTGTTTCTCTGAGAATGTTACGCTTAACTGAAAAATAGGATTTTATATCTATTCCATCTCCCTACAAAATATCTTTATAGCAACTATAAAATTGCTTTTTTAAAACTGTAGCAAAATCTAAATTTATTGTTGGTTTAATATTGGTCTGATGACAATATAGGAGGTATTAAAAATGACAAAAGGTTGTTTTCATGAAAGCAGCCAGTAAGAGCTGGTTTTCTTCTACCTTCCCTTTTATAGTTCAGACCATGGCTTGGTATGAAACATTAAAATATACATTTCCATGTTCTATGTTTCCAGTTCTGTTCCACTTACATCCATTAGCTATTTAATAATTTAATAACTAATAACTGAGTGGTGGCTCAGTGGCTAAGAAGCTGAGCTTGTCGATCGAAAGGTCAGCAGTTCAGTGGTTTGAATCCCTAGTGCCACGTAACAGGTTGAGCTCCCATTACTTGTCCCAGCTTCTGCCAACCTAGCAATATGAAAGCATGTAAAAAATACAAGTAGAAAAATAGGGACCACCTTTGATGGGAAGGTAACATGCACCTTTGGCATTTAGTCATGCTGGCCACATGAACCTGGAGACGTCTTCAGGCAGTGCTGGCTCTTTGGCTTTGAAACAGAGATGAGCACCGCCCCCTAGAGTCGGGAACAACTAGCACATATGTGCGAGCGGAACCTTTACCTTTACCTATACAGAGACAGTGATTTATATGTGACTGCCAAAAAACTGGAGTGAGGAAGGAAAAGAAAACATCCAAATTAAGGGCAGTTTACTACTTTGCTGAGAACAAGTTGATCTGTTTTTTCAAATATTCAAGTCATCTCTAAGGGAACAGTATTTACTCTACACTTTATTAGTGTCTTGCAGACACAGGGCAAGGTTAGATGGTGATTGTGGATGAGCCGATTGTAGTGAACTGAAACCAGAGGACTGGCAACGGAGCCATTTGCATGAAATGTTTTCAGGGTCACGGGTTCATCTTATGTTATCATTCAGCATTCCTAGTGAAGCACATTGACTCAAATCTGATCCTTAATGTACACCACAAATAATTGAAAGGCAAGTTGTCAACTTCGCTTGACAGATCCAAGTTCAAACAGCAGAGTTTGCAAACTTCTTTATGCAGTTTTGTGGATTTGGAACTGAGTGGAATGGATCGGTCTGTTAATGAAACACAGTCAGACTTCTTATGATTAAAGCAAGAAAAAGCAAAAGGACTACATTGCAACATTGTCCCATAAAGTAAAAGCATATTTTCTGATTAATAAAATAGAAACATATGGCATAATTATGTATGCTTATCCCAAAGTAAGATGCTATAGTGTTCAGTGAGATTTACTCTCAGATAAGTGTCAACAGACTGTTTAAACCACAGATTTATGTTGACAAATCTTGCAGGGAAGGGAAAAAAAGCAATAAAGAAACTTGGTCATAATAAATAAAGCGATAATATTGATATTTCTTTAAGGTGCTAAATGACTTATTACTAAGTTGGAAATTATAGCTTTAAAATCTAAAAGATAACATGTTCTATGCACATGTTAGAATTAGAATTTGCAAAATTCTAATTAGAATTTGCAAAAGTTTAGTATGTAGCAGTGATGAAATCCGAATTTTTTTACTACCACTTCTGTGGGCATGGCTTGGTGGGTATGGTGTGGCTTGGTGGGCATGACAGGGGAAGGATACTGCAAAATCTCTATTCCCACCCCACTCTGGGGCCAGCCAGAGGTGGTATTTGCCAGTTCTCCAAAGTACTCAAAATTTCCACTGCCGGTTCTCCAGAACCTGTCAGAACCTGCTGGATTTCACCCCTGGTATGTAGGTTAATATAGTCCAGTCCTACATTGTGCTACAGAAAGGTACTCAATCAATCTCAGAGCTCTACTGAAGCTTCAAGTTGAACCTTGTACAGAAGGACTTCTGTACATTGGTCCAAGCAATGAAAAGCATGAGTAACACTGGGCCTAAATCATCTCCCAGTTTCCCCAAAAGTTATTTTCTGTTTTTTTTAAAAAAAGGGTAGCAATATCTTGCATTTTTGAGAGCAGTAAAGGGACAATTTCAGGAAGTATTTTTGGTTTGGTTTAGTTTGGTTTTGGAAGAAAGCACATAGCTTAACATAGCAACGTAATCTACTATTTGTTTGTTTTAAGTGAAATAATTATCAATAAAGGCGTTCTCTGCTTTGGCAGCAATGTAGCAAATTATCTGCGTACTACAGCAGCTTTAGAAACATTAACTAGACGGTGGCTGTGATCACTAATTGACAAGCTGAGACAGGTACTTTCCTTTAATTAGATTTAAGCATTTCCAACATTGTACCAACTGGAAAAAATGCACATATTCAAATGACTATGGCAATATTTTCTTTCTTTTACATAAGGCAAAGCTGTCTAAATATATGTTGTGGTCTGCCAGCAGCCTGCAGAGCTGTTAGCGGAGTCGGACAATGAGGAGGCTGAGGAAGAACATGGGCCAGTCCTGGAGGCTTGGGAAGGCCCAGATGAGAGCTCTGTGTCGGAGGCAGAGATGAGGCCAAGGCCATCTGGGAGTGATGTGCGGACTCCGGAGCCTCCAGAGCAGTGGTGGGATTCAGCCAGTTCGCACCACTTCGGGAGAACCGGTTGTTAAATTATTTGAACCCCACCACTGCTCCAGAGGCTGACAGCAGAGAGGCAGAGGAACAGGAGGAGCCTGTTCCTAGTGCACACATGAGAAGAGTTGCCAGAAGGCAAGAGCAGCTAAAGCAAAAAGGACAACTCGGGAGTAGGGCCAAGAGATGATTGGCCCCTCCCATAAGGCTTAAAAGACCAGCAATGGCTCTTGGGCTGTTTGACGGAAAACAACGTTGATAGATTTGCTTCTTGTCTTGCTGCATTTATTTCTTGTCGGCATCTTCTGCTTCTGAACTTTTGCCAAGAAAAGCCTTTGGCAGGTTGCCTAATTAGACCAAGGTTGGTGATAAGGCTGAAGAATTGTGTTATAAAGAATTTGTTTTGATTTAGTTTGGACTATGCTGAGAATGAGTTAATTCTCAGCTGTTCTAATAAAGTCTATTTGTTTTTGAACTGATTGCGTCTGATAATACCTACTTGGGCCTGGGTCAAAACAATATATGCCAATTGCAGATGAGGTGACAATAGTATATTATTTTTGACCGTAGGGATAGATTGTTTTATAAATGAAGGCAAGTATACGTGTCCCGGGATAATGATAATGGGATCCTTCCCATCTGGGTCAGGCACCGGGACCAGAAGTTTTGTCTTCAGAGCTTTTGGACTTGGTTTGGACCCTGAAGATGGGCTCCAGTGCAAGTCTGAAAGCTCAGAACACAAAATCTTTGGTCCTGGTGCCTGATCCAGATGGGATCCTGCATAGATTATTTCAGCAAATATTTGTCCATATTGAAAATGCCCATCTTTAGAAAGAGAGAAAAATTGTAGCAAACCCCACAAACATGGCTTATTTCATAATATTGCCATTAGAAAGGGTGTAAAGGTTATTGCTTGTTTTCTCTGTACATGGATGTGAAATATTAATGTGCACAATTCTTTCCCCAACCTGAAGATTTGAAGTTGCTTTTAAAATATTGAAATCTGTAAAAGTTTGCATTGACTGGTCATGAACATCTAATGTTTACTCTGTGTTTATTTATGAGAAGACAAGAGACTAGAATGATGCAGTACTATTTACACATATACTGCTGAAGATTTTTTTTCTGAATACACATTTATAGGATTGCTACAATTGCAGATAAAGTATATAATGAACAGAGGAAGCAGGGTCGAGCTGAGGATTTTGTGCAGTATCTGTATGACAAAATCGCTCAGATTCGGGAAGGGCTGGCCTCTGACTGGGTATGTCCAGACGGGATGACTGAGGCAGGTCTTGAGAGTGTTATCTGGGGGGAGTTTGATCCTGTGGCTCCCGAGGACATGGACAGGGTCCTGGGACGGCTGAACGCGACCACATGTTTATTGGACCCGTGTCCCTCCTGGTTGGTACTGGCTTCCCGGGAGGTGACACGAGGCTGGCTCCAGAAGATTGTTAACGCTTCTTTGAGTGAGGGGGTCCTGCCGGCCGCTTTGAAAGAAGCGGTGGTGAGGCCCCTCCTCAAGAAGCCTTCTCTGGATCCGGCTGTTTTGGCTAACTATCGTCCAGTCTCCAACCTTCGCTTCATTGCGAAGGTTGTTGAGAGTGTGGTGGCGCAACAGCTTCCCCGGTACCTGGATGAAGCTGTCTATCTAGACCCGCTCCAGTCCGGCTTCCGGCCTGGGCACAGCACGGAAACGGCATTGGTCGCATTGGTGGATGATCTCTGGAGGGCCCGGGATAGGGGTTGCTCCTCTATCCTGGTCCTGTTAGACCTCTCAGCGGCTTTTGATACCATCGACCATGGTATCATGTTGCACCGGTTGGCGGGGTTGGGGGTGGGAGGCACCGTTTTGCGGTGGTTCTCCTCCTACCTCTCTGACCGGTCGCAATCTGTGTTGACAGGGGGGCAGCGGTCGACCCCGAGGCACCTTGCTTGTGGGGTGCCACAAGGGTCGGTCCTCTCGCCCCTTCTGTTCAACATTTATGTAAAGCCGCTGGGTGAGATCATCCGTGGCTTCGGGGTGGAGTTCCATCAGTACGCTGATGACACCCAGCTGTACATCTCCACCCCAGGCCACCCCAATGATGCCCTTAAAGTGATGTCCCAGTGCCTGGAGGCCGTGCGGGCCTGGATGGGGAGAAACAGGCTCCAACTCAACCCCTCCAAGACCGAGTGGCTGTGGCTTCCGGCGTCCCGATATAGCCAGCTGACGCCATCGCTGGCTATTGGAGGCGAATCACTCGCCCCCACGGAGAGGGCTCGTAACTTGGGCGTCCTCCTGGACGCACGGCTGTCGTTAGAAGATCATTTGGCGGCCGTGGCCAGGGGGGCTTTTTATCAGGTTCGCCTGATACGCCAGTTGCGCCCCTTTCTAGATCGGGACTCCCTACGCACAGTCACTCAGGCACTCGTCACTTCCCGCCTGGACTACTGCAATGCTCTCTACATGGGGCTCCCCCTGGGGTGCACCCGGAGGCTCCAGCTGGTCCAGAATGCGGCCGCGCGGGGGATTTTGGGGGCGACGAGGCGCTCCCACGTGACACCTCTCCTGCGCGAGCTGCACTGGCTCCCGGTGGTCTTCCGGGTGCGCTTCAAGGTGTTGGTGACCACCTTTAAAGCGCTCCATGGCTTAGGGCCGGGGTACTTACGAGACCGCCTTCTGCCACCAATAGCCTCCCACCGGCCAGTACGCTCCCACAGAGTGGGCCTCCTCAGGGTGCCGTCCGCCAGACAATGTCGGCTGGCGACCCCCAGGGGGAGAGCCTTCTCTGTGGCGGCGCCCGCCCTCTGGAACAACCTCCCCCCAGAGCTACGTATAATAACAGACCTCCGGATTTTTCGTCGGGCCCTGAAAACCCATTTATTCCAACTAGCTGGGCTGGCTTGAGTCAAATTTTAAATGGATTTTAAATTGGAATGTTTTAATTACGGCCAAAATTATTTAATTATTTTAAACAGTTTTTAGATTTTGTATGTTTGTATGTATGTCTTGTTTTTACTTTGGCTGTTCACCGCCCTGAGTCCTACATTGGAGAAGGGCGGTATAGAAATTTAAACAAATAAATAAATAAATAAATAAGTTAGCAGACTGGTTTCTGTAAGAGAAACTAGAAAGAGAAAACGTTATAAACCAAACTAGTATTATACCCATTTCAGAGAGTCAACTATCAGCAAAACAGTCCATCAACAGATAAAATAAAGTTATATTTGTTTTAATCACACCAGGAGACATTTTTTTTTCTAATTTCCAGGCTTAATTGTTGATTATTAATAGTACCCTTTTGATGCTTAGAACAGCTAAGGGCACCCATTAAATTTTCCTTTGAATCTTTTCAGCACAATATTTCTTTCTTTCTTTTTTCTTCCAAAGGAT
Organism: Pantherophis guttatus; assembly: GCF_059756535.1. NCBI lineage: Eukaryota > Metazoa > Chordata > Lepidosauria > Squamata > Colubridae > Pantherophis > Pantherophis guttatus. The sequence continues at coordinate 282,752,058 of NC_142063.1, read as the reverse complement.
TTGCTGTTCCTTTTGTTGTCACTTGTGCTGTTATCCTCAGGACTTACTGTAGTAGGCCATCCCAGGAATCGTGCATTTTTTAATTTTTTTTTTAAATGCCTCATTAAAGTTGTCATCTCTGTGACATTGTGTTTTTGATGAAATAATGTTGTTAGCAAGTTCCAAATGCTTATCCACAGGTTTTGAAATAAACTAACAAATAATATTGTTGATAGAAAAGCAAAAAGGACAGTAGATATCAACGTTTCCAAATTCTTCTCTAATCTTTCTCTAGAAGCTAGTATTCAAAGAAGTTGCTGACTGGTTCAACAAGCTATGAAATTCAGCTCTTCCATCTCATATCAAGGTCCAATTCTCATCATGTGCTTTACCCAATTAGCCATGAAGCCAATCATTCTGTTCATCTATTATTCTGATAGGACACAATCAAGCTAAATTTTTAAAATCACCATTTGTGGAATCCAAACTCATCCGTCCAATCCTGTTTTCCAAAATACATCTAGTGTTCACAAGCCCTTCTAAGTGTCCACGTTGTCATGACCCAACTGAACATTGGAATAGGCCTTCAGGGTTGTTTGTTGTCCTTTTAGACCTGCCAAATTACATCAGGTAGTTGAAGCCACAAATGGAAGAATGAAATTATTAGCTTTATGATTACAGATAGGCGAGAGCAACCCAGGGCTCAGATAATCCCCCTGCCCCTTTTCTGGTTCCTAAAGTATCCCAACCACAGTTGTTCTTCTTGCTATTGTTATCCTGATGAAATGATACAGAACAGATGTAAAAATCTGAAGGAAGAAATGATGCACAACTCTAAGGAGAAAGCTCATATTTTATTGAAATGATGATTCCCTGGCTTCCAGCATACATACGAAGAGGAACAGAGAACAGCCGAAAGGTAAAATAAGATTCTGATTTGCCATATATATTTTAGGACTATATAAGAAAAACCAGGCAAGTTTTGTTATGTAAGGACAGACTTTTATTATTAAGGCTTTTTAGAGGTGGCAGCAATGCTGGAAATAGCCATTATCTCTTGTTAACAAGTGGAGGAACATTGATGGGACCTGGCACGTGCTCTTAATTGACAATGAAACATCTGCAGTTTTGCACAGTTATATTGCCACCTCTTTCTTATTAGATTTGCTTTAGAAAATTGCATAAGGCTGGATCTCCACTGCCTCTAGTCAATTTCATTCTGCCTTTGTTAAGGTGAGCAACACTTCTTTCTTTTTGGCAAGGAAAGGATTAGGGAAGATTTGTTCTGGGAAGGGAATAATTTCCTTAGGTATGATGGGATTATGCAAAGAGGGGAGATAATCTGGTCCCTGTCTTGTCACAGGGCAGAGATAGATGTCTTAAAAATACTCTTTATTTTAATCATAATGCCTCTCTCCTGCCAAAAAAGGTACTCCAACCTTTTAAGATAAAATATAATGTCTAATTTCTTTATGTACTAGCAACATCAAGAACCGAGCTGACAAATGCAAGAATTTGAATAGAATTCAAATATGGGTACACTGGCAAGCATTTGCATGGATCTGTTTATTTTTCACCAACTGAATGAATGTCCCATGTGCACTGCATTGCAGTGGTCTATGCACATTGTGATGAGTGTATGAGCTACATGGATTAGGTCCTCCTGCACCAAGTAAGGCCATATTTGTTTTATCAGTTGCACTTGAGCAAAGCACATCACACTCCCCAGATCATAAATTCTGCCTGCTAATTCAGTAGAAGCTGCTAATCCAAAAATAGAAAGAATTAGGAAAGAAGGGAGGGAGGGAGGGAGGGAGGGAGGGAGGGAGGGAGGAAGGAAGGAAGGAAGGAAGGAAGGAAGGAAGGAAGGAAGGAAGGAAGGAAGGAAATAGTATACAATTTCAGAAAATAAACAACGGGTGTAGGTATAACTTAATTTGGAGACTCAGTTAGAAGTCTGATTCGGTCAATGCTCAAAACTGAATTAGAATTCCAAGTTGACAAATCAGCATGAGTGGAAATGGATGCCTCCAAATTGATTCAATCTGTTAATAAGACTTGTATAAATAATCAGAAATGTTTTTTTTTTCAGATTAATTTTAGATTGACAATTGGGAGGGGTGTCCTTGGTGTTCTCTGAGCTTGTTTATTTTCTTGCAGATATTTCATTACACAAACTACCCATGTTTCCACGAAAATAAGAACCTGTCTTATATTTTTTTGAACCCTGAAATAAGTGCTTGGCCTTATTTTCGGGGAGGTCTTATTATTTTGGGGCACATGGAGCAAGATAGGGATCCTCTTGCCATCTTACCTGATTTCCAGCTCTGTGTTTAAATATTTTTGGGGAGGGCTTATTTTTTGGGGGAGGCCTATTTTAGTGCATGTGCTCAAAAGCCCGATTGGGCATATTTTTTATTTTATTTATTTATTTTTATTTTATTTTTCAATTTATATACCGCCCTTCTCCCTGAGGACTCAGGGCGGTGCACAGCCAGAATTAAAAACATGAAATACAAATATTAAAAACAATTAAAATCTATATAAATTTGGCCCAAAATTTAAAAAACCACAAACCAATTAAACATTTAAAAATTTAAAAAAAAATATTATCAGGGGATGTCTTATTTTCAGGGAAATAGGGTAGGTAACATCATGACAACTACACATTGGTGATGTTACCTAGTTTGGGTAATGAAACATCTTCAAGAAAACAAGTAAGCACAGAGAGCATCAAGGACCCCTCATGTCAACCCTGACCTACAAATATTGTCCTTTGTTAGATTGACTATTTGATTTGGAAATCCAGCTTGGATTGATGTTCTGAACTGTATTTGAAATTTGAACTGAGTCAGATCATAAAGATGGGTTAGTTATTCAAATCACCTTTCCCCTGATTCACACGCACACCTACAGACATCTGTCATACCTGACATAAACATGCATGTTTGATAGATTTCTAGGAACTGCAGATGTGATTGGAAGGGAGTGTAGGTTCCACCTTTTATCAAACATTTTGGGCAGCACACATTTTCCCATTGAAAATAATTGGCAATTTCAGATCTACCTGAAATAAGTATGAATAGAATACAAATTCAGCCTGGCCCATTCACTGAAAAGGGGGCAACGAGAATAGAGTAAACTTAATGCTAGGATGCACAATACAAGAAGATATGACTGTTTAGACTGCCTCCATTTCACAAGAATAAAGTCACTTCCCAAATGGAATATTTCAATATCTTATTTACACTGATGAGAAATGAGCCATCCAAGTAGAGTCCAGATTGAAACAAAAGTGGGATACATCAGCTGTGAAAAAGTTTACAATATGGCACAGCATGTTTTCACCTGCATCCTTCTGTAAAATGGAGTGGGTAGCCTTGAATAAAGCCTCTGGACATGAATATGTATTGCTGTCTTTACCACTATAGTATGCTCCTGGACATGACATAGAGCCGTGGGTTGCTTTCACATTTTGTTCTCCAATTTTGTTCTGGCTGTCTGCTGATTTCATCAATAAATCAAGAAGCTTGCTGTGTTCTGCAAGAGAGGGAAGTCTGCTCATCTTGTGGACATTGTATTAATTCTAGTGGTAAGATCAGGAAGAAAAGATATCTAGAGTGTTGTGGGCACATAACCAGCAATAAACTTGACTGAACCCATGTTAAGAACCACTATCAAGGCCTACCTGGTGATAAGGCAGCAAAGTGGCAGTACTTCTCCACCATTATTGCATTGGCAGATTGGCATTCTACAGCCCTGTTTCAGGTGAGATGAGCCCTCTTGGGTGAAGGAGGCCTGGGAAATCTTTTGCATGGGCATGCAGAGGAATTTCCTCAGGATCTGTTGGACAAAAGCACACAGATTTGTTCCCAATTAGATGCCAATTGTACTCAGTGGTGAAATCCACTTACCTTCGCTACCGGTTCGAGAATGGGAGATCATGGGACGCACACGTGCCTCTTCTGTGCATGCACAGAGGGTAAAAAACAGGACATAATGACATCCCAGTGGGTGGGTGGAGACTCCCGCCGCCGCTACCGGTTCACGCAAGCTGGATAGATCCAGCTGGATTTCACTGCTGGTTGTTCTCCAGGTTCAGAAGAAACAGCTGTGGAGTTATCTGGGAATGATTTGAACTTGTTGGATCTGAGAAAATGGACAACAAACTTAGGTCTGTGACCGCAGACATCTGCTCCTTAGATCTATGCTGCTCCAGGCTTGTGAAAGTGGCCTGGTGGTTATCATGTGAATGGGTATATTAGCAATGGTTAATTTCTTTCACTGAGGGGGTTGTTCTGTTGCACCTTAAAAAGCCTTGGTTCATTGTCTTCTTAAGAAGCCATTGCTAAACCTACTATACTGGACCAATTTCATCCAACATCTAATTTCCTTTTTGGGGAAAGATAGTTGAGAAAGTGATTGCAGAAAATTTTCAGATGATCTTGGATTATCTAGATCAGGGGTATCAAACTGGTGGCTTGCGGGATGGATGCATCATGCACAGGCCATGCCCACCCTGGCTGGGGAATAAATCAGGGGTGAAATGCTCCCAGTTCGGACCAGCTCGGGGGAGTAGGTAGCGATGGCGGTGGGCAGTTTGGAGAACCGGTAGCAAAAATCCCTATCCCCACCCTCCATGCCCAGCTGAGCCGTGCGATCATCAGAGGCTTTTTTTCTTTTAAATGCCTCTAACAGCCAAGCTCTGACGATCCCAGCTCTGACGATCCCAGCTGAGTTGCCTGCCGATCAGGCAACTCAGCTGGGATCGTCAGAGCCTTTTGAAAGCATTTTTTTACATGGTTTTACATGTAAAAAATGGTTTTAAAAGTAAAAAAAAATTGGCCACGCGCACCCAGTCACATTACCCCCCCATCAAGCCACGCCCACAGAACCGGTAGTAACAAATTTTAGATTTCACCACTGGAATAAATAGAAGGAAAGGGGAGTGATTGTCATAGGAGACAACAGTTCGTATTTCTGAAGCTTTTGCTCATTGTGTTTTGTGCATCAAAGACTGCTTGCCAGAATTTAATTTGCAGCCTTTCCCTTTCAATTGTAACTTTTAAAATTGGTTTTAAAACATTAGGGGTGTTTTAAATTGTTTTGGGCCAAATTATTTAATGGGTTTTTATATTGTCTTTTAAATTTTGTAATTTGTGTGTTTTATCTTTCTGACTGTTCACCACCCTGAGTCTTTTGGGAGTAGGGCGGTATATAAATCTAATGAAATGAAATGAAGCTCATGGCCTTGCAATTATCACAAGGAACTGAGAAGGTCTGTTGCTGCCGTTAACTCATTGAAGGACTCTTGCCTGGACTTTTCAGTGGGTGAATACCACTAATTCACAAGAGGTAAATAAAGAGGGGTTTTTCGTTGCTTCTGTTAAGGCTGGGTCAAAACACTGCCCTAGGCTCCTTCTATGTAGGATGTCTCAGGATTCAGAGTTCTCTATTTTTTAACATCTACTGCATATGAGGCCATTAGTTGAGCTCATCCATCACCATGAACATATTAATGATACCCAACTATACATCTGGGCCAGTGGTGGGTTGCCCCCAGTTCGGATCGGTTCGCAAGACCTGGTAGTAAAACCAGCGGGAGGCTCCGCCCACTGACCCAGACATCATCATAGGTGATCTGAGCATGCACAGAAGCTTCTGCGCATGTGCAGAAGAGTGTGTGTGCACGTAAGTGAAGCAAGTGCACACATATGAGCGCGATGCGAACCAGTAGTAAAGGTAAGTAGAACCACCCCTGATCTGGGCCCCTGGCAAATTAAGCAATACCATAGTTAAAGTGATGTATTAGTCTAGTGTTTGGAGGCTATGAAGATCTGAATGGGGAAGAACAGGCTTCAGATGAGCCCTATCAAGACTAAGTAGCTTTGGATTTGGGGTCCACTAGTTGTAGGACTATGCCATCTTTGGTGCTGGATGAGGCCACAATATCCCAGACAGACCCGAAGTGCTATCTGGGTGTCCTCCTAGCCTCACAATGCTGCTCATAGAGAAAATGGCACACATGGATAGAACAACCTTTGCATAGCTTCATGTTGTGTACCAGTTGTGCCCTTTCTTGGATTGGGATGCACTACTCACACTCACTCATGCTCTAGTGACCTCCATATTGCACCATCAGGCCTGACGATCCCAGGGAATCAGAGACTTTAGATGGCTCCACTATTGAGTTGGATGGACTCTTTCTCGCTCTGCTTGTGGTTGATATAAATTTTAATTAATCTCTATTTGTAGAGATCTATTTGTTGATTTTTATACTTTTAAATGCCTGCTTTTATATATGTATTTTTATTGATTATTGTATGTCATCCAGTGTCACTTTTTGTGAAACTGGCAGTTATATCAATTTGATAAACAAATCAATAAGATCATATCCAGGATTTAAGTTAGATGTCTCCTTTGGGATAACTAGGATCCATACTGAGAATGAGTCAGAGAAAAACATTAAGAGGGGTGCCTGGGTTACATCCACAAAGTACAAGACATTGCAATACTAATTCTGTACTTCAGCCAAAATATGACATCTCAAATCTTTGTAAGACTAGACTCCTACTGTTTACCATAAAGCAAACACGTCTTTGGATCCAAAGGCCTGAATAAAATGGCTCCCATGCAACCTTTTCTTTCACTCTTAATAAGATTTTATACTGTATGTTCTGGATCAATACAGCCTGTGGAGAAACTAATGTACTATTGACCCTATAGAGCTTAGAAATGGCTACTAATGTATTTTTGAACTGTTACGCACTTGTCAAATAAGCCCTTACTAATAGAAACACAGGGAAAGGGTCTACCTGAATTTATATAACCAAAGGACTTCTGCAAGAACTGGGTCAGCTCTTGAGAATCTTCCAAACTCAAGAACTTGAGTCAACTGATAGCATTGCAACAGGAAGATGGAGAACATTCTCCCAAAGCAGGAAACCTAAAATTGGCTTATTTGTTCTAGAGGAATACACTTATTCATGCAGGGCAGACACAGAAGAATAGCAGTTTCTGAATAAATATTAGGTACACAGTCATATAACTGGAAACTTTTAATTTGATTTGATGCACTGGGAAGGAGATTGGACTCCATGGCTCTAGTGCTCTTTTTAACTCTCTAGTTCTCTGATTCAATTCTGTTTCAGTGTCATTAACTGGAACAATTATCTTCTGTTTTAAACTATTAACAGCAGGCATGGTTTCTGCAAAAGAATAATTCAGCTGCATCAATAACATTAATATGATATTACCATTTGCTTAAGAACCTCCTCCATCTCTCCAAGAATAGGAAAGATTTTTAATTATTGATTGGTTGGAAGTATAGTGAAAGAGCTATTCAGCTGGGCTTGTGATAAGCTATTTAAAAAACTTTTCATTGGATTCAGATTGATTGCTTAAAATTTGGTTTATAAAAATTGCAGGTTGCACAAGACCACTGGGTATGTTATTAGCACAATGCCAAGTACTTAGTCCTGAGCTGTCTCCTTTAAAATAATTACCAGAGATTTCTCATTACAGCAAAAGATACAGGTTCCCCTGGCACATATGTGCTAGTCAATCCCGACTCTAGGGGGCGGTGCTCATCTCCGTTTCAAAGCCAAAGAGTCAGCGCTGTCCAAAGACATCTCCATGGTCATGTGGCGAGCATGACTAAACACCAAAGGCGCAAGGAATGCTGTTACCTTCCCACCAAATGTGGTCCCTATTTTTCTACTTGCATTTTTTACTGTTTTTGAACTGCTAGGTTGGCAGAAGCTGGGACAAATAATGGGAACTCACCCTGTTACACGGCACGAGGGATTCGAACCGCTGAACTGCTGACTTTTCAATCGACAAGCTCAGCATCTTAGCCACTAAGCCATCACATCCCTTTGTTTTCTCATTAGGAAACACTACATCTAAAAAAATTGATGCACAATTTAAAAAGTTTTGATTTTATACAACATAAGGCGAAGTTATAGAATAGTTAAACAGAAAAGTACAGGTTGAAGAGAAACTTTAATGTAATGGTTAAGGTTTTGGACTAGCACTGGAGAGACGCAGGTTCTAGCTATGGAAGCTTACTGGGTGACTTTCAACATCATGATTATCGTGGAGGAGGGAGAATAACAGGTAGCATAATGTATACTGCCTTGAGCTGCTCTACAGAAGGCAGGAAGTACATCTAGCAAATAAATATTAAATGAATCTTCTTTCTTCCTACCAGGATAGCTTCCTCAGCTATCACTTGATTGCACTCAAATCAGTACAATGATGATGGCAGCAAAGGAGTTGACACATGGAGTGAATGATGATTTTCCCAGAAAACCAGTGTCCCCTATTAACTCTGTTGGAGTTACTTTACATAAAGATCTGATAGACTTGAAGCCAAGAGTTCAGATTTACAAGAGTTTGTGGTTTAATCATTCTGTGTCTGGTTATCCAATGTGTTGACTTGCTAAGCATCTCAAAGGTAAAAGCAGTCAAATTTTGTCTTTTTGTATGAAGTCACATTTTAACAAAACAGTTGGTTTGTTGCTGCTATTTGTTTAAAAAGGCAATTACTGTTTCTACAATTAAACATCACAACCTGAATCCATCAACATCTAAGACCTCCTGTAACAACTCCTCCTCTTGGTTATATAGAAGATATGGCTCTTTAAGAAATCCTTCAGAGGAAACATTGAGCTGTATCACTAAAGCTGTTGACAGTACTAAAAAAGAAGAAGGCGACTTATTCACAGAGGTGGGTTTCAGCAGGTTCTGGAGAACCGGTAGCAGAAATTTTGAGTAGTTCGGAGAACCGGTAAATACCACCTCTGACTTGCCCCACTCCATCTATTCTCTGCCTCCGAGTCCCAGCTGATTGGGAAGAAATGGGGATTTTGCAGTATCCTTCCCCTGGAGTGGGGAGGGAATGGGGATTTGACAGTATCCTTCCCCTGGAATGGGGAGGGAATGGGGATTTGACAGTATCCTTCCCCTGCCATGCCCACCAAGCCACACCCACCAAGCCACACCCACAGAACCAGTAGTTAAAAATTTTGAATCCCACCACTGCTTATTGAGTTGTGCTAATTTCCTCAAATAGAGAAGAGGAAACCATTTTCAGACCTTGCTTCTCTAACTCTAGTTCCAGCAAGATTCCCAGTCTGGTCCAGCATAGCATAGTTGTTCAGAATGGGAAAAATGTATCCACCAGTATTTTGCTTTCTGTTTTAGCAGTTGCTTTCCTCTAAAAGAGAACATACATACATTTTGTATTGCTCTGCTGGCTTTGGAGAACTCAAAGAGTTGGGCTTATTCGTTTGTATTCTTTTCCTTTCCTATCATCAGTAAATAACAATGTTGTATATTAATGCATGTATATTAAAAATACAGGTTGTTCTTGACTTACGACCATAATTTGATCACATATTATAAAAAAAGATGTAAAGATTCTGGAAAGAATGCAGAAAAGAGCAACAAAGAGGATTAGGTGGCTGGAGGCTAAAATATATGAAGAATAGTTGCAGGAATTGGGTTTGTCTAGTCTAGTGAAAAGAAGGACTAGAGCTGGCATAGTAGTGTTCCAATATTTAAGGGACTATCACAAAGAAGAGCACCAGAAGGCAAGCCAAAAAACAACAGATGGAAATAATCAAGGAGAGAAGCAACCTAGAACTAAGGAGAAATTTCCTAATGGTGAGAACAATTAACCAATGGAACAGCTTGCCTTCAGAAGTTCTGGGTGCTTCATCACTGGAGGTTTTATAGAAGAGTCAGGACAGCCACTTGTCTGGAATGGTATAGAGCAGGGGTGTCAAACTCATGATGACATGTTATTATCACATGACGTATCATAACTTTTTCCCTTTCACTAAACCGGGGATGGGCATGGCCAGCACACGACGCATCTGGCCCGTGCGGTGCAAGTTTGACACCCTTGGTATAGGTTGGAGTAGAAGACCTCAAAGGTCCCCTCCAACTCTGTTATTTTGTTATTTCCATTGTTAAACCAGACCATTGTTAAGTGAATTGTGCCCCATTTTACAACCTTTCTTGCCACAGTTGTTAAATGAATCACTGCAGTTGTTAAGTTAGTAATACAGTTGTTAGTCAATCTGGCTTCCCCAGATTGGGGATTGGGGCTTCTCAGGGTGCCGTTGGCCAAACAGTGTTGACTGGTGGCCCCCAGGGGGAGACTCTTCTCTGTGGGGGCACCTACCATCTGGAATGAGCTCCCCCCGGAGATACGGAGGATCCCGGATCTGCGCACGTTTCGTCGTGCTCTCAAAATATTTTTATTTCAGCAGGCTGGCCTGGCCTAACTCTCCCTTTTAAATTTTTAAATCGTTTAATCTGTTTTACAAATTGGATGTTTTAAATTTGTTTTCGGTCAAAATATTTAATAATTTTAATGGACTTTTAATGTTTGTATTATCTGTATTTTATCTTGGCTGTTCACCGCCCTGAGTCCCCTGGGAGTAGGGCAGTATAGAAATTTGATAGATAGATAGATAGATAGATAGATAGATAGATAGATAGATAGATAGATAGATAGATAGATAGATAGATAGATAAATAAATAAATAAATAAATAACTTTGTCAGAAGATCGCAAAAGGGGATTAAATGACCCTGGGATACTGCAGTGGTCATTAAACATATGCCAGTTGTTAATGACCAAATTTTGGATACGTGACCTTGGGGATTCTGCAATGGTCATAAGTGTGAAAAATGATCATAAGTCACTTTTTTTCAGTGCCATTGTAATTTCAAATAATCATTAAATGAATGGTTGTAAGTCGAGGACTACCTATAAAACTAATAAAACAAACAAGGAAATAAATAAAACAGAAACTGAAACATAAAATATTTGATGGTAAGAACAATGACCAACAAAAGTAATAAAAGGCTAGACCAAGTAAGAGTTTTTTTTTGTTTTTTTTTTTAAATTTGATTTATATGCCGCCCTTCTCCGGAGACTCAGGGCGGCTTACAATGCGTTAAGCAATAGCCTTCATTCTTTTGTATATTTTTTTTATACAAAGTCAGCTTATTGCCCCCACAAACTGGGTCCTCATTTCACCTACCTTAGAAAGGATGGAAGGCTGAGTCAACCTTGAGCCTTGGAGAGATTCGAACCAGCAGAAATTGCAGGCAGCTGTGTTAATAACAGGGTGCACTAAACCACTGTACTATCAAGGCTCTGCAGTAGTAGCTGTGCACTGGAGACTAACTTTTTCCCCTAGGGAGAAATCTCTTTCCCTCTCTCTTTCTTTCTTTCTCTCTCTCTCTCTCTCTCCCCCTCCCTCCCTCCCTCCCCCTCTCTCTCCGTGTGAAAAGAAAAATTATGCAGGACGCACTGTGATCCATCATAGCACAATAACTGAGAATCCATAACACCTGTGGAGGAGTGTGAGAGACTGTGGGAAAGAAATGGAAGAAGACTTCAGTTTAGGTGAGAAGAGACTACACAGCTCAGATGTAGAAAGTATTCAAGGAGACTCCACTTTAATTAACTCAGGTCTGGTTAGGAATTTACTCTTACAGTTTTGAAGGATGTGTTTTTATCCAGACTACCATTAAAGAAGTCTTTCTGAAATCTGAATAGTTCTTAAGCCTCCCTACTTTGCTTAGGGAGAGCTTGACAAGGATTCAAGTTCTATCACTCTACCAACCAGCCTGTGTTTCATGTTGAAGAGCAGCTCTTCAATATCATAGCTCTACAGCCATCCCAGCTTCTGCCTTCTCTGTCTATTTGCATAACTACTTAGCATTAGAGAAATTTCGCCTTGTTGAACAGGAGAGCTCATAGTTACAGATCTTTCTTAAAGAAATGTTATTTTTTGCAGACATCATGATGTTGTTTTTCAATTAATTCATTCTTCTTAAAAAGCCAGTTCAAGAAGGATACCAATGATGAGTCAACACATCCAGAAGAAATAATCCCAAAGAAAGTAAAGGACCTCAGAAAAAGCCATCTCTATCCATGAGTAATCGGGAATAGGACTAGATGGGACAGGGTCTGATCCAAAGAGTACTGTTTATGTTCCTGAGTAGAAATCTTTGGGAATCCCCAACCCTATGGTCATGGAAGAACTCTCTGAATATTTACTAATTCAAAACCTTCTTTGAGAAGAATTTGAGAAGGTTTAGAACCAGTTGCTCTCAGGACTTTTCTGTCTTTTAAGGTCCTGGAAATAAGAATTTGAAATTCAATTAAAATAGCCTTTTATCCCCATCCTACTACCTTACTTCTGTAACATGTCTATGGAGAATCTCAGTCAACCAGGTCATGGTTGTCTCAAAGATGTTTTTTCAAAAGGCACTTTCTTTGTTTTTCCTTGAAGATGTTTTGCTTCTCATCCAAGAAACTTCTGTCCAATTGTCTTTTGAAAAATTACCTTTGGGCTTTGGTGGTTTTAATGTAATAAATGAAGAACCAGTAAATCTCTTACCTATACTTACATGAGTAAAAAATGGAACCTTTTAAAACTCTTAGACGGTATAAGACAAAAGTTCCTGATCATATTAAATTGAAAGAAGTTATGTCTACTTGCTGAGGAGGCTAGACAGATTTTCAGAAGGCTAAATTTCATCATTCCAATGCTGCCTAGAAAAGTATTCTTCTCTTAAGTATCTAATTCTGCCCAAAGTATTCCTTAAGCCAAGGTGAAAATTAAGAAAGGGAAAGAAACAGCCGTTGTCTAATTTTGCAAACATTCTGACTACTACAAATATTTCTCTCATCAGTATTAGATCAAGCTCACATATAAGGGGTGAAATAGAAGCAGACTTTGCTAACAGAAACAGATTATTGGATGTCTAAAATAATTTGTATGGCTTGACTGGAAGAGGACACTTTAATACAGAACATTTTAAAATGCTGTTCAAGAGCAAGAAGTTATTTGAAGTTATTTTCAAGGGAGAGGCCAGATAATAGGCATTCATTGCAACAAATGAGCTGGCACAATCTGCCACTGAGAGTCGTCTTGAAAACAAAACAAAATGAAAAAAGAGGAGAATACAGTTTGTCATTATCAACAATGATGAAAGCTATACAAAATAAGATGAACGTGCCAGCAGCTAAATGCTGAAAGGTTCCAAGAGATTTGCAAAATTAAGATTCATTGTTAGGGGCCTCCTTCCACTCTTTCAGCAGTAGCCTGCAAATGGATTTCTCTGTGTGCTGAAATGCAGGCTTATCTCTGGAAAAAACAAAAACAAAGGCAGGTTGTATCTTCTCCCTTCCCATTTCTTAATAATTATTTTAATAATTTACAGGAAACCATTAGAGAAGTTTGGGTCAAAAATGAGATATTAATAAATACAGTAATTATGCAGTATTTAGATAAAATTGTTATTAAAATTATTAAAAGGATTGAAACAGTACAAAATAAATATATTGTTGTGGTCTGCCAGCAGCCTGTGGAGCTAGCCGTAGAGTCAGATAGTGAGGAGGGTGGGGAGGAACATGGGCCAGTCCTGGAGTCTGGGGAAGGCTCGGATGAGGGCTCTGCATCAGCGGCAGAGATGGGGCCAGGGCCATCTGGGAGTTATGCACAGCCCCAGGAGCCTCCAGAGTCAGACAGCAGAGGGGCAGAGGAACAGGAGGAGCCTGTTCCTAGTGTGCGCATGCACAGACCTGCCAGAAGGCAAGAACAGTTAAAATAAAAGGGATGACTCGTGAGTAAGGCCTGGAGATGATTGGCCCCTCCCATAAGGCTTAAAAGAAGAGCAAAGGCACATGGGCCCTTTGCAGGAAAGCAACATTGTTCTGTTCTGTTCCCAGTCGGCATCTCTGTTTGATTCTGGACTCCATGTGGCTTTGCCAAGTAGGTCTTTGGCAGTGTGTCAAGGGAGATAAAGGTTGGTGATTATCCCGAAGGACTTCTCCCGAAGGACTTTTTGCAACTAATTGGGACTCAGCTGTGAATGAACGTAATTCACAGCTGTTGCAATAAAAGAGGTTTTTGGGACTACTTGTGTGTTTTAATGACTCAGGAAGCCTAGGTCACAACATATATAATATGGCACCAAGTAAAACTGTGATTATGGATGTTAACCCCTTCCTGAGCATGCAACCAACTCTTCACAGAATTGGGGTCATCCTGATATCTGAAGGGAGATAATTCCAGAAGGCAGGGGCAATAACATGAACTGTGCCTCCTGGTTCCCACCAGCCAACATTTCTTGGTTGAGGGGACCTACAGCATGACCCACTTGCCTGACCAAATTAGATGTATAGAGAAAACTGTGAAAAGATGGTCTCTTAGTTAACGTGACCTCAAGGCAAAAGATGATAACTAACATTTTGAATTGTACCTGGAAACAAACAGACATGAGTAACTATGAGCAAAGCCTCCTGATCCAGGAATGAGAGAAACTGGTGTACTATTCTAAGGTGGGCAAATGCCCTCCTGGTCATGGGTTCCTCTGCTCTGCTAGTAAGAACTGTGAGACCAAGAAATTTCCCAGACTGTACACTGGGTTTGGCTGGGGCAGTGCCACCCTATCCAGGACTAGAGGTGGAAAAACTTTATCATCAGGGAGTTCAAATACCAATCTGTCTTGTTTGAGTTGATTCGAAGTCCATTGCATCCCATCTAGTCACTTATAGCCTCCAGGCACTGAGAAGGAGACATCAACAGCATCATTCAGGTAGCTTGGGAAGTGGAGATATGAAGCTGGATATTATCAGAATGTTGATCAATTTTGATCAATCTCAGGGTCAATGAGTCAATTTTTAACTTCCAAAATCTGAACAGCAAATAAAGAGCCAAAGATTTCAGAGGATGAAGACTGGAAGTTGAAGCTGACAGATCCACCAGGATCTGTTTTATTCTACTCTAGAATGAAAATATCTACCTACTTCATACTACACTAGAAACTTTAATACTACCATATGCTGAATAAAGTTAGTTCCTCAGAAAGCAAAGGGGATGGGGGATAGAAATATCAAACACAATATACTAATATACTCAACTCTCAGTTTGGTATCACAAAGAAACATGATGTTATATCCAGCCATTTTTGCTTCTTACTGCAAACATTAATTCCTCACAATAGGCAATATGCTATTCATTATAATTCTACCAGTATTTGCGCATCCATGCACATTGGTTCCATTTATTCTTTCACTCTCAACTATATAATATTTCTCTTTGATACATTAATTTTCAGCTCTCTATTGCTTGTTGCACCATACAGTTTATCTGACACCTGCTGAAAACCAATCAGTTTCTCAGCCAAGAACATGACATCAGTGTATGTACATTCATGTCCCCAGCTAACATGTCTATAAAGTAACTACACATTCATTTTTCATTTATGCATAAATATATCAAAGGGAACATGATGCATGCTTGTTATATTCCCTCTCAATTCTAAACCATTTCACCAAACTTTCCATTCATATGTTATGCATGTTATATTTCCATCACATTTCCATCATATATCAGTCTCTTTGGTTCTGACAGGTTCTGGAGAATCGGTAGTAGAAATGTTGAGTAGTTTGGAGAACTGATAATGGAAATTTTGAGTAGTTTGGAGAACTGGCAAATACCACCTCTGGCTGGTCCCAGAGTGGGTTGGGAATGGAGATTTTGCAATATCCATCCACCAGGAGTGGGGAGGGAATGGGGATTTTGCAGTATCCTTCCCCTGAAGTGGGATGGAAATGGAGATTTTACAGTATCCTTCCCCTGCCATGCCCACTAAGCCACGCCCACTAAGCCACACCACACCATGCCCACCAAGCCACGCCCACAGAACTGGTACTAAGAAAATTTGAATTTCACCACTGACCTAGTCCCATATTCATGCAAACTCAAGCCTATTTGTTTTATCATTTTCTTTCTCTAAAGCAACATATCTATAATAAAATTCATTTCTCACAATCGTGTTTCATAGTGATTTGCTGAAAAGCAAGTCTGCACACATCCTGCCTGACTTAAAGCCATAGAACATTTCCCAAATTTTGTTCACAGTCAATTCTCACAGTCTTTCTATCAGGACTCTGCCAAATATCTTCCCTGGCACATTTAACAAATTAATCTGCCTATTGTTGTTCCATTTATTTCTGCTATTTTTTCCATTTGTATGAGGAACAGTTACCCCATTCTTCCAAATGCGAGCATATATAGCCTTCCAAACTTATTAAATTGCGCAGCCATTCTCTAAGCAAACAAGCTATTTCCAATATATTTCCAATTAACATTATGTATCCTTCCAGTTTTACATTTGCAACAATCTCACAGCATTTGTGGCCTGCTTTTCTCCCCCCCCCCCCGCCCCCCCCAATCCCCTTGGGCTCTTATATTGATAGCATCCATTTTTATTCCACTTTAATTTCAGTTTTTCAACAGCACATTTTTTACTATGCGCATCTTTAAAATAGTCCATCTGCCATTTCATCACTTCAGTTTCATCCCAAATAATTTCATCCTTTTCAATCTGAATGCCATTCGCTCTATTGGGCAGCTTCTTGTGTAACCCTTGAAAATTCCAAAACAGTGTTTCATTTCCATCAAAATTGTTTGCATGTTCTCTTTCCTTTACTTGTAAATGTTGCTTGTTGGTTTAACGACATTCTACGTTCTGTCTATTTATCTACATTCTCTTTTTCTCATTTATTTCAGCAATAATTCTCTTTTCTTTAGTTTCTCTTCATCCACAGCCTTTTTCGTTTCATAATTTTCCATACTTTCCATACTTCTACGGCATAATTTCATGCATTTCATGCAACTTCCATATTTTTTCGTATATTCATTTTCTATTCATTGGGTTGGGGAAAGTATTCTTCATTACATTTTCATAGAGAACTCATATTTTTCCTTCCTGTAATCACTCAACTTTCACTATAGACTCTTCTAGGTCCATTTTTCCTCTGAGACCTTCCTCTTGACACTATCAAGTAATAATCTGCTCTGTATTTAGAACCTCTTGTCATTATTTTGCTTTTCACTGCTTCTCTCACTTTTCCATCATAAATGATTATATCAATTTTGCTTTTAAATCTGTATTTATTCCTTTGCCGAGAGTACATACGAATAGGTTTATTTCCAAATAATATGGTCAAAAGGAAAGACCCTTTTAAAGTCAATACTTCATAGTCATCACTCTCATTCATTTTAGGTTCCATGATTGGCCAATCACTTCTTCCGTACTTTTCGTCTTATTTTTCAGTCATTTATGACAGCTAATAGAGTATTTTCCCTCTGGAATTCATTGATTGATTTTATCATAGACTGTTAACATGCAGCTCTATAGAGATCTATGTAATATACTGACAATTTCTCAGAATGCAGATTCACTGATTGCTTCCTCTATATGGAGAGCAGATTTGTGTATGCCATAGCTCTCCCATGCCAAATTAGCCTACCACCCAATAGTGGGTTTCAATTTTGGTCGCTACCGGTTCGCTTGCGGGCGCTCATGTGTGCATGTGACGCTTCTGCACATGCACAGAAATGTCCGGGCGGGTGAGCGGAGCCTCCCACCACTACCACCACAGGTTTGCCTGAACTGAGGCGAACCGGTAAAAACCCACCACTGCTGCCACCTCAAGATATTGAAGAAGGTTAAATCCCATGGCCCATGTTTAAACCAGTTTATCCAGTATGTATTTACAAACTTTGAAAGAGGTTGTCTAGAACTACCATTTCTGACAGTGGTGGGTTGCTCCCGGTTCAGTCCGGTTCTATATAACTGGTAGTAAAACCGGCGAGAGGCTCCGCCCACCCACCATGACGTCATCATGGATAATCTGCGCATGCTCCCGTTGCGAACTGGTAAGTAGAACCCACCCCTGATTTCTGAGCTGTAGAAATGTAGATTGCCATGAGACAGCAACAAACAGTCCAGATATGGTAGTC
This sequence comes from Pantherophis guttatus, assembly GCF_059756535.1. Taxonomy (NCBI): domain Eukaryota; kingdom Metazoa; phylum Chordata; class Lepidosauria; order Squamata; family Colubridae; genus Pantherophis; species Pantherophis guttatus. The sequence goes on along the minus strand of NC_142063.1, from coordinate 282,734,234 downwards.
CTATGTAGGAAGTCCCCTTTTTTTATGTGAGCAAATCTATTCGATTGTTTTATCTATTTTACTCCAGAAACATATTTTCTCTCTGTCTCTGTCTCCCTCTCCCTCTCCCTCCCTCCCTCTCTCTTTCTCTCTCCCTCCCCCACCCGTCTCTCTCTCTGATATATAGGGCCCATAATAAAATGTTCAACTATTCTACCGACTACAACTTGTGTTCCATGCATCCTCAATATGCTCAGGCCTTGTTTGCAATGATATCCAACAATGCAACCCTATATATGTTTATCCAGGCAGCACTGGAAAGATTTGCATTCAGGAAAGATTTATTCCCAGCCAGCAGTCAACACCACTGCATTCTTTGTTGGTTCTTGAGATTATTTCTCTACATTTACTTGTTCCCAAAAGCTTGCTGAGATTCCCCATATTATAGATTAGCATCATTTTGGCTACATAATAATCCATGCTCAGGGAATTATCTTCCAGAGCCTTTCCAAAAGCTGCTGCCAAATGAAAAGTTTGAATGAGACTACATGGGGTGTAATAAGATTAACCAAGTTTAATTAATTCTGTATTAAATGAAAATGTCTTTATTTCTGAGATCTTACCTACTTTTTGAGATGTGCCATTAATAAGGCTATGTAAAAGACCAGGCACCCCGAGCAGATAGCATTTTATGAACATACATAAAATGCTATCTGCCAAATGGGACACATTTGTAAGGAAGGCCTGCAAGCCAAATGTTGCATCAAAACCATTTCTTGCTCTTTGCTATACAGATGGGTAAACTAGAAATGAATATCTTTTTTTTATCATTTATGATAACTTAATTTTTCCAGGAGTCAGAATTTATTAAGTCTGTTTTTGTATAATTGATAATAGTTGGTGGATGGAGTGCATAGTTTTGCTTTTGGTGCAATAAGAGAGGCAGGAAGTTATGTTTGGGTGCACAGTTAGTCAGATGTTTAGACTGGATGTGGTATTTTGGTCTACCTTTCAGGTGCTTCCCAAGGACCTATGATAGGTAAATATTGTTTGACGGTGTTAAAAATATTGTCACAGGATGTAAGCTGTTCCAAATCAAATTGGTTTTTGCAATTGACTGATGGTGGGTTTTTTTCCCCCAGTGTTGATAGAGTTCAAGTAGTACTCCAGATGAATGAAGACGAATATATATATATGTACCAGGATAATGTTGCAGGATCCAATCTTGGTCAGTCAAGATTGTTTTCCGAGTTTTCGTACCTGGGCTGGAGCCCATCAATTCTCTCTACTAGAGTATGTGTTTTGGGCTATTCTGTGTGCAGTATTTATATGTGTGTGGCTTTTTAGATATTGATTGGGGTGTTGATGCCTGGCTATTAATAATATAACCAACCACTTACTAGCAAGGCATCAACACCCCAATCAATATCTAAAAAGCCACACACACAACAGGCATCGTATAAATATCATACACAGAATAGCCCAAAGCACACACTCTGTTAGAGAGAAGTTTCCTGAGGTTGGGCTCCAACACGAGTCTGAAAACTCGAACAATGAAACCTCTGGTCCTGGTGACCGACACAGTTTGGATCTTGCAGTACTCCAATTTTTTGGGATTGCACCACTGGTGGGTTGCTACGGGTTTGTCCCGGATCAGGCGAACCAGTAGCGGCAGGAGGCTCCGCCCACCCGGCTGGATGCCTCTGTGCATGCGCATAAGCATTGCGCACTCACGCAAGTATGTGCACACTCACGAGCAAACCGGTAGCAGCCAAAATTGAAACCCATTACTGGATTGCATGCAAGGAACCTATTACTAATTTTGCTAAGTTTGCTTTCTTTTGCCAGTGTTGTTCTATTTGCAGATTTTTGTGTTTTGCAATTTTCTCCAGTTTTTCCTTTTCTATTCTGCAGTCTCCAGGACTGCATTGTCCAGTATCCAGACGTGTTTGTCTTTCTTATTTACAATTGTTAAGTCTGGGATGTTATATGGCAGGTCCCTTTTGGTTTGAATTCTAAAGTCTCAGAGAACTTTGGCTTCTTCATTTTCAATTGCTTTGTTTATTTTGTGGTCCCATCAGTTTTTGCTTGCAGGCAAATGGGATATTTTGCAGATATCCCAATGCACAATTGTTACTACTTTGTCATGCTACTCTTTGTAATCAGTGATCTTCTAATAGCAGCTAACTCGAGAGTCACTATTTCTTTAGCTTCTTTGCACAGATGACATTTGTTCTCTGTTACTTCTCACTTCTGATTGCTATGCATTTGTTCTTAAAGCTTGGGCTTGTGCAACCAGTATTATTAGCCCCTCTGTCTCTTTTGTCAATTTTCCTGCTCTTAGCCATTGCCAGGTCTTATCATCTGTTTTGCCTACTATTCTTTTTATATATTGGCCATGTAATACTTTGCCTTGCCATTCTCTTTACTTCATTTGGTGTTTCTTGTAGGCCAATTTGGTCTATCCATTATTCAGCAAGTCTTCATGGTATACTAGCTTCAGTGCATCTTCATCATTGTTCTTCAGGTATTCTTCCAATGCCCTTTTCCCTTCTTCAATTGTCTGATATGCTTGCAACATTCCACGCCCACCTATTGTCCTTGGTACATAGAGTCTGTCAATGTTGATGTGTAGATGATTCATTGCCATTATTTTTCTGATCTTCCTCTCTAGGGGTTTTAATTCTGCTTGAGTCTAAAGTCTATCTAATGTCCAGTTTGATGACTAGAATTGCCCAGGTGCTAATTGGCTTGATGATATTTGCTCCACGGCATTTGGACTTTTTTAGATCTTCTTTACTCTCATGATGTGTTTCTTCAAATGTCCTTCTTGAGTTCAGTGTGTGGCTGATAGTGTCAGCTTATCAGTATAAATTTCTGCAGCTATAACATTCTTCTAAATCAAATGACATAACATATAAATGCAATTCTCTTTACTTTTTTTTTTAATCTCACCAGTTATCATTGTTAGCAAAGAACACCTGTCAAGGATCCCTAAAGTCTGATTCATGACTGCATATTCACTTCTTATAGACAGAACATATTAACCAGAAGAAACATGATAATGTGCCATCACAGATGTATCAGAGCCAATAAAACTTTCATACGCTCTTACATTGCCTGTAACTTATTGCTTTTCTACAGCATGAATTCAAATATACTATGCCTATAGACTAGATGCAGAAACATCTCATATTAAAGCAATGGCAAACCACGAACATATTGTTGCCAAGAAAATGATATGGATGTTTCCATGAAGTCACCAGGAAGAGATAGCAACTTGAAGAAGTCTTAATTTCAAGCATCAAAACTCCATATTGGTGTTTGTGAGGATTGAATCCTATTGAAGCAAGCATAAATGGATAAGTGAGATTATAATTTTGGTCAGAGATAAAATATTTGCATTGCTTTATTTATTTTTATTTATTTTATTTTATTTTCCCTTTGATGAACAGTACTTGGTTGGCTTTTTTGTTGAATTTGATCTTGCTGGTTTAATATATAAATATATTATATTAATATATACGATGATGGGAAAAAATGCTTTTGCAACTGACAGCGGATCATTTGGGACTGACATTTCCCATTCTGATTTATTGCTATAGAGCAGAGATTTTCAACATGGCAGCTTTAAGACTTGTGGACTTCAACTCCCAGAATTCTGGGAGTTGAAGTCCACAAGTCTTAAAGCTGCCACATTTGAAGACCTCTGCTGTAGACACATAAACAGTTGTATCCATCTTTTCTTTCTCTTTCTGACAGAAGTGAAAATGGATAACCATTGACCCCCAAATGTAACAATTTCTGTATCTGCTAGTGTGATGCCAAAAATTCAATACTTATGGTACTGAAATTCAATACTTATGGTACTGAAGTACTCTCACTGCTATGTAGATATATAATGCACCACTACTAATGATCAATGCAAGAAAAGGAGCCTCCTCTTTTGTGAATGTAAGATGGAACCAACAGAAAAACCAATGCAAGATGAGGACAGTTGCAGTGGTGGGTTTGGCCCGGATCAGGCCAACCGGTAGCGGTGGCGGTGGGAGGCTCTGCCTACCCATCCGGACGCATGTGCACGAGCGAACCGGTAGCAAACTAAATTGAAACCCACTACTGGGCAGTTGGATGAAACTTGTTATACATCTAATCTGGTTCCTTAGCCAATTAAATTTAGACTGGTAATATAATATATGAATAAACAAATAAATGCACACATATGTACATATATATGTTCTATTTTTATGGAACTGTATCAATAATGGTACTAAAAGTTGCAACTAATACCATGAGGATTTATATGGCAGAATCACCCGATGGTTCAGTTTTGCTCTTTACTAAACCAAGTTACAGTGCAAATGGATAACAAGCAATCAAAAAGGGTGCCTAATAGAGGTTGATGGCTTGCTGAAGACAAAGCCCCATAATTTGGAGCAGATGGTACTTTTAATAAGGCCAACTTATAACAAGTTCAAACCCATCAGAAAGTAAAATAACTGAGATTCCCATATGACCCCCTGATTTAAATGATGTGTCCAATGTGCAACTTCTTTTCTAAATGCTGCTGATATACAGCCAATTTCAGCAGAACTAATTGGGATGTTGGTGCTATTTTGCTTTAAGACAGCCTTATATCAAGCTGTGAGGCAATCATTGAACAGTCCTATTTCAAACAGAAAGGAAATTGTTGCAATCGCTCCTCCATAAAACCAAATGATTTTTTTTTTTAATCTGAAAATGTGAATTGACATTACAACGGTCATGCTGTCCATTAGTTTGTAATCTAGTTAAGACAGGAAACAAACGAACATCTGCGCTAGATAACATTATGTGCAGGTAAAGATCTGAAAGAAGGAAATGTGCTTCTATTCATATGATGGAGTACAGCACAAATCTTAAAACGGGAAGCAAAATTTAGGTATGAGCAAAATGTATGGCAGTTTCTAGGGAGGGGTGTTTATTTCACCAGCTTTAATGTTACTTCACAGGGTACAAAACACCCTTTCCGAAAACAATAATAATAAACATAACTAGCATTCTAAATCACATTCTAATGATATAAAAATCTAATATCATTTATATCCTTATACTGTCATTATCCCATGATGTCTATGGAAATCCTCAATTATCTAGGTCAAAGGTGTTTTTGACAAAGACTTTCTTGGTTAGAAAGTCCAAGAAAAACCCAGCTGCCTTTTGGAAAAGCACTTTTGGAATTCACCGTGCCACCATTCACTGGTATTTGGCACTGCTTTTCAAAACAGACATATATTTAATAATTTCTTCACAGTCACCCTCCTTGCTTTTCCGAACATGCAGTATTCAGACATCTGTTGTCTCTAATTCTGGAGGCAATATAGAGCAATAATTTGCTTACATGATTTATAAAGCCATTTGGGTTAGTGGTTATCATCGCATCCTGTGGCAAATGTGGACCACTGGTGATTCCCTTCTCTTTATGTGATCTGTTCTGAAAATATCACTGCATTTGTTTATATTTATCTGCTGCATTCATTTATGTTGCAAGATAGTTCGTGTGGCACTCCCACCCCCACCATATTTTGTGACCCATAAACTTCATCTCAGACTGCCCTAATTAGTAGCACAATTTTTTCAAGGCTTCTTAAAATTAGGAAAACAAAAAAGCATAATAAAAAGTAGGCTTCATGTATACCATTTTGCCTTTGTAAAAAAAAAAAAAAAGTAAAAACAAACAATAAATTAAAATAGCCAATACTATTGTAATACATGTTTAAATATTCACAGAAATGAATGAATTAGTCTGTTTGCATTCAGGTCTATGAGAGAAGGGAATTGCTAAGAACATGTGCTGTTTAGATTAACTTCACACCCACTTCTGCTTCTTATGGGGAGGGGCAAGCTATCTTAACAGAACAAATATGTTGCAGAAAAGAGTAAAGACACTTGATCCCACTTGTACTGTCAGCACAATGGAGCAAAGTTAGATCATGACACTACAAGGCAAGTCTCGATGCTAATAGCCTGGCATGTATCTTGAAGGCCAAAGGCCCATGAAACACCAGCAGCTGAGTATTCCATGCTCAATATAACTGACTAGCAAACCCAGCAGATAAAGCAAGTGGCAACTTCTTTGATGGAGATGAGATCAATTCTTCATATGATGAATCTTGGAATCTCCTGCAAAAATGTGCATTGATTTCTATGAGATAATTGCTTGTGGATAAGATGCCCATTAGTGAGATCCAAGAATCTTGATGTAAAGGGGTTTTAAAAATTATTTTTAAAGATAAACCTGAAAGCTGTACCACATTCCTTTATGATTAAATAATATCAGTTATTTAATGACAGTTAAATAGTTATTTAATTATTAAATAACTGATAGCTAATCAGTTATTTAATGTCTATGACAGTTTCTGGCATTGACAGTGGCAATGAGTGAAGCCATTCCTTGTGGGAACCCAAAGGAGAGGGGCAGTTATGAAATATGAAGGATCGATAGATGGTAGGCAGGCAGGCAGGCAGGCAGGCAGGCAGGCAGGCAGGCAGGCAGGCAGGCAGACAGACAGACAGACAGATAGATAGATAATCACTACTGCTGTGGAGCAAAGAAAGAAAAAAAAATTCCATTGATTTATTACCTAGAGAATTTATTTAAAGTTTGGTCTTACCAGGCAGCTCCATAGAAATATGTACATTTTGAAAGGCCAGCTTTGACACATGTCAGGAGTCTGTCTTAAGGGTAGTTAGCCAATCAGTAAACACATGTTTGTGTGAAAGGGAGGTTTGGGGACTGTGCATGTGGGGGGGGGGGACAAAAGTCAAGCTGGCAGCAGTGATCAAATGATCAAAGTTTTATATATTAAACAAATGTATATTAAGCATGTATAAAATGCAAAGCACATTTAGAAATGCCAAATCATGAAATTGCAGCTTCCATCTTCACTTTCTTGACCACCACTCCATAGATACCTATCCTTGTAATAGTGCTGAATATCTGTAGCTCTGGTGTAGGATGAGGGTGAATGTTCATTCTCCGAGTTTGTGGGTTGGTTTCTGTACATTTCGTTACCGGGCTAGGTTAACATCTTCAGCAGAATTTAGGGAATGTCAATGTCCATGTTGTTCTGTTTATAAGGGCTTCAGGTGTGGGTGTGTCAAGTGAGGGTCTTGTGATGGATCAGCTGTGAGTCATCTGTGAGTCTTGTGATGGGTCTTGTGATAAGGAGATTACATCAGGTCAGGGTCATTGGGAGGTGAACTGCTGGTGCGGGGGGGGTTGCATAGGTTGGTTGAGGGTTGGGGCTGTCTCTGGTTGGTTGTGCAGTTGATTTATATTCTGAGGGATTTGTAGACTGATTGTAGGTCAACGTGTCGCAATGTTTGGAAACCAATCCACAAACTCAGAGAATGAACCCTGACCCTGACCTATCCTTGTATCAGACATATTACAACAACTTATTAGTATTGAAAAATTAGGAATTCTAGAGTGCCTCTCAACAATGGCAACTGCAGAATGCTTCACTTGCCTATTCAGATCACAAAATACATGATAAGTCATAAAGCAAAGGTAGTATCTATTTAATACTAAAACTCTCATCATTGCCTTTGCCTGGGCAAAGTGGTATATCACAGGGCAAAATCTTTTGAACCAAGTACCTCTAATGGGCTAACTTATAGAATATGTTCAGCGTCTGCGACCCATGACTCCTGAGGGATTGAAATTTGGGAAAGTTATGGCTGCTTCAGTGCAAGTGGCTGTTGCTCCAGTCACGTGATTTTTATTTTCAACTTTCCATGACAGTTTTCCAGCCAGTCTTGCAATTCTTTGTTCCTTCCCCCACCCAGCAGCAGACACTCACCTGCCTCCTGGAAAGGAAAGGGAAGGGAAGGGAAGGGAAGGGAAGGGAAGGGAAGGGAAGGGAAGGGAAGGGAAGGGAAGGGAAGGGAAGGGAAGGAAAGGAAAGGAAAGGAAAGGAAAGGAAAGGAAAGGAAAGGAGGAAGGAAGGAAGGAAGGAAGGAAGGAAGGAAGGAAGGAAGGAAGGAAGGAAGGAAGGAAGGAAGGTTGGTTTCCAAGGGGGAAACTGGCAGGAAGTCAGATGTCACTTCTGCTCCCATTGTTTTGTTTTGCTTTTGTTTTTGCCACTCTTGGTCATTCTATTACTCTGTTTAGGTAAGGAAATAACTGTGAAATGATAACCCAGTGGGACATAGTTTGTCTAGTATTATTATTACAATAGATTGCAATGTAATTTAAGACAGCTTCCACCATTGCAAATGGTGAGATACCCTTCCCCATTCCATCCTTTGCTTTTCTAATCTGTGAGAAAGTAGCTTGCAAGGAACTGTCATCTCATTTTCATGACATGGGATTCAGAAAAGGGATTAACTATTCAAAGGTAGTCACTGAACCAATGCAAATGGGAATTGAACCACGAGCAGTAAGAATGAAATATTAAATCAACTTCGTCTTGAAGCTTAAGGCAAATGGAATGTCATAGCCTGTGCCTGTTGGACTTCCAGTGAAATGGAAAAAGTGACAAGTTAACTTTGGGTCCATAAAAGCAAACTTCTTTTGTAGCATTATATTGCTTTTATAGTAGCTGCATGGTCATGCATGTTAGGCAAATCCAATCTTGAATGAAATTTAATTTCTATATATGGTAATCCTCAATTTACAATCATAATTGAGCCCCAAATTTCTGTTTTAAATGAGATATTTATTAAGTAAGTTTTGCCCCATTTTGCTACTTTTCTTGCCACCATTGTTAAGCAAATCACTGCAGTTGATAAGTTAGTAACCTAATTGTTAAGTGAATCTGGCTTCCCCATTGACTTTACTTGTCAGAAGGGGATCACATGATCATGGGACACAGCAAAAGTCATAAATATGACCTGGATTTTGTTCACATGATCATGGGGATGTTGCAAAGGTCAGAAAAACGGTCATGTCGCAATTTTCAGTGCTGTTGTAACTTTGAATGGTCACTAAACCAAATGTTGTAAATTGAGAATTACCTACGTGTGTGTGTGTGTCTGTGTGTGTGTATGTGTATGTATTAAGTGATTTAAAAGCTCACCAAGAGCAATTTTTGCTTATATCTGATTATCCAAACATTTATCTCCATATTCCAGCTTTCCCCAATCTAGTAATCTCTTAATATATCGCAGTCATCTAAATAAGAGTTGTAATTTGAAAAATATGGAGGGCTCAAGACCAGGGAAGCATGCTGCACACTGGGAAGTCATGGGATATATGCCTGTAGACAGATAGACCCATTCATGTTCTTTAATATCTGCCTTCTAGAAGTTAAGGTGAAAATATTTTAGCTAAGTAGAAAGAGGAGACTTACCGCTAGTTCTCACACTTACACGGTGACCTGATTAAAATTTGGGTGCTTAGGTACCAGCAGGTACTTACAACTGTTGCAGCCTATGAGGGTCATATGATCAGTGGTGGGTTGCTCCCGGTTTGGACCGATTCTATAGAACTGGTAGTAAAACCGGAGGTGGGTGGCTCTGCCCACCCACCCAGACATCATCAATTCTGCATGCGCAGAAGAGCGGATGTGCACGGCCCCATTACGAACCGGTAGTAAAGTTAAGTAGAACCCACCCCTGCATATGACCCACATCATGTGATCAAAATTCAAATGCCTGGCAACTGGTTTAACAACCATGTTACTAACATATTAACTGCAGCCATCTGCAAAGTCAGTGGGGAAGCTGGATTCATTTAACCATCATATGATTCACATTAACAATTACAGTGATTTGCTTAACATGTATGGCAAAAATGGGTCATAAACATCTCATTTAACAACCACCTTTCTTGCTAATGGAAATTCTGGTCCCAATTGTGGTCATAACTCAAGGACTACCTATACTTGCTTCTGGATAGGAAGCACCGGTTAAATGCTGTGCTAAAATAATTTGTGAACTATGTATGCAAAGTCTCATCTCAGGAGCTATCAAAGTCCTATTGGTGTGAAAACAGCCTCTCCATGTCACATAGGATATATGATTGTATGAACATCTTAAATGGGATTATAATTTGCACAAATAAACAGGAAGATTTAATTTATCATCCCTTGAGCCACTTTATTTATTATTTAAATATTACCTTCCTGTCATTGCTATTCTATAACTTTCTTCCTCTGCCTAACTTTATATTCTGAGAATTGAAAAATGTTAGACCTAACAATGGCCTATGGAAACAAGGAAAGAGGAAAATACATACAAGTGAGAAATATTATGAAAAGTGGGAAAATTTCCCTACAGGTAGCCCCCGATTTACAACAGTTCGTTTAGTGACCATTCAAAGTTACCACGGCACTGAAAAAAGTGACTTATGGCCGTTTCTCACAGTTACAACCTTTGCAGCATCCCCATAATCATGCGATCAAAATTCAGATACCTGGCAAGTGGTTCATACTTATGACTGTTGCTGTGTCCCGAGGTCACATGCGATCCCCTTCTGCAACTTTTTGACAAGCAAAATCAATGGGGAAGCCAGATTCACTTAACAACCATGTTCCTAACTTATTAACTACAGTGATTCACTTAACAACTGTGGCAAAAAAGGTCATAAAATGGAGCAAAACTCACTTAACAAATGTCTCACTTAATAACAGAAATGTTGGGCTCAATTGTGGTCATAAGTCAACGACTACCTGTACTTGTCAGTCCACAGAACAAAATATAATAATATAATTCTTGTGACCCAGGCCCACATAGTTAATACTAAATGCAAAACGGTTCCAAAAAACAAACAGACTTTATTAGAACAGCTGAGAATTAACTCATTCTCAGCGTATTCCAAATTAAATGAAAGCAAAGTCCTCAAAACACCATTCTTCAGTTTATCTCTGACCTTGGGATAATTAGGCAAACTGCCAAAGGCTTTTCTTGGCAACAATTCAGAAGACACTGACAAAAAAGAAATACATCCAAACACGAAGCAAATCTCTCAACAGTTGTTTTCTGGCAAAGAGGCCAAGAGCCGTTGCTGGTCTTTTAAGCCTTATGGGAGGGGCCAATCATCTCTTAGCCCTACTCCCGAGTCATCCTCTCTGCTTTAGCTGCTCCTACCTTCTGGCAGATCTTCTCATACGTGCACTAGGAACAGACTCTTCCTGTTCCTCTGCCTCTCTACTGTCAGCCTCTGGCGGCTCTGAAGTCCGTGCATCACTCCCCGACGGCCCTGGCCCCATCTCTGCCTCCGACGCAGAGCCCTCATCCGGGCCTTCCCCAGCCTCCAGGATTGGCCAATGTTCTTTCTCAGCCTCATCACTCTCCAACTCTGCTGCCAGCTCTGCAGGCTGCTGGCGGACCACAACACTTCTACTTTGAGAATCAACAAGAATACAGCAATACATATGGTCTAACATACTGTATATGTCCTTGTCCTTGCATAATTTGTTGTATGATCTCAGTAACATAATCCTCAGTTAGTTTTCAGATTGAAGGATTGAGTTTCTGGATTTATATATTAGCTTACTGGGGCAAATTGTGTCTGGACTGAAGTCTGCTACTTACAGTATATAGCTTCATGGGGAAGACCATTTTTGAATGCAAGGAGGTTTCCAGGATTCATGTTTAATGTATTGGTTCTCATCCCAATCTATAGTTACCTGCAGATATTGATCGAGATGTTCAACTGTCTCTCCTGGTGCAGATGAAAAGGTGATAAGGAGATGAAGATCACCTGCCTAGTAATAATACCTCGCTTCAAACTTTTCAAACAACGTCCCACATATATTAAACAGCTTAGTAAAAAAAAAAAAAGATTTAACCTTGTGTAACAGAACAGCACCAGCACCATGGGGCTGAAGGCAAGCTTCCAGCACCACTTTTTAAGGACAAAGCTGGACACAGAAATGGAATCACTGCAACATAGCACCTCCAATATCCAGCTATAGAGTTGGTGCAGGCAGATCTATGATACTAAAAGTCAGTAAGAAACTGAAAAGGATAAACAAAGCAACAATTCTCCTGTTTCCTTTTAGTAAAGGTCATCTACCAGGGCAACCAAGTTTGTTTTTATGCTAAAACCAGTTCTAAAACTGGACTGTGGCAGATTCAGAAACTGGTTTCATCCAATGGTTCCTGTAATTGTTTTTATTTATTTATTTTATTTTATTTATTTATTTTGTCAAGCATATGTAATATTACAGATAAAAGTATAAACATGATTATGAATACATGAGATGGTTACGAATAAAAGGGGACATTAGGACAGGGATGGTAGGCATGTTGGTGCACTTATCCACGCCCCTTACAGATCTCTTAGGAATGGGGTGAGGTCAACAGTAGACAGTCTAAGGTTAAAGTTTTGGGGGTTTGGGGATGTAACCACCGAGACAGGTAGTGCATTCCAGGCATTGACCACTCTGTTGCTGAAGTCGTATTTTCTGCAATCGAGTTTGGAATGGTTTACCTTAAGTTTGTATCTATTGTGCGCTTGTGTATTGTTGTGGTTGAAGCTGAAGTATTCATTGACAGGTAGGACATTGTAGCAGATAATTTTATGTACTACACTTAGGTCAGACCGAAGGCAGGGTAGTTCTAAATTGTCTAAGCCCAAAATTTCAAGTTTGGTGGCATAAGGTATTCTGTTGTGAACAGAGGAGTGAAGGACTCTTCTCATAAAATATCTCTGGACTTCCTCAATTGTATTAATGTCTGATATGTAGTGCGGGTTCCAGACAGATGAACTGTATTCGAGAATTGGTCTAGCAACTGTTTTGTATGCTCTAGTTAGTAGTAGAATATTACCAGAGAAGAAGCTATGCAAGATTAGGTTAACAAATCTTAATGCCTTTTTGGCAATGTTGTTACAGTGGGCTCTGGCACTTAGATCATTAGAGATGAGTACTCCAAGGTCCTTGACAGAGTGAAGGTTGTTGTGTCCATCCAGCTTGTATTTTATGTTCTGATTATTTTTGCCAATGTGTGAGACAGCATTTGTTCGTTGAGATTTGAAGTTGCCACTTGTTTGACCATAGTCAAGGTCTTTTTGAAGGGTAGCAGCATTGTCGGTGGTGTTGAATAGTTTTACATCATCAGTGAAGAGAACACAGTTGCTTTTAATATGATCGCAAAGGTCATTTATGTAAAGTATAAAGAATGTTGGCCCTAAAATGCTGCCTTGGGGGACACCACTGTTAACAGGTACAGGATTTGATGGAGCGCTCCCTATTTTGACCACTTGTTGCCTGTTTGACAGGAACGCAGCTATCCATTTATACAGGGGTCCAGAAATGCCATAAGATTTTAGTTTTAGAAGTTGTTTGTCATGTACCACTGAATCAAAGGCTTTACAGTGTAAAGCAATTTACACTGTAAATTGCGCCTGTTGCTTTGCCCTGATCGAGTTGTGTAATCCATGTTTTTGCAGTGTAGGAGTTGCAGATTACAGGATATTTTTTTCCTGAAACCAAATTGTTTGTTAGAGAGTAGTTTTTATTATAATTTATAGTTATTGTCTATACACCACTGAATAAAACTGGATATCAGCAATGGTGAAGTAGATGGAAGAAGTATAATCTCTTGGTTCAGAGAGGCCCTTTCAGGTTAGGTAACCAACATCTCATCTAACCTGAAAGGGCCTCTCTGAACCCACTTCAACAATCCTGACCAATTTATCTTTAAGAGCCACAAAGAACAAGAATCAAGAGGACAAAACCTGGAAGAATAATCACAATGTGGAGACCATTTCTGATCATTCAACTTTAATTCGGTATTCTAAATTGATATGGCTTTAAATGATTTCATCCATAAAATGCACCACATGCTGATTACATTGCTTCCCTAATCCGGAATCTAACCCATCTCTACATTTTCAGATCACTAACTAATGAAAAAGTATTAATGTACTGTTCAATAAGTGGATGCAGCAACAGAGGGAAAAGTCTTTGCCTCTCTATATAATTGCCAATGACAGAGATAAGAATGCACTCTCAACTTCTTCATAAAAGTTACATTGGACCATTGGCAGTTTAGCATTTTCTCTCTTTGTTTCAACCTGCTTTGCTCCTCAGTTAACCAAGGAGCCCTCTGGGCAAAAAGTGAGTGAAGGGAATGCTTTGATATGATCCTCTCTATCCCCTGGGCCATCTTGCTGTTTTATAACAAGGCTGGAACGTAAGTAGAAAAAAATCAATCATATTGATCAGAAATCTCCCCCAAAGCATCCAAGAATCATTCAGATTTCAAAGGAAGTCTTCAGAGGAAAGCCATCCTAAATGACCCTTCGCTCATAAGAAGGGAGCAGCAGTTAAACCAAACCATACCAGGAAGTGATCCAATTATGATAACAGGATAACATTTACTTTTACAACCTACCAGATGTTCAAAAGTAAAATAAAACAATAACAGAATAACAGAATTGAAAGGGATATTGGAGGTCTTCTAGTCCAACCCCCTACTCAAGCAGGAAACTCTATACCCGTGATGGTGAACCTATGGCCCGAAGTGGCACATAGAGCCATGTTGCCTGGCATGTGTGGCATCAGCCATTCCTCTTCTGGGTTTCTGGCGTTCATACACACGCAATGATCAGCTGGTTTTCACTGTGTGACAGTGCCAGAAATCAGAAGATCAGCCGGCCAGCTGATTGTCATGCATGCATGCTTGCTAGTAACCAGAAGACTAGCTGGCCAGTACGCATGCATGCACCGGAAACCGGAAGTTCATTTCCCAGTGCGTGCATGCCCACTGGGATAGCTCCTCTTAGCGCACGTGCACACTGGCATTACCGTCAACACCCACATGCAGTCCTGGGACATCCATCTCCTTGCCAGCCAGGAGTGCTGCTGCCAGTTGCTCCCCTGTGCCCGCCTACCTGTCTACCTCGCCGCCGCCACCAGGAAAGGCCCTGAAGCTGTGCTGCCCGGGATCCATGTGGGCTGCCGCAGGGGGAGACCAGGTGCACACATTGCATTTTGGGGTTCAGGCACACATGTGTGCATCCATGCACAAGTGCTTTGGGCAGTCAGCACCAAAAAGGTTAACTATCACTGCTCTATACCATTTCAGACAAATGGTTATCCAACATCTTCTTAAAAACTTCCAGTGTTGGAGCATCCACAACTTCTGGAGGCAAGCTGTTCCACGGGTTAATTGTTTTAACTGTCAGGAAATTTCTCCTTAGTTCTAGGTTGCTTCTCTCCTTGATTAGTTTCCATCCATTGCTTCTTCTCCTGCCTTCAGGTGATTTGGAGAATAGGTTGACCCCCTCTTCTTTGTGGCAGTCCCTTAGATATTGGAACACTGCTGTCATGTCACCTCCAGTCCTTCTTTTCATTAAACTAAATATAGAAACTTCCTGCAGCATTCTTTGTATGGTTTATCCTCCAATCTCCTAATAATCTTTGTTGCTCTTCTCTGCACTCTTTCTAGAGTCTCAATATCTTTTTTAATATCTTGATGATCAAAACTGGATGCAATATTCCAAGTGTGGTCTTACCAAGGCATTATGAAGTAGTATTAATACTTCCTGTGATATGGATTCTATCCATCTCATCTTCATAGTGTGCCAGATGAGGTGGTACACTTTTGGTATACTGAACCAGTTTCATATCTGTCATAGTAACATGAAAACTGAGACAGCCCATTTCCAAGATCCCCATCTTGGATACTGAAGTCTCCAAGCCCCAAAATTGTAAAAAGTTTCAAGTATTGATCATCAGTTAATGCAGGTTTGGACAAAAAAGAGAGAAAAGAATAGACTTCCAGTAAATCAACAGTATTACCCCAAATCAAACACAGGACTTCCCATGTGGACCACAAAGATTCCCCATCCACCCCAAAAAAGTGTTTTCCTAGTGAGGGAAAATAAATCCCTATGGATGATTTCAACTCTTATCACCCCACCTATCTATGTAAAATTATCCAGGTGGGCATAGTTCAGCTAAATTTGGGCCCTTCCAGCAATGCTATCCAAATACATGTAATTCAAATCAGATCATCCCACTAATGATGCTTTCATGGATATAAGAACTCCATTTGAAACCCACCTGACATTTATTAACAACATCAGGGAATGAATTGGACTGTCTAGTACAATGGTGGTGAACCTTTTACTCACCAAGTGCCAAACAGCTACTTCACTTTTGTGCAGCTTCCCTGGTGCGCGGTGCACACAACCACACCATCTACGTATGCATGTGGCTTTTGCGTGGCTCCCCCCATGTGTTGCACATGCAATGGCACCATCTGTGCATGTGCACAGCTTTCATGCACACAATGCACATGCATGAATGCCATCTGCGCATGAACACACTGCATGCAGGTACTTGCACATGCATGCACAAATGTGCACACATGTACAGGAGAGCTCCAAAGACCATCTGGGCCTTTGGAATTGCACACATGCACATCAGAGGCCCGAATACCAGCTGGGGTGCAAGCGCATGCGCAGCTGCAGGTGAGTTGGGTGACAGCTCCCGTGCCCAGAAAGATGGCTCTGCATGCCATCTCGGGCATGTGTGCCATAGGTTTGCCATCACGGGTGTAGTATGATATCTACTGGTAAAACGGAGTAACCCTGGCTTCAGAATAGTCCTAAGAATATAGTTTCTTTGTCTTGGAAAAGTGTCATCTTTTCCATGTGCAGTTTCCTTCTATCCCTATTTACTTGATACAGTTTAAAGAAATCTCACCTCACTCAGTTCACACTGATTGATCTCAGTTCACACCGGTTCGCAAAAACCGGTAGTAAAAGTTTGTAGTAGTTCTGAGAACTGGTAATAACAATGGCTGGCCACACCCCCGAACCGGTCCCCGGCCCGGTCGCTGCTCACTTACCCCGCCCACCTCATCAGAGGCTTTTTTTTTAACTTTTAAAAGCATTTTTTCTACAACCTTTTCCGCCGAAAAAATGCTTTTAAAAGTTAAAAAAAAAGGCTCTGATGATCCCATAGCTCAGCTGGGATCATCAGAGGCTTTTTAAAGTATTTTTTCTACAATCTCTTCAGCTGAACAGGTGATAAAAAAAAATGCTTTGAAAAGCCTCTGATGATCTCAGCTGAGTTGCCTGATCGGCAGAGGCTTTTCAAAACATTGTTTTCTGCAACCTCTTCAACCGAAGAGGTGGTAAAAAAAATGCTTTGAAAAGCCTCTGACAATCCCACCTGAGTTGCCTGATTGGCAGAGGCTTTTCAAAGCATTTTTTTCTGCAACCTCTTAAGGTTGTAGAAAAAATGCTTTTAAAAGTTAAAAAAAAAAAGTTGGCCACGCCCACCCAGTCACATTACCCCCACCATGCCCACAAAATAAGCCACGCCCACAGAGCCGGTAGTAAAAAAAAAAATTAGAACCCACCCCTGCCTCATTCTTCCACACATCTTCTGTCAGGGAGATGATTTTGCCTTTGTTATCCTCCAAAGTGGATTCCAAAGGGAAATCTCGCCTAGTGATGGATCTAAAGCCATAAACAAAATTTCTATACAACCTCTGCAATTCAAGGAAGATAGAATCATGAACGCTAAGCAGCAGACCCCAATCTTCAGGAGACTTCTCATTATGTCGTCAGCATCCCCAGCAGTCTCACTGATGTAGCCTTTATAATAACTACACCTGATAAATGACAAGCTCTTATCCTGGTCCATCTGGGAGCTGAACACTCTGGCACGCTTTCAGATAAGAGCTAATCATTGCTATTGTTACTGTCTTTTTATTTCCTCTTCCTGTTTGCAGGCGGATGCTCTGAAAAGGCTTCCTTTCTTTTTAAACAAAGCACAAACACTTGAGCCCCTTCAGCAACTAATTTTAACTTTTTCTGTGGGGGAGGAAGCATGGAAAGGAGAAAACGGGCTGTTATGTCCAGGAAGTATATGTAGCTTTCTGAATCAGAAGTCTATTGTTGTTTTGCTAGAGTTGTAAAATAGTATATTGCCCTCGATGAGAAAAAATTCTTTTTCTGCTTCCCCAGAACTTCAGCCAACAGGAAAATAAAATTTAGGGATTAAAATATGAGAATGTTTCATGGAAAGGAATAAAGAACCATACTGGGGAAAAGATGTTTTATGGTGGATTTTGAAACCTTTGACCTTCTACTTTGGCAAACGTCATGCAAATTTTGATTTATAGGCTACCTAGCAGGTTATTCAACTGATGTTTTCAATAGTGAGGAACTTAAAGGATTTCTTTTACACCCCATTTATATCCCTTAAGGGAAAAAAATCTGTATGCAAAGATTATAACTTCATAATAGCTTTTTTTTTTTTTCTTCCTACAGGAGAATGAAATACTATTTGGTTAGAAAAACTGCCTTACAGCTCTTCTGGAAAGTAACTTAGCTTATGTTTTGATGAATCTATCAAGAAGAAAGTTTTTCAACTTTTGTTTTGCTTTAGCTATGAAAGTGGGATGGTATTGCAACAGGTGGCAATACCTAACCAACCTAAAATGTTATAGATTAATACTTAAATTAGTACTTAAATGAGTGATTATCTGGAAATTCCAGGACTGTTTGCTAGACTGGGAAATTATCCAGAAAAAGGCAGTAACAAACCTCTTCAATAACACTGCAGGGATATTGACATGGTTGTAGTTACTAGAGGTTGAATTTGATTCAGAAGCCTTATCGGTAAGAGTAGAGTAGAGAACCATTAACTTTGCTTGCTAGAAGGCAGCAGGAAGTTGCAGTCATATAAGGTCCTCATTTAATGACTCATGATCTTCACTTAATGATGGCAATAGGGACTGTTGGGATTGCTGCTGCTTAAGGGATGGAGTCATGTGACATCTCACTTTATGACCCGTTGCTTGACAATGGAAACTACACAGCCAATTATCATCATTAAGTGAGGACTACCTATATTGCTTAGCCAGAACACTGTGATGCTATTGAGGCCTCCAGAACTGAAAAGCTAGAAATCTTATAGACAAATCACTGGACTTGAAACTACATGATCAACCTTGACCATTTTGTAGTGTTACTTATAGTCCCTGTATTTAGTAGGTATTCTCCTTGTTGCTAAACCTATTGGAGAACTATGGAAATTCAAAATACCATAATTATCTGAATGATGATTGGTATCCAGAGATGAGTAATTAGCCTGAAGCTAGTTATGGATTAAATAGAAATTATCTTCTATGAAGTTAACTCCATAATATAGAGAGACACCATTTCCTGGTACAAGAAAATCAGGACACTTAACTCATTTTCTCCATGATCTTCCGTCAAACAAATTTTCCTTCAATTTTCATATATTTAAGCAACTTGGAAGCCATTGCAAGATTAGATCAGGAAACAATTCCTTCCTTTTTTTCCTCATGCTACTGAAATTTTACCTGGTTGAAATGTCATGACACACACATTTTTTCTCCTTATTAATTGCAATTACTGTATTTTTTAATATGGACTTTTATTGCTGGGCAAATGTTATTCTGAGAAAGAAGTTTAAGCAAAACCTATCACCCTTCATCTTTTTCACCACTGGATTATTTCCAGTGATGACATATTCATCTAATGACTCAGCATGCATTCTTCCAATGTATACCTCTAGAGAAGGAGTCTCCAAACTTGGCAACTTTAAGACTTGTGGACTTCAACTCCCAGAATTCAATTGGGAGTTGAAGTCCACAAGTCTTAAAGTTGCCAAGTTTGGAGACCCCTGCTCTAGACTCAGAGGATCAACACTTACTAGCTCAGGCGACTTAGATCCAATCTTAAAGAGTTCCAATTGATATCATTTTAGCAAAAGAAAATTCTCAAAGTCCGATTATAAAATTGGCAAAATGTTACATTTAAATAAACTGCGCCAAGCAAATGTGGGAAAAACTCCATCCTTCACCTTTAATTCTAGTATAAGTTACTGCCTTCAGCCCCATTATCCATCACTTTGCTTAGAGTATAAATATCTTTCTTCCTTTTGTGGAGTTACAGCTTTCAAGCCAAGGCAATTATAGCAGCCTGCAGATGGATTTTTCTTTCTTGTAAGGTGGCAAATGGCAGAGCCCTGCAAGAGATAATATAGTGATGCTTCATTCTTCACAACAGGGTACAGAGAATATACAGAATGATCTGGACTTCCCTCCTATTCAAGACATGTTGGCCTTGCTTAAAAGAGTGAGGAATAAAAAGGGGGAAGAGAGAGCATAATAGAATAGAAAAGCTGGCACATTGGTCTTTTA